>NC_141929.1:3430625-3742500 GCF_057802395.1 Ceratotherium simum simum | reverse complement strand
TTCAAATGCCATCTGAGGTTTGGATGCTAGAAATGAGGTCTTAATGAGCAAGTCTTTTTGTTTTTAAATATTTCAGTTTTTTCCCTCGGTGATTCCACATCAGCAAACTCAACCACCAACCGAGCTTTCTCGTGGTAACGTTGAAGCAGGAACACGTTGCTCAATAGATGCCTCATCCTCTCACCTCGGTGCATTCACGGCAAAACCAGCAATGTTCCGATAATATGCCAGCTCATTTGGTCAAAATTGTAGTTATATAGCTATGGATCAGATAGGGAAGACTCAGCATAGGGACAGGAAAGGGAGATTCTAAAACGTGAGACCTTAAAGACCCCTGAATCCCGTTCTCTCCTGTGTTAAAGGTGAAAGCTGAGACCCAGAAGGGCGGGCGCTCAACCACGTGTATGTGCTTAATCAGCAGCAAAGTGGGAATTTGAAGAGAATAATCGTGTCTTTCTTTTAAAGGGCATCTTTTCCTTTTCTGAGAAAAGGGAAGTCTCATTTCAGACTCCAAGGAGCCCAGTGAATTAGGGAGCTGGTTACCATGCCCCCATCTTACTGCCAAAAACACCGAGGAGCAAGGAGGCCGTGTGTCTTGCGTAAATGCACACAATCAGTTAGTGCTAATGGAGACTACGATCTAACTTTCCTGAAGTGCACATCATGCCCTTTTTACTAGATCAGAGGATCCTGGGGGTTTTCATAAAGGACAAGGGAGAGTGTCATGAGGCAGCGGCTTTCAAACATTTTAAACACACCCCCAGTGAGAAGTCATCTTACCTGGTTATCCAGCGTGGTGGAGAATGCTAACTAGTCTCCATTCTCCCTTTCATGCTTTTAGTAATGGAACCTCCTAAACTTTGGTGGGTACCTGGTTGCTCAGCTGAAAGACTACATTTCCCATCAGTCTCTCCTAGCAAGTAGGTGTGGCCCGAGACTAAGTTCTGGCCAATAGGACACGAGAGGAAGCATGTGCAAGGATCGTGTCCTTGGAAAAGGAAAGCACTTGCCTTCCCCTTCCTCTTCATTCCTCCCCTATGGGCTGTATGCAGCCCTGAGGGTGTGAGCCAGCCCAGGCCACACTGATTCCGGTCACACCCAGGGGAGGTGGAACAAGATGGGAAGAATCTGGCTCTCTAGATTATCCCATGAGCAGAGCCACCGACTAACCTGGCCTGCCTGCCCACCTCTGGACTGGAGCAGGAGAGGGAAATAAATTCCATCTTGTTGACCCACTATATTTTGGGTCTCTTCATTACAGCAGCATAGCGTATTCACTGACCAATGTGCCCAGGATACGCACTCACACACACGCACAATGGACACAAATGTTTCAAAGTTGATGCCTCTTCCTACCATGTGGTCTGTTCTGTTCTATTCTAGCGTCTTGTTCTACTTTTTTAAAGATGGCCGTCAGCCATTACACTGACTTTATAACCCATTAGTGGGTTATGACGTGCAGAACGAGAGCACCTGGAGACGATGCACAGCCTTTGCTGAGTGACCCATGGGCAGAGTACGCTGAGAAAAGAGGTGGAAGGAAGCGACCTACCCGGCAGTTGGGACAGATGTGGAGGAAAGCAAAAGGTCGCAAGAGCAGGACCGACAGGGGGCGCAAGTCCTCAGGTGGGATGTGCTGAGGGGTTGGAGTCTGTGGGGAGGTGGGGGCCAGGTGAATCCAGCTGGGAGGGCTCCGTGGAGGTGAGTTCATAACAAGAGAGGCATTGATGTTGAACCCGCAGCGTTAAAGCTTTGCAGAGCATCCAGGCGTGTGCCTCTCCAGTCTCAAAGCCGAGCTGGCACACTTTATACGCTCGAGCTCAAGGGTGCCGTGGAGAAGGTACCTGGGATAACGATGCCCTCCTCCTCTGGGCAATTTGTTCAGACTGCGTGTTCTCTAGTTTCCATTTTCTGGTAGTGTTTTCATCTTCCTCGGATCTGCTCCCACCTCCCACAACCTCTTCACTACCTTTACAGGCACTAGATGGCATGGAGAGAAAGAACGAGTCCTTTGGGCTTAAATACCGGCTGCAGGACCCTGGGGAAGTTATGCAAACTCTTCTGTCCTTGGTTTGCTCATCTGTAAAACAGGCGCAGTGGCTCCTGTCCCGTGAGGTTGAACTTCGTGTCAAGAATTCAGTGACTGAAAAGGATTCTCATTGGTGGTTCTTTTTTATTATTAATATTCAACTTAATATAAAAGAAAAACATCACAACTACTGTTCCAAACTTCTGATATTATCACACGATGTTGAAAGGATATTAGGTTAAGTCATGAAACTAAAAAAAAATCTCCCATTATTTGCCAAAATAGCAGAATAGTCAAACATAAAATGTGCAAGACTTTTTAGAAAGTGGATGCTTTAGCTTTCACTGAGGAGGAGACCATGACATTTTAGGGAAAGAAAGTAATTGAAACATGGAGGATTTTGAAGTGGGTTTTGGGACCCCAAGACTTGCCTTGGAGACTCAGCTTGGCTAGAGCCAGGACAAGTCACCAGCGGCTCCCAGTCTGTTTCCCCGTTTTTAAATGAGATTCTCCTGGTGGCCCCGTCTGCTCCACAGGGTGGCTGTGAGTAACAGGCTCTGTCCTATTACAGACCTCTTGGCACCAAGTCATTCCCCAGGAATGGAGTTCTGTGCGGTGGGAAAGACTGAGCAGACACACTGTCTGTTTATAGGGTTTTCAGCATAAACGGTCCCCAGTTTTCTCTGAGCAATCTCACCAAAAGTGGTTTTACTTTTTGAGGAGACAGCCTCACATCCTGGCAGCTGGAGAACCATTTTCCCATCTGAATGGCACTCAAGGAAAGCTGGGATGGAGCTTGCTGAGGGACCCTTGCCCCGGGGGCAGATGCAGAGGGACGGCTTTCTCCCTCGTCTTTGGCTGAGCATCCCTGCCCACCAGGCACGGCCAGCTGCACCATCTTGCCTGATGCCCACAGCAACACCTGGAGGTGGGCACCCTCGGCATTCCCTTCTACAGGTGAGGGGGCAGAGGGGAAGCAGCTTCTTCAGAGTCATGAGCTGAGACCCAAATCCAGCTGTGGATGACCTGGAGGCCCACCTCACAGCTTCTTCCTTTCCTGCCTCCCGGTTCAGGTGAGACGCAGCAGAGCAGGCAGGCGGCTCCCCCATCCCGTGTTGGTCAGGGGGGGAGGGTTGCCCCACTTCTTTAAGGACAGCGGTCTTTACGGGACACTTAGTTTAGAAGTCTCTCTCTCCCCGCTACTCACTCTTTAAAAAAAGACATTTGGGAGCACAGAAACGGCAGACAAATGGGAGCCTTGAGTTCATTTGTTCAGCCTCTTGAAGCAACTTGAAGTCCAGAGACATCATCCAAGATGCAACGCTGGCAGGTAGCAAGGGCAGAGGAAGGATTTTCACCTGCGGAGCTGACAACAGAAGGACACTTCATTGAGGTCATGGCAGCCTCAGAGGGAAAATTTCAATTTCAGCAAGAAAATGCATTCACTTCTACGTATTTGGGTTGATAGATTTGTCCATTGAAACCCATTCGAAAAATATATATATATAATAAAACGACGTGTAGTTTATTTAAAGTTACAACAAACCTTGGTAAATATTTTTGTGCTCTCTTTTTACCCCGCCACAAATAAAATATAATGAGCTCGATGTTGAGATAATCCTCTGATTTTTCTCAGTAGACATTTTAGATAAAAGACAAAGAGTTTCTTATTTTTGGGTTCATGAAACATTCTACATTTATGGCTTCATTTTTCTGACATCCAGATCAAAGCCTGGCTGTGAAATTTTACTGTCCCACTGCTCGCGGGTCTGTTGACTCAGTGCATACTTCAAAAATCCCTTCTTCCCTCTAGACCCTCTGACCACCTCCTTTAAAAGAAAAGGATATTTGCATTTGACACATTCAGGACCTTCAAGATGTAGGTTGACAGAATGAGGTGGGGGAGCTGAACCAACCTTTTCCTGGGCTCTAATTAGAGGAATTAACGGTATTCATGGCAGGGCCCTCCCCCACAGCCCCTTCTTCCCCACCATGCTTGATGTCTTGTGCTGAATGCAAGTGAGGTCGCTCACTCACAGCCTGTGCTGTCCGTCCTCACCCTGTTCACTAGATGCCTTTATGATCTTTGTTTATATTAATCCCCAAAGAACTAAGCTACATTTCATTTTATTTGGGAGAGAAACCCAGCAGAGAAAAGTTCAGGAGACTCAAATGTTTCCATAATTGCTCTGAGTTCTGAATGTATTTCAGGCTGACAGCTAAGATAAAAAGCCCCTTGCGGTCTGGCGTTCGGAATCATTTTTCAGTGCCGTGTGTGGGAAACTGAGCACGGGCTGTAACGGGGTCGCTTTGGGGAGGCTGGATCTTTGCAGGCTGCAGCGAAAGGGGCCGACTGTCACTTTAAATCATCGCTGTGTTTCCCTGAGTATCAATCACTCCTCCGATGAGCAACACGATGTTGGAAAGAGATTCAGAGAGAAGCAAATAGGAGGGTGGCCGAGCGCTTGTTTACCCCTAATGTCGTGTTTCTTAAATTGTTCTCGTTTTCTTTTTCCACCCACTTGGAGAATTCCTGCTTTCAGTGGTGACGGAAATGAACGGGGGCCAGAATACTACGAGCTATTCCCATGGTGCTTGCAGCCGAGACCACAGGCCAAACCATGGATGTGTCATGAGAAAAGCTGCGTTTTGCACCATTTCCCTCACTCCAGAGCCTCCCAGGAAGTTTGGAGACCTGGGTTCTTCCTTGCCGCGTAACAGGATCCGCTCTTTGTCACAGTCTCAACTTCTTACTTCTATGTCTCCCATCTGAATAGTGTGCCCATTTTGTCTTATCCTTTATTACAGTTCTAAAAATCTCTGCAAATAATTTCAATATGGCTGTGAAATACTCAAAAAATTGAGATCCTTAGAGCAAGAGGAGTTCTACAGAAGGCCATTCTCCTAGGACTCAAGGGCCCGTGATCACGCGTCTGCACTTCTCCAGCTGTCTTGGGGGCCATTCCCACGTGGAGTTTAGTTTGGGGAAAGTTTCAGGAAGTACTTAGTCTGAACAGTAGTTCTCTAACTTTGTGGTCTCAGAACCCCTTCACAATCTTAAAAGTTCTCGGGAGCCCCAAAGAGTTTGGTATCTGTGGGTTATATCTATTAATAGGCACTGTATTAGAATTTAAAACAGAGAAACACTTAGAATATTTATTAATTTATTTAAAAACAACAATAATAAACCCATAACCTAAATAGTTCACTTTTAATGAAAAATAACAGTATATTTCAAAAAAAAATCAGAAGAGTAGCATTGACTTATGTTTTTTGCAAATCTCTTTAATGTCTGGCATAATAGAAGACAACTCAATTTTTTTATCTGCTTCTGACTTCACTCTGTTGCAATACGTTTTGATTGAAATATAAGAAGAAAATCAACCTCACACAGATATGTAGTTGGAGGAGGGAGGAGTATTTGATAAAAATTTCCGGATAATTGTGGCATTCCTTCTTAGATACTACATGAAAATTCAACAAGTGGCAGTTCCTTAAAGGCTAGTGGCAATGTGGAATCTGAAACCATATCATGAATTTTTCATTCTCCGTTACACTAAAATCCTCTGGTCTGTCTGGCACATAGATGATTCTGTAACATCATATGTTGGTCATTTGGCAAACGTTGGCTCAAATTTTCCAAATGTTGGCACGTTAGATTATACAATATATTAAAAATCATATTCATTAATATCACCACCAATATCATCAGAAAAGTCGTTAAGAATTGGGAAGCTGTCAAACTTTCAGTGGTGAATACAAATTTTCCAAAATTCTGATTTTAACTTGAAAGTTCAAATTTTATCACTGGCAACAAACTGTCAGTTGTTCTCCTTGAAGTGACAGCAGGCTCACTTGTCTTCATTTTAAGAAAGTGTCTGCCAGATATCCAAGTCTAAATAACCATGGTTTGTCTGTAACTTGTTCTTTCAAGAAAAAATGATGTTCCTGCAAAAAAAAAAAAAAGGCTTGCTCAGCACACAACTCAGACAACTGCACATGTGCTTTTTCTTGGGTCAACCACTGTACTCCAGTACGCAGCAAAAGTGCTTTGTGTGTACTTTCCGTTTCATCACGTAAAATATTAAAGAGATATATACTCGAGGGTTGATATTTAATAAAAGTAATCATTTTTACTTAAGACATTCTTCAATGAAACTGGCTTTTTAAGTTTTTAATGTGAGTTCATGGTGGGGAAAAATACATTGACTGTCGTTCAGTTGGTGGCGCTGCCTTAATGCATCTTAAGGCAGCGGCAGCTTTACCTCTTGCTGCTTTTGTATCCTTGGTGCAAAGATCAATACTAAAAAGGCAATAGTGTCTTAGTATTATCATGAGTATAGTTTTGACATCTCAGACACCCTGAAGGAGTCTTGGGACGCCTGTGTGTCAGTAGAGAGGGTCACACTTTGAGAAACACTACCTATAGCGTAACTCATGTGGATGCTCATTATAAATATGCCTGACTTCCCAATTCATGGACAAACAGCATGCGTTGCATAAATCTGAGTGGGTGTGTCCCAAGCACGTGGGCTTCAGTCTATCCCACAAGATTCCCTGGACACCTACCCTGTACCAGGCACTATTCTAAGCACTTGGGAAACAGGTAAACAAAACAGTCTGAGACAGAGGATGTGGTTCAGGTTCTGCTTCTTCCTCTCAGCGCCTGGCGGGCCGCAGGAAGGGAATTCTGGAGTAACGGAGCTGACATTTTCTGAGCTCCCTCTGTGGGCCACGTGCTCTGCTGGGCATCTTTATGTACTTATTAATATATCTCTCCCTCTATCTTTCCACCTGCCCATTTAGTAGCCATATATCAAGCACCTACTATGCACAGGCACGGGCTGGGATGCTCCAGCCAATCTGCCAGCCACACCTCTGCCTGCGTGCTTCCAGTCTAGCAAAGGAGATGGGCATCCATCAAATGGTCACCCCTCAGTGTACGGGCGTGAGCTGTGACTAGATACATGTGAGGGAATTAAGGGATGATGTGAGACGTATCACAGGGCACAGAAGGCTTCTCTGAGAAAGCCACATCTAAATTGAGAAGTGAAGGATGAGGACTTGGCCAAGTGAAGAACATTCTGGGCCAAGGCAGGAGGCAGCCTGGTGTGGTGGAGGAGTGAGGGTGGACAAGCCTGGGTGGGCAGCAGGGGCCAGCCCACCCCGTGCCTTGTAGTGGTACACGTTTCACTTCTCACCTAAGCAGGACGGAAAGCCATTGAAGGTTCTGCGTGGAGAGCTGATCCATCTGTAGCTACCCTCACAGCTCAGTGGAGAAGAACAGACTGGGAGGGGGAAGGAGGTGGGCGAGGAGAAGGAGTAAGTGCTGGGGATGGGTCAGGAGGCTGTTGTTGGATCCAAGGGCAAGAGGGTGCTAGTGTGGGCCAGGGTGGTGGAAGCCAGAGAAGAGACCTAACGTGTTGTCCAGAGAGGGACGTTGTTCCATCGGAATTCACTGCCACCATCTGAAGGAAGCTTTCTTATATCCTTTTTGTAAACAGTAAGTTCACATTCAGGGGGTTTTGAAGGTTTGTCGAAGGGCTCGCAGGTAACGCCTAGTGGAACTTGAACTTAATAGCTCTCCCTATTAAGGGACACCTGAGGTGCTGTCCTAAGCAGCAGATAGATGTCAACTCGTTTCATCCCCCAGTAACCCTATGAGCCTGGCATCGTTATCACCACCCCATTTTACGGACTGAAAACTGAGAGCCGGGGTGAAGTAGCTTTCCCTGGACTCTAACTGGGATTAGACATCAGCTGTCATGGGAGTTGGACAGCCCTTGGCTGAAGTCCAGCTCCGTCCTTCACTGACCGTGCTTATGTTCAGTAGTAAACAGAATTGGGAAATGCTTCTTGGAAAACAAAATGACTTGGGGTTCAAATAAGTTTGTGAAGCACCTCCCACTTCTTGAAGATTTCGAATGCATAGTAGTCAGTTAAAGACTCTTTATATCCTATAGGAAAGGATCTATAGCATGTAGCATCTTTCAAACTTACTTGGCCATAAACTTTTCCTGTGAAATGCCTGTTGGTGTCTTGAGTAAACGTAGGAACACTAGTCTAGGCAACCAGACTTGGTTCTGGTGGAGCTCTCCTCTCTTTTTTTTTGAGGGAGATTGGCCCTATGCTAACATCTGTTGCCAATCCACCTCTTATTTTTTTCTTTTTTCTCCCAAAAGCCCCAGCACACAGTTGTGTATCATAGTTGTGGAGTTGTAGCTCTTCTGTGTGGGACGCTGCCTCAGCACGGCTTGATGAGCGGTGAGTAGGTCCACGCCCAGGATCTGAACTGGCGACCCCTGGGCCACTGAAGCAGAGTGCGCGAACTTAACTGCTGTGCCACCGGGCCTGCCCCTGGAGCTCTCCTCCTTAACCACCAGGCAAGGCTGGACAATTCTCCCCATCTGGACACTGGACCCTGGGGGCGATAAGACATGCTCTGACTGTCTTGTCCCCGTCTTATGCTGTTTAATTCTTATTGCAATCTTAGGGGTGAGTACCACTGTGCCTGTTTTATAGCTGAGGAAATGGAAGTATAGAGAAGGGAAGAAACTTAATCACGGATGCTTGCTCATCTGTTCATGGTGAAGCCAAGGCTCAAAACGGCTCTGGCTGACAGACGAGAGGGCATGATGGTCAGGGCCCCTTGTCTGGTCTTTTGCAATTGCTCACATTGCATTTTTATTTGCGTCTTGTATTTTATCTAATTTCTGACCTCTTAGTCTTCCCTCCCAGCTAGACTCCGAGCCCCCAGAGGGCAGGGATGGCTCCTTACACAGCTGATTTCCCCTCAGCACCTCGTTGTGCCTTATGCCTGCTGACTGTTCAACAATGTACATTAACGGAACGACTGAGTCCATATTGTTTTTATTTTCCAGCCAAGTGTTGAACTCCCGGCGTGCTGAATATCTTGTGGTCTTTGGGGGCAGCGATAGACCTGGCATGCTGGTTGTTTTTCTCATCTCTCTGTGAAGCTAGTTAGCATTGAACCCCCCCTGTCTACGCACTTAATTTGACATCTCCTAGCTGCAACCTGTGCAGAAGACATAATCCAGAAATGCTGTTGTCTGATCCACCAGGAAGGGAAAACGTTTTCCTACCGCAGAGAGTCGCAGAGTGGATCTGAATCATCAAGACAGGCAGGCTCCGCGGACACGCTGCCTAAGGAAAGGGTCAGTTCCTCACTTGACTTTCCAAAGAACTTGTTTGGAAAAGCGATTTTATTAATTCTCTGGCACATATTCATTGAGCTTCTACCGTGTTCTCAGCGCATGAGTTATTCCAGAGAAGTGTGAGACCCAGCCTTGAGGACTCTTGAATCGACTGTGAATTTACTTAATCAGTTTCTTTGCTGTCAGGGTTTCCATAGATTAAAAAAGAGAGTCAGAGAGCTGATTCATTATCATGAATATTTCACCCTGAATCTGCTTTCCATCAAGTCATCTGTGTTTCCTAATCTACCAGAAGATGTATGTTAATACTTTCCTTTTTCAGAGGGTGTTTGTGAACCTTCAAGGGGAAAAAAAAAAAAAGAACTTGGAAAAATGAAGAGCGATTTCAGGAATTTCCAGAGTAAATGAGGCTTTGAGCAGGGCCTGTGATCAGTGTGCATAATTCATTAAAAACAAATCACTCTGCAAAATTGGGTAAACCAACATCCGAAGACTGTCTCTGTGTGCCATGTGGTGGCCATTTAATCCATGGCTGTTGCTGATGAAGCCCGTTATATAAATTTGAGAGTAAACAGATTTGGACAACTTTATTTGCTGGGAAAGCAGCAGCGAGTACTCCCTGCCCAGGCCTTTAAGATGTGGTTTGGAGAAAATTATCCTTCTGAAGATATGTGTGTGTGTGTGTGTGTGTGTCTATGCATGTGTGGGTCACGTAGAATTATTTTGCATTATTACAAAGCTAAGGAGACACAAACTCATCTTTTTATATATATATATTATATATATATAATAGATGAGTTTTAAATAACTCACCTATTTCCAATAGAGGACAAATTAAGGCAACAAGAATAATAGCTTGTTCCACCTGCAGACGATAACACAGTAAGCACTTTTCTATGCCTTGTGTCTTATCAGCTACACAGCAACACTATAAGATGCTCCACCGAGGCTGAGGGAGGTGAAGGGATTTGCTCTTTACACGTCACACATCTTGTAAGTAGCAGACTGAGGGCTTAAATTGAGATTTTTAAGTCCCAAGTGTGTGCTCTTAATCATTGCACTTTATTCCTGGATCTGGAAGATTCTTTGGAAGAAAATTAAACTGAGAATGCATACCTTTTCTACCAACTTGAATGTAAAAATCTCAGGTAATTGATGAGTGAGTATTTTGGATACAGATGTTCCAGCTTAGACGTTGACAATGTCATATTCACCCCCAAATCGCTAATCCTCCATTTCGTCTTTCATTAGACAGGCATGGTATTTTAACCTTTCTTGTTTTCTTTCTTTCTGTTTGTTTTGTTTTATTTAAAAATTATTCTAAAAGGAGGCAATTTAAGTTCAGAATTCTGACTCAAAATATTATGGTTAACATAGTTCTGGATTGTTCACATACCAAAATATGGTTAACTTAGTTCTGGATTTTTCACATACTTCTGCAGGAAGGAAAACCACAATCACTTTATCTGCACAATCAGCGTCGGGCGTTGGAGAGAGTTCTGTAACGATTTCATGACTGACGTGAAAGTGGCATCTAGTCTTAGACGTTGAAAATATATTATTGCGAGCTCTGTAAAAAGCAATAACAACAACAACTAAATTTCACCCTAAAGCACGTTTCTACGCCTAAGATTAACCATATGGAATTCGAGAAGTAATCCTGAGCCAAATGTTTTGAGAGGCAAAGAGGGGGATTTGTGTAAGTTGATGGTCATGCAGCAGTTCAGGACGGCTCTTGGAAAAGTTTTTCCAACTTGTTTTGCAACCTGGGATCTTGTTATTCCTTTGTTGATTTAGCTGTTTTCACTGGGTTTTGAAAGTGGTGATTTTTGGCAACTCCTCTCATTTTATCCATTATGGAAGCCAACTTCAGATACGAAGGTGTCCTCCCCTAAGCAGAGATCCACGCTAGGTTCATGGAGAAATTGTTCATCAGGGGGAGCCATTCAGCTCATTATTTTCTCCCGAGGGTCTGGATTCCTGCAGAAACCGTCGATTCTCCTCTGATGCTTTTCCACCTTATTTACTTGGGGAGAAAGTACAGAACACATGAATATTCTCCACTGTTTCCAGAACGATACACTCCCTGGCGAGCGATCCTTTCACGTTTCTGCCACATGGAACGCCATCTGGTCCCCCCGCCATGGCCTTTTTGGGGGGAAATCAGGAAGGGAACTCAGAGACCATGTACATTTCAACACCGTGCATTCGATTCCAACTAGAGAAGGGCCAAGACCTCCTGAACTTCCGTGCTTGCCTCTTTATTTTTCTGAACTATACTGGAGGCTGCCTGGCCGCGTTTCTGTTCTCTGGTGCTTGTGGGCTGGTTGGTGTTGGCCTTGGTCAGAGGAGAACAGAAAAATCCTCAGGGAAAGTACAGGATGTGACAAAAAACTGAGCTGGTGAATCAGGGGTGGGCTGGTCTCCATTGTGTCAAAAGTGCAAGAGTTCTAGAAGGTTGTGGGCAGGAAATGGCATTGCTGAGTCAGTGGAGAGGACCTTGCCCCGTGAGTCAGGACCCATGGACAGACACACCTTGGGACACAGCCGTGGATGAAACCCCAGAGAAGGTTACAGCAGGGTTAATAGAGAAGGGAACTTGCAAGCTTGTTGAGTATTATTGTGTAGGAAACTGCCCCAAGCCTCAGTGCGTTTTAGGGAAAAAGACATCTTGAGATGCTGTCTCAGGTGGGTTCCCCGGGAGCAGACCCCGGGACAAGGATGTGTGTGAAAGGGATTAATGAGGGAAGTTCTCAGGGACGAGGGGGAGGAGTGAGGATGTGGGAGTAAGAAAGGGAGGAAGCCAGGCGTGGGTGAGGCTCCAGGCAGTCTCAGCCAGCAGTGTGGGCTGCTGGGCAGCCAGTGTGGACACGCTGGTCAGGGGGGTGGAGGACACGTGGGCAGCCGTGCTGGGGCCAGCTTACACTGGATCAGAAGAGCAGACTGTGTGCTTCCCATCTCCACGTTGAGTGGTAACCGTTGACTTAGCTTCAAATCAGCCAGGTGGGAGAATTTACACCATGGAAATTGGCGAATGCTACAATTCAGGACTCTTTATTGTTTTTTGAGAGCCTATTGTTAAATATCTCCCAGTCTGGGAGGAGGCCTGACGGCGTCTGTACAGATGCACACAGCAGACACTTACGGAGCAGTCCTGTGTGTCGGACACTGTCCTAACGTTCTTGCACACATTAGTTTATTTGTTTCTCACAATGGTCCCACGGAGAGAACACTATTTATCATCCCCATTTACGAATGAGGAGGCTGCGGCCCAGAGACATGGGGTGGTTTGTGAAGGATAAGCCAACAGTTCAAAAGTGGCAGACCTGCAGACAGAGCAGCCCAGCCCCAGTCTGGGCTCTTAACTACGAAACATCCAACAATGCAAAATATACGGGCTTGCACTGCCTGGAAAATACTTCCCTTGACAATCAGAAAGTATACACGGATAGGTTATTCACTGCAGCACTACTTGTAATGGCAAAATATTGGAAAAAGTTACCCAAATGTCCATACCTATGAGATCTGGCTGAACAAACTTTGGTACATCCACACAATGGGGCCCTAGACAGCTGTGAAAGGGAATGAGGAAGTTTGACATGAACTGATGTGGGGTGATATCCAGCGTATAAAGCTGGGAGAAAAAAACCTCAATGCAAAACAGAATGTATCATATGGCACATTTTGCATATAATATGCATTTATTATATAAGTATCTTTCTTATACACAGACGTACAGATACACATATGTATGTGTGGGTATATACATGTGTGAGTACATGTATATATTTAAAAATATTTTCTAATATTTTATATTATAAAAAGAAATACAGTAAGGGTAAACCAGAAATAATTAAGGAGATTGATTACCTAAAGAAAGTGGGAATGAGTGAAGGGATAGAGGAGGGAGTGAACCTTCCAAGTGCACATTTTTTGGATAGTTTTGGTTTTCGAAACTAAGTTAATGTTCATATTTTACCTATTTACAAACTTAAACCCATTGGGAGGTGGGAATGTCTGCAAGCACATGTTTACATTTGCTGGCATGGGCACCTCTTTGCGACGGCCGTCTTTGGCACGGGGATGTCACATTTTACCTACATGGGGCCTGTGGTTTGCTGGTCTCACAGCAAGCATGCACCACTCTGAAGGAAGCCCCATCACAGGCTGAGACAGGTTCCTGGTGGCCAAGGGCGTGAGGGCTGTGTGGAGATTTGCAATGAGCTCTGGGGATCGCCATGTGCGGAGAAAAAGTTCCCAGCATCAGATTTTGGGCACTTAGAAACAACAGGAAATCATTCAGGAACTGGCAGCATCAAGAGATGACTCCTTCCAGGTTGCAGAAGACAGATCCTAGGAGATCCCACAGCTCCATTCCTCTAGTGAAGAGCCTTGTCATGACCCCTAAAACAGGGGTCAAGAGGCCATGGTGATGGGCTTTAGGTAAAGGCCTTGAAATTCCACTTGTGTTCACTCCTTCATTCAGTCCATGTTTGTTGCCTCCCGTTTTGTGCCAGATCCTCTCTCCTGGGGCTGAGGACTAGCTGGAGACAGGGCCAAGCAAGTCAGCAGATAAGAGAATGTGAAATTAGCCTAAACTTCCCTTCCCACTCTCAGCAGCCCAGGCAGGCTGCGGGGTCCATGAGAACAGGCTCTCTCTTGAGGTTTGTGCTAATTCTTTTTTCCAGTGGGGCTGAGAATGTCATCAAACAGCTGCACTGGTGTGGTCCAGGGTGTCTGCGTCTGTCCTGACAGCCACCGGAAAGCATGGAGGTCCGTGACACGTGGAGGACATTTTGGGGACCTGCAGCTGTGTGGAATCAGAGCTCCATATTTAAGGAGAAGGGTCACATTGCTTGATCTTCCGGCTCATTCCTGGGACTGGTTCTGATTTCATGTCCCTGGTCACACGGGATAAGAGTCACCTTCTCATGTAATGTTGAGGAAAGAGCATCCGTTACCGCAGACAAGAGCCCTGCATTCTCGTCCTGATTTGTTCTCTTCGTAGCTGTGTGGCCTGGACAGATCACTTTCCTTCTCTGAACCTCAGGAAATAAAATGGAAATGCTGACATCCACCTGCATCTGGGGCTAGACCAGATGTTGAGCCCTCAATCACCTACCTTTGTGATAAACAGCAGCACTGGGAATGGAGCGCAGGCTTGTTTGTTCGAAGCCAGCAGCCTTTCCTCCCATCCCCTGGAAGTCCAGGAGGGAAGTGGTTCCAGGTGCAGACTCCCCTTCACTCCACCCTTTACTGAGCAGGTGACTCAGTCTCTCTGCCTCTCAGTCCTCTTATCGGTAAAAATGGGCTAACATAGACCTACCTCCTAGGGCTGATAAAGAACTAAATGTGTTGGACTCTTAGAATGGTGCAAGGAATGTTAGCTGTCTTGGACACGGTGCTTCTAGACATACAGAATTCACATACATATATACTGAGTTCTTTCCTTTAATTAGCCCAAGGTCTAGATCAATAGGGAATTTGTGGTCCACATTCCACCACTACAACCACTAACCTGCATGGCAGACATCACCAATCGCTCGCCTCACTCTTCTTCTCTGGTCTCCCCCCGTGCCCTTGGTGTCCAGATTCCTGAGTTACTGGGAAAACCCAGCACACCCCCTTTGGTGCCTTCGTAATCAGAGCCAGAGTAAAAGGCGCCAGAAGCAAAAAGGGCCTCGGAATACATTTTCAGATGGAAGGAGAAGGAAAATCCCTTCTTGTCTTCTCCCTGGAAGATCTCAGGAAAGAGCTGGTCCCTGCTCACCACACCAGCTCCTGGGACGCTGTTAACCTTTGCTGGATATACCTGGAATTCTAGACCCAAGACACAGCTGGGGAGAGGACCCAACCGCTGGGCAGCAGGAGCTGATGGGAGAATAATTTGGGCCTTTCAAAGTTAAGAAAATGGCGGGGCCAGCCCCGTGGCTTAGCAGTTAAGTGCGCGCGCTCCACTACTGGCGGCCCGGGTTCGGATCCTGGGCGAGCACCGACACACCGCTTCTCCGGCCATGCTGAGGCCGCGTCCCACATACAGCAACTAGAAGGATGTGCAACTATGACATACAACTATCTACTGGGGCTTTGAGGGAAAACAAAAAAAAGGAGGATTGGCAATAGATGTTAGCTCAGAGCTGGTCTTCCTCAGCAAAAAGAGAAGGATTAGCATGGATGTTAGCTCAGGGCTGATCTTCCTCAAAAAAAAAAAAAAAAGAAAAAAATGGCTTATCTTTGAGTCTTAACCTACAGTCTTGCAGGATGTTCAGAACAGAAATCAGGTTCACTCCAAACAGAAGTCTGATCTACTCTTATCCCGGCAGACACTGGAGATTGAAACCAAGTAGCCATGTGTGTGCTTTGCATATGTCTACATACAAACACATGACCGTCTGTTGTGTCAGGAGGCTGCTGTGATTAAAAGCCACAGCACTGGACGCAATCGGGCTTGAGTTTAAATCCCAGTACTTACATCACTTACGTCACTCTCTGAGCCTCAGTTTCCTCATCCTGGAAATGGGCGCTCTCATGCCCCAAGTCACTTAATCACCCCAACCAGAACCTTCCGAAGGTGAAAGGTTCCATCAATCGGGGCATCCCAACAGGGACCATCTCCAGCAAATCAGGGCTGTTTTGGGAATTAGCACCCAGAAAGTGCTCCATAAATGCCCTCTCTGGTTATGCACTCCTGTTCTGAATTCTGGGTCCTTGTCGGACACCTACCTCACAACTATAAAGTTTTTTTCCTGTGGCAAGTAGCACAAAGAGGGAAGATGTTATTATTCCCAGAAACCCAGGTCGGTCGACCTTGGACTACAGGAATATCCCATTTTATTTCTGTGCTGTAGACATGAAGCTGGATGCTTTCTGTGGATGACGTCGAAGGGGAACTGGCTGTTTTCAAAGACACCCAGGTGGCGTTTGCGCGCCGGCACTCACACAGCCCTGCTCGCTGCCCTGGCGGTGGGGCTCCAGGACGCCGTGGACCGCCCGCCAAGTGGGGAACGTGGACAGTTGTCTTCCTTCAAGCTTGTTCCTGGAGTTTCCTCCATCACCATCTTTAAAGCCACTCGTCCTTTTCAGGAAAAAGAAAAAAGCGCAGTAGTCTGACATTCCAAGAAACCCCAGAAGGAGGAATGCAGAAAATCAAATGTGCTGGTCCCCATCCAGCCGGCCCTCCAGGGAGATAAATGATTTCGCACGCTAATGGCTGGCCCCTCCGACGCTGACATTTTCTTACAATGTACTTAAGTCCAGTTTGTTTTGCTTTCTGTCTCCACAACAATTACCAAGATTTATTTTTTATTGCTCTGGTTAACTCTGCCAGGACCACACTTCCTTTTTCTTTTTAAAGGAACAGCCATACCGAATGGAGGGGCCTCGGAAGTGAGCATTTTCGATTGCAAAAAGGAAAATAAACAAGGCTGCACTTCTCTTCAGAAGAAGGGCAGTACTCTCCCCTGCACACGATGCTTGAAAGGGCTTCTGGCTCTTTTCCTCTCGACAGATGGGTTCCCCAGAGACTCGGCCGCAGTCCCCAAGTGAGGGGCTTTGTTAAAATTGTCCTTCCCAAGCGGGTCCTCGGAGTGCCCGCCGGGAGCACAAAAGACACTTTGTTCTCAACAGAAGGCAATCAGATTTCTTGCAAGGTAAAGGGGATAAAGTCAGGGGGTGACGTGGTTTTCCAAGGTGGACAGAAGGACCTCTTTGGGATGGGTTGTCTGAGATGGGTTTGCCTTTGTCTTTCCTGGGAAACCCTTTGCTATGAAGGCGAAGGGTCCTGGGGATGCCATGTGGTGAATCAGGGTCATTCCAGCAAGGCGGTGAGAGCATCAGCCTCCGGGTGTGCATCCTCACTCCTCCAGGTCCCAGCTGTGTGACCCTGGAAAATTATTCACCTCTCTGAGTCCCAGTTTCATCACTGGAAAGCACCTACCTCCCTGGGCTGCTGTGAGGACCCTCTAAGACCACGGATGGTAAAGGGCTTGCACAGCCTGGCAGTGGTGCCTGTGGTGGGCTGTACGACGGCCCTCATCTTGAGATGGAGAGATGATCCTGGATTACCCCGGTGGGTCCAATGTAAAGACAGAGTCCTTATAAGAGGGAGGCAGGAGGTCAAAGTCAGAGAAGGAGATGTGACGTGGGAAGCGAAGGTCCGAGTGACACAGGGCCATGAGCCAAGGAATGCAGACGGCCTCTAGATGCTGGAAAAGGCAGAGGAGCGGATTCTCCCCTGGAGCTTCTAGGAGGAACCAGTCCTGCTGACACCTGGACTTGAGCCCAGTAAGGCCCGTTTCAGACTTCTGACTCTAGAATTGAGAGAGAATAAATGTGTGTTGTTTTAAGCCACTAAGTTTGTGGTCATTTGATACAGAAGCCATAGGAAGTGAATACAGTGCCTGATGCTGCCATCACCGTTACCAATAGTGGCCATAGGCAGAGAACTCCATGTTGTGCCTCCTCCCCAGGCTGTCCTCTCAGGGCCCACATTGGCCTCCAGTGCCCTGAGGCTTCCCATTCATTCATTCACTCATTCATTCCTGAGCGCCCAGAGTCTGCTTGAGACACTGCTTGGCGCTGACCTCTCAGGGGCTTTCTGCCCCTGCACTTTCCCACCTCGGGGCTGTTCCCAACTCAACAGCCACAGTTACCCTTCAGACCGACGTCAGGTCATGTCCACCACTGAACCAGGAAGGTTTCCTCTAAACAGGATCACCACTGAACCAGGAAGGTTCCCTGTAAACAGGACCTTGGCCACTACATGAAGGGAACTGGGGCAGGGGGAGGGAATGGTTCATTCTGGAGGCGCCCGATCCAATATGGCTCCTCACCTGGGGTTGCCAGATCTAGAGAAAGAAACAAAACCAAAAACCAAACAAAAAACCAGGATGCTCAATTAAATTTGAATTTCAGATGAACAATGAATAATTCTCTAGTATGAGTGTGTCTTGTGTGATATTTGTGCAGCAGCCGTAGAAAACCGATATGATGCCCATGTGCTCCAATAGCTTCTAGGGCTTCCCTTTACTAAAGGCAAAGGTGGGTGAGTTTTGGCGGACAGCCATGGCTACCGCCACGCCCACCTTATGAGACTTTGTGGAGTTAGGGCATGCCTCCCACTATAGATGCTGAAAAATCCAGACGCCTGCTTTTCTAGCTTACCTTGTGGCTGGGGCTGAGCATGCGACCGAGGCACAGGGAATGAAATGCAGCCACGCCTGACGTTGAACCTGGAGCTGGAAGCCAGCAGAAGTGGCCCCTGGGGGTGTGGGTCTGCTTTGGGGGAGCAGCAGCTGCGAGTGTCCGGGGCACGGTGGAGGCAGCGGTGCCACGTGGTGCCTGGCATCCAGCACAGCCAGCAGTGGGGCCAGTATCGGCGTCCGATGTCCAGCTGTCCAGTGACAGTGGCTGTGGTAGAGCAGCCTGGGAGCCATCTAGAAAGAGAGAGCACCCTCAACCTGATATATGGAGGAGTGTTCAATCAAGGGGCCTTTCATAAGGTTGTGTGAGGGCAAACCCCGTGCTGTGCCCCAGGCCTAGGAACTGCTAGAAGCCACTCCCACCCCAGGTGGCTCTGCCTGAAGGGGCAGAACCTGGAGACAGAGAGCTGTGTGGCCACCACAACTGCAAGGAGGAAGCAGGGGCACATGTACCCCGACCTGTCTCCTCCCGCCCTCTGATCTCCTGCAGCTCCTCCCATTGGTCAAGCCAACTGGCAGTCAGACAGCAAGGAAGCCATGGATGCAGCCCCTGCGGCGGTTGCCTGGGGCACGGAGCAGGTGGAGAAGTGTGGAGAGAAGCCAAGTCAGGGGGCACGTGGCTGATGGCCGGCTCGGAGCAGGGTCTCCGCCCGGGTCTGCCTCTGGTCCTGGTTCCTGTCTGGCCTCCTTTGTTTCTGCCCCTTTTCCCAGCCTTATTCTATAGCCTTCCAGCAATTTCCTGACCCCCAGTCTCCTCTTGGGAAAATGCCTGTCTGCTCGCAGGAGGCGCGGCCAGTTCCTGTTGCTGCAGCTTTTACCCTGACCAACTGCCCACTGCCTGGACCTCCCCTGCTCAGCCCGGTGAACGCTATCACATTTCTTTCGAGGCTCACATGTCGCCTCCTCTCTGAAGCTCTCTGGCTTAGTGTCCTGGGGCTGCTGGAACAAAGTGCCACACACTGGGGGGTTTAAGACAACAGAAATGTATTATCTCACAGTTCTGGAGGCCAGAGTCTGAAATCAAGGTGTCGTCGGCAGGGCTGGTTCCTTCCAGAGGGCTCTGGAGAACCTGTTCCGGGCCTCTCCCCTAGTCTGCAGTGGTTTGCTGGCAATCCTTGGTGTCCCTTGGCTTGTAGACGCATCACTCGGATCTCCGCCTTCATCTCCATATCATTTTCCCTCTGTGCCCAAATTCCTCCTTTCTCTACGGAGACCAGCCATACTGGACTGGGGCCCACCCCATGACTTCATCTTAACTAATTACGCAGTCGGCTCTCTGTGTCATTATTCTCTAGACAATACACTGTAACAACTATTTACATAGTACTGACATTGTGTTAGGTATGATCAGCGACCTAGGGACGATTTAAAGTATATGGGAGGATGTGTGTATGTTATATACTAACACTTCGCCATTTTATATAAAGGACTCGAGCATCCTTGGGTTTTGGTATCCCGGTGGGGTCCTGGAACCAGTCCCCCATGGATACCAAGGGACAACTTTACTTACAACAACCCCATTTCCAAACATGATCACATTCTTAGGGACTGGGGGTTAGGGCTTCAATGTATTAATTTGGTGAGGGGCACATTTCAACCCATAACACCTTCCCTGACAGGTACAACCCTCCTCCCATCACAGCCATCCCTGGCGGCTCCTTCCTCTGAATTTTCTCGGCATTTTCTACATTCTTCTTTCTCTGCATTTCCCATAAATATGAACCCCATGGAGGGAGGGAGCCTGGGCTCATTTGTACACTGTCGTGTCCCAGCACCCCCAAAATAGTGTCTGGCACATAGTCGGGCTCAATAAACGTTTGCAGAGGGAATGAATGAGACACCTGGCTCCCCGCGTCTTCTGTCCAACGGTGCGCCCGCCCGGGGCAGGAACGTGGCGGCGTTATCAGGCTGGGGCCAGGCCCGGGGCAAACCGTCAGTAAGTGCTTGGGAAATGGAATCACTTTTGAGTCCAGCAGCCAAATTTCCTGTGACTCAGTAAATCACTTTAACTAATGAAGGAATAACAATCCCAGAGGAACAGAAGTTTCAACTATGCAGATTATTTCTGAGTTTTTAAAAAGTGTCTCTTCAAAGAAATCCATCCCCGGGGGCTGTTGGCTCTCCATAAAGGCTGATTTTCCACACCCTTAAGTAGCTCATGTTGGCCCAGAGACAAGATTCAGTTGGTGGTTTTTAATAAATAATGTTTTTGTGTCGCAAAAGTAAAATTTAGAAAACTTAGAGAAGAAAGAATTAAGAAAAAAATCATCCATCAGCCACAGACAACCAGGTTGTTAATATGCCATTGTCTGTCTTTCTGGTCCTTTTTATATGTCTACTTTTATGTGATGATAAACAAATTTAAGTGCAATCTGGTTGCTGCTTGAACAAAAACCCATCTTGAAAATATTGTCCAGTTTCCACACAATTTTGAAACTCCAGACACTCCCTGCTGGGTGAGAGTGAGGAGTCTGGATGGGGCTGCAGGGAAAGGGGCCGGGAGGAGCCTGGGTCTGGGCCTGGGTGGGAGGGATGAGGGAGCCGCTGGTCCTGGGCAAGGTTGTTCCCGAAATCCCAAGGCTTGAATGCCCACGTGGATGGCGCTACTAAGATGGGTGTAGGACAAGGACAAAACCCCTGTCGTAAAACCCATTTCCTGGCCGGGGCTCCCAGTTCATCTGCAACTTGCACTTTTCCAATTACCAGGCCCTTCTGGAGCACGGCTGGGAAAGCGCGGCCACTTCCCACCTAGCGGGCCGGCTCCCAGTCGCCTGGGATCCGGGACAGTGCCATCGGTATTTTGGAGGGGAAATGATACATCCCCACGGCTGAGAGCTATGGGGCCCATTCAGGCCTTGTGGTGGCCGCTGATGTCATTTCAGAGAAAGAGCTAAAATGCTGTTTTGTTTTTCAGACCGTGTCTCTGAAATTGTCTTCTTTAAAAAAAAATTCTGATTTTATCCGAAAGCGGACGTTCCAAACCCCAAACCTCTAATCCAGGCTTGCTTGAAGGCCCCTGGCCCGGTCGGTCCGGTGCTGGCGCCGGGCAGTGGTGGCCGACGGGGAAACGTGGAGGTCGCCCAGTTCAATCCACCACAGAGCTTGCCAGCCGGTGGGTGGGCGGTCCAACAAGACCCTCATTTGCTGCTGGCCTCCTGGGGGGCCTGGGGGTGGGGAGAGGGCGGGAGGCCAGAGAGAGGGGCCAGTCAGGAGGCGTTTGTTGAGGGACGTTAGTCTTCTAGAGGGCAGCTATCATTCTCCAAGAATGCCACAAGAATGCTTCCAAAATTCTCTCTTCTGAGCGCAGGGGGAGGCTCACCCTTGGCTGACACGCTGGGAACGTCCAAGCACTGTCGTCTGGGCTGGCACTTTACAACTCCCCATAAACAGGAGGGCCGGAGGGAATAGATGCAGAGAAAGTCCCCCTGCACAGCTGGTGGGGAGGAGAAGGTTAACACCAGGCTTTCTCTCAGCCAGGAAGCCCCCTCCTCGACCGACTCTCCTCTGGTCCACCAGTCTGCCCATGCAGAAAAGGCCCAACATTGCCCCTTCTAGCACATTCCTGTTGCCCTTCAAGTCCCGGAACGGTGACGCTGCTGTCTGGTGGTTGGGTGGAGTGTGGTTGCCCACTAACTGCTGGGCCAAAATACTACTGAGTTGCCAGGTATTGAAGCCCTACTGTGCGGCCAAGTTCAGCACTAAGGGCTTTCCTTAGTGCCATCTCAGTCAATCCCCCTGACAATGCTGTGGGGTGACCCATTTGACAGATGGAGAAACTGAGGCTCAGAGAGGTGAAGGTCACCCACCTGTAAGCAGCAGAGCTGGGATTCCAGCCTGGGGTGGTGGAGTTACCCTTTTTCTTGTACTACACTGCCTTTAGGTAAAGGCTGCAATGGTGGGTTGAGTGTCCCCCAAAGAAGATATGCCCTCGTCCTGACCCCTGGTACTGGTGAAGGGGAACTCATTTGGAAAAAGGGTCTTTGCAGATGTAATTAAGGATCTTAAGATGCAATCATCCTGGACTTAGAGTGGGCCCTAAATTTAATGACAAGTGTTCTTATAAGAGACAGAAGAGGAAGTGACACAGGCACGGGATAGAGGCCACGTGAAGACAGAGGTAGAGATTGGAGTGACCCATCTATAAGCCAAAGAAAGCCAGGGATCGGCAGCACCACCAGGAGCTGGGAGAGAGGCACAGAACAGATTCTTCCCTAAACCTCCAGAGGGAACTAACGCTGCCGACACCATGATTTTAGACTTCTGGCCTCCAGAATTGCAAAAGAATAAAATTCTGTTGTTTTTTGCCACCCAGTTTGTGATAATTTTTTACAGCAGCCCTAGGGGTCTCATACAGCTGCCTTGAGGGCTGATGGTCTCTCCACAGTTTGTTCTTGAGCCTGGACAAGCATGAGCGATGCTGGCCCAGGCTGGCCCCGATGGTCGGGGAGCCAGGTGAGTGCCTTCCCGGCATTCTGGAGCTCCTCCATGTGACATCCCTCCCCGAGGGGAGAAGGCACCACCCCTCAGGTCCTTGGTGGTGCCTGGGCACTTGTACGTGTGTGTCATCCCCTTCTTCTGCCCATGTACACCCCAAGAACCACTGTTCAGCCCAATGCAGAAAAGATGTCATCCGTGATTCGTCAACTATTTATTGAGCATCCATGGTGTGCCAGGCCCCGATCCAGGCACTGAGCATATGGCGGTGAACAGAACGCTGTCCCTGCCCTTGAGGTGGTGACGTGGAAGGGGGAGAGGCAGACAAGGAGCAAGCACGGAATGAAGGAGAGAGGGAGAAGGCGGGGAGAGGAAGGAAGGCCATCCCCAGTGGTGACAGACAAAATGGAGTAGAGTGAAGCCTGATGGAAAGCTGGAGTGAGGTGGGGTGGGGATGGAGACAGATGTGGGGGGCTGGGCACTGTGGCCTGCCTGGAGGCGCGACAGTGATGCTTCACCAGCTGTCTCATCAGATCCCTACGGGAGTGCTCCGAAGTCTCCGTGACGATTCTCGTCTTCCTGGTGGGAACTCTGAGGCCCAGAAAAATTCAGTAGTTCCTACAAGGCTGTGGGCTCTGCTGGTTATCTCCAACTGGGTAACAAACCAGCGCCCCCCCCCCCTCCCCAGGAATATAATGCAACAACAATCATGTACTTTGTTCACAAATCTTGGGGTTGACTGGGCTCAGCAAGCGGTTCACACGCAGGGTCTCTCAGGCAGTTGCAGTTAGCTGGGGGCTGGTCTGCATCGCCTCGTAGATTCTTCACACACACGTCTGGTGCCTGGGCTTGAAGACAGAACAGCCAGGGCTGGACTGCTGGGTCTCTCTCTCTGTCTCTCCCTTCTCTCTCTCTCTCCTTTCTCTCTCTGTCTCTCTCTCTCTCCCTCCTCTGCCCGCTGCCCACTCCCCCGCCCCATCTCTCTCTGTCTACATGTTGACCGTAGAGTGACTGGACATCTGGACATCTTACATGTCAGTCAAAGGCTCCAAGAGTGAGTGTCCGCAGAGAGCCTTACAGAGGCTGTCTGGCCTTTTCTAAGGCACCTGGAAGGTGACACAGAGCCGCATCTGCCCGCTCTATTCAGGTGCAGCCTCTGAGGCTTATACAAGGGGACGGAGGTCACACTCCCCCATGGAAGATCATCATAGGGCGCGCCAACAGGTTTAATCAGTCATAGGGTGACCTGACGGCTCCTCCGCTCTCCCACGCCGGCGCAGCCAGACCCTCTTCTCTGTCCTCTGCGCTCCAGTCTTCCCGCGGGATTTCCGTCAAGCAGCTGCTCTGAGGATGCCAGTGAGGTTGTTGCTATCCGGGAGAGGGCCAGTTGGTTTGGCTGCAGAGGCCACCGTTCCCCACCCACGACTGCTCGTCCCCTTCACCAGCCCTCCCTGCTGTGTGAACACAACTACACACCCAAGGAAAAGAGGGTTTGGGCAAATACCTGTGATCCATGTTCTTCCTGAGACATGGCCACAGAGTTGTCAAACTTCCTGAAGCAATACTTGTTCTAACTACAGTGTATTTTAGGTGTTGGAAATATAAACTTCGGTGCTTGACCAGGTGTGACCATAGACTTGTCCGTAATGGGACAAAATGCACAGTCTGTGGATTTCTACCACAGGTTTATATTTTTAACATTTACAATCAATAAACATTGGCTCCAACATCAACATAAGAAAAGGAAGACCATAAATTCTTCCCTTCTAGCAGTGAAGGGAATGGAGCCCCAGACTGTAACACTTGCCGTCATATTTTAACAGCAGCTGCCCATGGAATGCTCATGCAGTGCTAAGCCTTTTGCATTTATCATCTCATTGGGTCCTTAAACAACCCTATTATTATTATTCCCACTTTAGAGACAGGGGGAAACTGAGGCTAAGAGATAGTTTGTCACTGGCTCAAGGTTTTGTGTTAGGAAAAGGCAGAATCAGGTCATGAATATTCCTGTCACTCAATGAATATTGCATGTTATCATGTCCCTGTCACTAAAGATTTTTTTGTAAGGGGGCGGAATATTTCAAAATCTACGCATCAGCTTTTACTGAAGTATCTGATGGGAATGCTGCACCTTTTAACAAATTAATTGTCACATGACACTCGGTGGTCCTGGGCTGAGAGATTTGAGAAAGTTGAGAGTTATAGATGAATTTGTCCTGGAGCTCAGCCATAGACCAGGGAGAAGTGACAGAGCTCTTCTAGGGAATTCCTTAAGCACAGGAAAAGCAGGAAGAGGAAGGGCCGTCTTTGGGAGAGAGAGACTGAACAGGAAACAGTAGAGAAAACCAGTGAAGCCAGAAGCTGGTTCTTTGGGAAGACCAATAAAATTGATTAACATCTAGCCAGATTGATCAGGAAAAAGGAGAAAAGACACGAATTACCAATATCAGGAATGAGAGTATTGACATCACTACAGATCTTACAGATAACTTGGAAAAAGTGGACAAATTGCTTGAAAGACACAAGCTATGAAAGCTAACTGGTGAAGAAATAAACGACCTGAATAGTACTATCTATTAAAAAAATTCTATTTATAGTTAGAAACCATCCCACAAAGAAAACTCTAGGTTGATATGGCTTCACTGGTGAATTCTAGCAAACGGTTAAGGAGAATAATTATTCCAATTTTACACAAGCTTTTTTAGAAAGTTGAAAAGTAAGGAACACTTCTCAACTCATTTAGTGAGTCAGCATTACCCTGATACCAAATCCAGACACAGAAATTGTGAGAAAAGAGAACTGCAGACCAATAGTCTTCATGAACATAGAAGCAAAAATTCTAAACAAAATTTAGGAAAAGAAATCCAATGATATATAAAAAGGATGCTACATCATGACGAAGTGCTTGTTGTCTCAGGAAGGGAGATTAATTGATTAGAAAATCAATGTAATTCATCATCCTAACAAACTAGAAAAGAAAATCTTATGATTTTCTCAATAGAGACAGGAGAAACATTTGATAAAATCTAACATCCAGCCCTGATTAAAAACAACTCTCTCAGAGAACAATGACTAGAAGGAGACCTCCTTACCTTGGAAAATACAAACAACCACAACCTCACCATACACCAATGTTAACTCAAAATGGGTCGTAGATCGAAATGTAAAATCCCAAACTATGAAGCTCCTGGAACAAAGGGAGAAAACACCTGTGACCTTGTGTTCAGCAGGTTTCTTAGATATGTCGTGATCTATAGCTCTTAGACAGGCATGATCTATGAATAAACAGTTTGAAATTCTGAATTACATCAAAATTCAAAACTTCTGCTCTTCAAAAGACTCTCTTAAGAGAATTAAAAGACAAGCTCCACAATGAGAGAAAATATTTGAAAATCATCTCTCTGATAAAGGACTTTTATTCAGAGTACGTAAAAAACTCTCACACCTCAGTCATAAGAAAACAAACAACCCGGTATAAAAATGGGCACAAGATTGCTACAGGTACTTCACCAAAGAAGATCTATGGATGGCAAATAACCACATGGAAAGATGCTCAACATCAGTAGTCATTTGGGAAATGCAAACTAAAACCACCTTGAGATACCACCGTACCCCCAGGAAGACAGCCACAATGACAGTGTGACCACATCTGTGTCGGCCAGCACGTGGAGGAACTGGGACTCTTATACGCTGCTGGTGGGAACGTAAAATGGAACAACCACTGTGATTTCTTGTACTTTCTTTTCATTCTTTTCTACAGCCTCCGCCTCTCTGCTTACATTGCTCATCTACCCTTGCATGTTGTCTCCTTTCCTCCCTCGGAGCCCTTAGCACACTAACCACAGTGATTTTAAGTGCTCTGTGTTATCTTTCCAAACTCTGTGCTATATCTGAGTGTGGTTCTGGTGCTGGCTCTGTCTCTCAGACTGTGTTTTTTCTTGCCTTTTAAGATGCTTTGTCCTTTTTTGTTGAAAGTCAGACACGATGTATCAGGTAATAGAAAATGAGGTCAATAGTGTGAGGTTTTATGTTGATCTGGCTAGGAGTAGGGCTGTGTTTAATGTTCTCCATAGTTGAGGCACCAGAGGATTCAAATCCCTCAGTGTGCTAGTTTTCGTCTCCACTCTTGTCTGTGGGCTTCCCCGGGAATTCCTCCTTAGATAGAGTCTGCGTCCTGTAGCTTTTTCAGCTGCAGTCCACTGATATTGTATGAGAGGCTGTTGGTGGGGTGGGAAGGTTTGGGGAAGGGGATTTGTTACATAATTTCTTGATTAAATCTCAGGCTTTTAGTGGGTCTGTGTCCCTGGGCTGTGACCTTCACAAATGTTTCAAGCTCATTGTCCCTCCTTAGGTGAGGCAGGAAAGCTAGAGGGGCTAGGGTTGTAATTGTCCTTCCTCCTAGCTGAGATAAATGTCTGGTAGTCTCTTGTCCTGGAGGGTAGGGCTCTGTTGCACAGAATGCCCCGGGCATATTTCAAAATGGTTGCTTTCTCCCTCTCCCTGACAGAGCCAGAAGGGGATCTTCCTCAGCTCTTCCCTGTGAGAACCTGGTGGGCTTCTTGGAGGTAAAAACCCAAGAAAGCGTGTGAGTCCCTGAGCCTGCAGCCCTGGCAGTTTCTCACCCTCACACTCGTCCATACTCAGCCTCCAGCAGTTTGTCGTTTAAACATCCCTACCAGGTTATGGCTCCAGCAGCCTCTGCTCCGTGTAAGTAGATCTTGTTTGTGACTCTCTGATGATTTGCCCTGTGACCCCAGTTCTCTGATGTGTCTAAGACAAGTGCTTGATCTCCAGGTTGTTCAGGATTTTTCTTGTAAGGATGGGAGTGATTCCAAGCCCTTTACATGTCAGAGCTGAAACTGGGAGTCAGTACAACCACTTCAGAAAACAGTTTGGCAATTTCTTAAAAAGTTAAACATACACCTACCATATGATCTGGCTGTCCCACTTCTAGGTATATTTACCCAAGAGAAATGAAAGCATATGTATGTAGCAGCATTATTAATAATAACCACAAACTGGAAACAACTCAAATATCCACCAACACGTGAACGGATACACAAATTGTGGTATATCCATATAATGGAATGCTACTCAGCCATACAAACAGAATGAACTATTAATACATGCTAGAATATAGATGAATCTCAAAATAATGATGGCAAAGGCAAGAAGCCAGACAAAAAAGAGTACATAGTTCATGATTCCATTTACATAAAATTCTAGAAATCTATAGGGACGGAAAGCAGATCAATTGCCACCAGGGGATGAGGGCATTGATGGGAGGGAGTAGGAGGGAGAGATCGTGAAGGAGCATGGGGAACCTTTTTAGGGTGATGGGTATGTTCAAGTTCTTGATTGTGGTGATGGTTTCACATATACATATGGAAAACTTATCAAATGGTACATTTTAAATGTGTGCAATTTATCCTACACCAATTATACTTCAACAAAGCTCTTAAAAAAAAGAAAGAATTTGAACAAAGAAATACCATCCCTTTCCTTTTCTAACAGGAAAGGACATTAGAAATCTAGTCTAATCTAGACATTAGAGATTTCCAGCTGTGTTTCCTGGACCATGAGGCAGACTGTGATTGGCAAAGATGGTATCTTGTGCCCACACACTCTTCCACAACATGACTTGCCTGTCTATCCACTGAGAGGCGGGCCCATGTCCCCTCCCCTTGAATCTGGTGGCCATGTGACCACCAACAGAATATAGTGGAAGTAACACTGTGACGTCAAGGTTGGTCAGAATAGGCCACGTGGCTTCCACCCGGTTCTCTGGAAACACTTGCTCTGGGGGAAGCCAGCCACCAAATAAGAAGTGTGACCCTGAGACCACCACGCTGGAGAGGCCATGTGTGGGCACTTTGGCCAACAGTTCCAGCTGAGGTCACAGCCAACAGCCAGCGTCAACCACCAGCCATGTGATGGAAGACCTTGGACGACCAGCCCAGTCGAGCCTTCAGCTGCCCACAGCCCAAGCCGACACCTGACCACACCCTCATGAGAGACCACAGGGATGACGCCCAGCTGGGCCCTCCCTCAATTCCTGACCCACAAAATCATGAACAAAATAGAAGGGCTGTCGTTTTCTACCACTGAGTTCTAGGGTAATTTGGTATGACCTGTCAGGTATCACTGGGTGGCAGGGAGAGAGCAGAATGAGGGTCCAGTGGTTGGGAGCTCCAAGACACTCATCAGATGAGGATGGCTGATTTGTTGAAGAAAAGTCCTCTGCTCTAGCCCAGCCCCTTCACCTTGGAGATCAGCATACAGGGGTGTGGACAAGAGATAACCGGGCGAGGACAGTTGGTACGGCTAGTCAGTGAATGTGCTGGTGCTCACACTTGATCTTGTAACTCCAAGTCCAGGGCTCCTATCTCAGCATACCGTCTGCTCAGCGGGCCACGCACCAGCCCCGGGTCGGGTCTGCACTCTTTTAATGGACCCGCTATAATCTCAATAGCATAGTGTTTTTTTTTTTTCAATGCAAGTTGTCATCTTCCAAAAGCAAATCTATTTATTAGAATAGTGTAATCAGGCCTTGTATTTACGAACTTTCAATGCTAATTCAAGCGATCTGCTTTTAATCCAGCAGATTAATCCCACGTGTGTGCAGTGTGTGACTGCAACTGTGTTTCCAAAGCATTACCCAGAGAAGCATGTCTTTTTAAAAAGCTGTAGAAAGAACTATAGCTCTCTCACCCACACATATTTCCTTTCAGCTTCTCCGTATCCAGTCCTGGCAGCTCCTATAAGCATCTGCTTTTTTCCCTCTTCCCCTGTAACGCCCGGGACCTCGGTAGACCAGCAAGCCACAATTGGGGGTGCATTCAGAGACCATTAGTACAGGAAGCGCGGTGAGATCCAGAGAAACCATGAACCAGTGAGTTGGAAAACATTCTATGAAAGGCCTTTTCAGGCCGTTTCTTTCAGGAGTAGTTTGTTTTTGGATTAAAGGAGTTTATTCAGGTATTCACAAATACCCAGGCTCTCTGCACCAGCTGGAATGTGGAAACCCCTCAGTCATAATCAATTGCCGTGGAGGGGACTGGCATGTTCTGACTAGGGAATACATGGATGAAAGAGGCGTAATTAGGTGACACGCCTTCAAAGGAGATGAAAGCCCCAAAACATCCTCAAAAACGTAGGCAAAAATATACCCTGAAATCACTACTCTCTTTATTTTGGAAGTAGCAGTTCCAATAAAAGGCTGGGTGTCAAAGGCATGGTATGCAGCAAAATCTTGGACTGCGTTTCTTTCTTTTTTCTTTCCTTGCTTGGGGAAGAAAAATGATGGAAATGTCATTCCTGTATTTCCTCCAATCCTAGCGAATGGTGTGAATGCCTCCCTCCTTAACCAGAGACTCGAGGCTGTGCTGACGCTCTGACGGGCTTCCATTGGGGTGGGAGAAGAGGACCACAGGGGTTAGCGGGATAAGTATTTGAAAACCCCCTCTTTCCCCTCCATCACATTTTTCTCTGGGTGTTCTGAGTGGCTCATTTGTATTCTTGATTCTTTTGGTTAAAAAACAGTGCCTTTTCTCCGCTTCTGGGGCTGAGAATGCACACCAAGTTGCACATCGTCTTCTCGAAAGCTCCCTTTCCTTGGACAATTCTTATTCTCTAATTTCATTAAATACAGGGCAGGTTTTGATGAGGAGGGAGTTTTGTAGCTGGGGGATAGATTTATCTGTTCATTTTCAAATGAGAAAATGGAGCCCCAGGGAGGTTGGGTCTCCTGGTCTGAGTAGTAGGACCAGAGTCAAAATAGAAATTGGAGGGATTTTTGACCCCAAATGAGTGCTTTTCCTACTGTTCAAGCTACTTGTTTTCAATTTCTATTTTTCAGCCTTTAATGGACATGATCTGACTGTGTTCGGAGCACTCATTAACACATATTTAAATAATTATGGAAAAATCCGCATTTTATGCATCCTTAAGCACTTTGACCTCTGGGTTCCTGCAGCTGGATCTGACGGGGCTTCAACTCTTTGGCCCATTTTAACTAGTGCTCTAACTGCTTCTTTCGCTCCTGTGGTCTTGAAGCAGCCCACACAACACACCTGCCTTATTGAGCTCAGTCTCCAAAATGCTTACACAAACACTCGGCTTTTTCTTTTTCTTCTCTCCCTCGCCCTCCCTTCTCTTTCCTGGCTGAATTCGAGAGTGCGGAATGAATGTGCTATTGAAAGACCACTTTGACAACATCACTAAATAAGGATTCCTCTTGGTTGGCAGAACTTTTCCAGTTTAGACCAGGGCTGCATGGAAGGGTATTCATCGGCCAAGATAGTCGTTACTGCTGGAGGTAGAAGACACCTATACATAGACATATATGGACAAAGAGGACATCTACCTGTCTATAGGTATCTCTCAATATATGTCTTCTACCTCAAGCTATATATATCTATATATCTATATCTATATCTACCTATCATCTATCTATCACCTATCTATCATCTCTCTCTATCTCTCTACCTACCTACCTACCTAGCTCCAAAAATGGAATCTCACTGTTTTATAGTATGCTTTGTGGCAGTATATTATATTAGGCTCATTTTTCCTTGTCAATACATCTAAAGTTAACAGCATAATATTTCATCATACGGATGGACCATCGACTGTAAAACCAAGTGTCTACTGATGGGCATATGAACATTTAGGTTGTTATTCACTTGTTTAGTTATTTAATTTTGCTGTTATTGACAGCATTTGATAGACATCTTTGCACACAAATCTTTTCAATCTAGTCTGACTATTTACTTGGGACAAATTCCCACAAGTGCTGACCCATAAAGGGTCAGCACATTTTAAATTTTGACGTGTATTGCCAAATGGCTCGTAAGAAAGGCGGGGGCAATTTAGAATTCCACCATCTGTATCAGAGGATGCCCACCACCCCCCGCCATCACCAACACTGTGTATTGTCATTAAAAGCAGGCTTCGTCTGTAAAATACTGAAATGTCCCATCGATTGAGGAGGTGAGATGTGAAGGGTGAGGAGGAGTTGGGGAAGGGTTTCAGGCACAGATAGCAGGGGTGAGGTGGGAGCTGAGCATGGAGTGGTGGGCAGGGGCCAGATCCTACCAGCTTCTAGTAGGTTGTGGTGAGGCACGCATGTTTCATTCCAGATTCTATGGCAAGCCCTGGATTACATTTATAAAAGGTCACTGTGCTCTTCATCCATCTGTCCATGACTTCTTTCTAAGGACATTCTGGATGTCCTCATTTGCCCCTCCAGGCGCATTACTCTCTGCCCCAAGAGGCAGCAAAGGACTCCCTTGCCCTCTGGCATCCAGTTGGGTTCAGTCAGTCGGGCATTGGTGGGGGTCAGAAGGCAGGAGGTGCATTTATTCGCCCAGCCCTTCCCTGCAGTGCTACCTTGGCCGGCTATGTCCCTTGACTAAAGGGATGTGTCTGTTAGCCCTGTCCTGCAGGTACAGCTCTCCCCCTGGGCCTGGTGACAATGGCTCTTCACCGTTGCTGGCCTAGGGTGCTTCCCCCTTGTTGGTTTCCTTTAGTCTTGGCTGAGCCTTTGTAAATAGCCACTTTATGAAACTCTCCTCAGTGACCCCATTGGAGTGCATCACCCATTCCTCCCTGCAACCCTGCCTGGTACAAAAGGATTATCACCGTTATCCTTAATCATTCTACACGCTGACAAATGACATGTCAACACAGTAAGGAATAAATAGACAAACAAGAGAAAGAAAACATCTCTGCACTCAAGAGGAAGAGAAGAGAATGGAACCAACAGTGGGTGAGTGCCTCATACATCCGAACAAGGCCCCTTGACTGCTTCTGCTCCTAAGACTCCAAATTTGCCCCCCTTCCTGTATTCACCATTTCTCAGCCTCATTGGAGATGTGACCACCCATGTAATAAGCCAGGCCAGAAGTATGGTGGTCATCAAAGGCTTCTCCCTTTCCCTCAGTTGTCACCCACAATCACCAGCCACCAAATTCTACATCTCCTGCCTATTAAGTGTGTCTCTAGTCTCTTCTACGCACTCCACCCCAGCATGGCAAGAGCTTCCAAATGGATCCTCAACATCTGAACTGGCACCTACATACAACTCACCCTCTGTCAAGTGTCCATGGTGATCCCTCCAGGTGAAAAATTGATGATGTTCCTCACCTGTGAAATAATCCTTAATGGCTCTGTCTTGGTTTGGGTTTCCATAAAGCAGAGCCTGAGGGAAGGACTTAGTGCAGATGGTTCATTTAGAAGATGGTGCCAGGAAGCAGGAGTGAGGCAGTGAGACAAGGAAAGGAGAAAACTCATTGCAGAGTGCATGCCTGAGCAGTTACTGCTGTGGGCAACTCTGAATTGTCTGAGGAGCCTGTCATGTATCCACTGACCCCTGGCCTTGTTGGTTGCGGGTCACTCCTGGGGTGTTAACTCCCCTGCACTTCTGGGCAACTGGGGGGGCTTCCTAGCTTTGGAAAAAGCAAAGCAGAGAGATGTGAGATGTTGGCAAGTACCAAGAACTGCCCTTGACAGGGGTGCTGAAATCAGCTGGGCTGAGGGGATGCCATGCAGGCATCATGACCGTCTGCTGCAGCCTCCTCTTTGTGGTCAGGATAAAGTGCTGTACGTTCCATCTCTCTCGTCTATCCTGCCTCATTTTCTCGTGTCTATCCTCTATACTCAAGGCCACTACTAGCCCATATAATGCTTGTTCCCATTAGGAAGGCACCCCTTCTAGACAGCTTTGTGGGTGCACGTCTTGATAAACATGGGCAGGCTGGAATTCACCCCCAGTGGCCTCTTGAGTTTGGCATGCTTGTGCAGCACACAGCCTGAACAACTGTGTGGGGCAGCCCCGAAATTAATCTTGGTCCAAGGAACTGCACAAGGGTCCCTCAAAACATCAAATGGTTTCACATTTCTGTGGCTCTCTGTACTGTTCCTTCTGCCTAGAATTCATCTACCACTCATTCGTCAAATACTTATTGAGCATCTACTACATGCCAGTCACTATTAAAGGTGCTGGCCACATAGCATAGAACAAAGGACACACAAGATCCCTGCCTGCTATGTGCAACTTACACACTGGAAGTAGAGACAGACCCCTGAAGAAATAAATGAGTAAATGTATAGTATGCTAGATGGTGTTGTGTGCCACAGAGAGAAATAAAGCCAGGGTGGGGAATGGAAGGTGCTGGCAAGGAGCAGCAATATTAAATAGAGAGGTCAGAGAAGGTGACATTTGAGCGAAGACGCAAAGGAGGTGAAAGGTTGGCTGAGTAGATGTCTGGGGAAGAGTGTTCCAGGAAGAGGGAACAGCCAGTGCAAAGGCACTGAGACAGGGAACAGCGAGGAGGACGCTCATTCAGGCAGGAGCAAAGTGAGTGAGGAGGAGAGTCGTGAGGTGAAGTCAGAGGGAGAAGGAGGGGCAGGCGGACAGGTGGCATGGGGCCTGGTCAGGGCTTCCATTATTACTTAGAGAGAGATGGGAGGCAGGGGAGGGTTTGGAGCAGAGGAGGGATGTGATCCAAGTCCCATTTCCACAGGAACCTTTCTCTTCGTGCTCTCCCCCACACACCCATCTCACCACAACTGGTTTGGCTCCCACCTCTGCGGAAGCCCTTTCAAATCTCCACCTGTCCCTGCCCCATCCCCTCCTTGAGTTACTCCCACACTCTGTCCAGCTTGGAGCTCCCTTGGAGGGTAGAAGAGAATGGAGACTAAACTCCCAGAGTGGCCTCAGGGACCCGCCCCTCTGGCCAGCAAAGTGACCTCCTCAAATGAGACCATTCCGCATACCAGTGGTAGAACTTTTGGGATGAGGTGGCACCAGACGTGCCCTTTTGAGGAAGGGAGCACTGAAGGTCAGCAAGGAAGCAAAGGCTTTTCCTCTAAGCCTCATTTTTCTCATCTGTAAAATAGAGACATTGTATCCACCTTGTCTCTGTGGCACAGGTGACAGTCGTCATCAGCATCATTGTGCACATTCTGCTCTACATGGAATGAGCATCCAGGTGGGTTCCTGGAAGAGACCCAGATTCCCATTTTATCACAACAACAACTCTGAGACAGATAGAGTGACCACAGCTTTTTTAACTATCTCCCTAAAGAGAGGGGAGAGGAAAAAGTATTTTGAAATGATGTTCCAGGAGATAGTGACTGGCACTTTTTGATGCTTCAGGTTTAAAAAAACCATCTGACATGAAACCACAATGAGATATTACATCACATCCATTGGGATGGCTGTTATCAAAAAGGTGGGGAATAAGCTTTGGTGAGGATGTGGAGAAACTGGAACTCTGGTGCAGTGCTGGTGGGAATGCAAAATGGCGCAGCTGCTGCAGAAAACTGTCTGGTGGGTCCTCAAACAATTAAAAAAATTACCATATGATCCAGCAATTCCAATTCTGGGTATGTACCCCAAAGAATTGAAAGCAGGGACTCAAACAGATACTTATACACTCATGTTCATAGCAGCATTATTCACAAGAGGCAAAATGTGGAAGCAGCCCAAGTGTCCATCAAGGGATGAATGGATAAACAAGATGTGGTCCATCCATACAATGGAATATAGTTCAGCCTTAAACAGGAGGGAAATTGTGACACCTGCTACAACATGGATGAACCTTGAGGATACTACGCTCAGTGAAATAAACCAGTCACAAAAGGACAAATAGTGTAGGATTCCCCTTATACGGAGTCCCTAGAGTTGTCAAATTCATAGAGACAGAAAGTAGGATGGTGGTGCCAGGGGCTGGGGGTGGGGGCTGGGGAATGAGTGTTTAATGGGGACAGAGTTTCATTTTGGGAAGACGGAAAAGTTCTGGATATGGATGGTGGGGATGGTCACACAACAATGTGAATGTAATTAATGTCACTGAGCTGTACACTTAAAAATGGCTAAAATGGTAACTTTTATGTTATATATGTTTTATTACAATTGAAAAAAACATCTGACAGCAGCTAGCACCGTGTGAGGGTGCCACTCCCACCACTCGCGGGACCCAGAGTGAGACATTTGTGAGGTCTCCCCCTTGCAGAGGACCAGTGATGAAAGGGGACACTTGTGGAAGACAGGGGTGCTGCGCCTGGTGCTCCTCCAGAGCAAAGGAGCACCCGCCTGGGGTCCCATCCAGCTGCACGCCCAGGTGCCATCTGCAGATGCCAAAGGTCACCCAGGGGACATGCTCCTGGTAGGGAGGCCAAGGGGCTGCCAACGTGTCAATGTGGAGATAAGAAAGCAGAAGAGGTGTAACTTAAGTGTCATCTGAAAGCTACTAGAGGCTTAGGCCACTTCAAAGGTGTCACACTGGGAAGAGGCCCGAGAATGGAGGAGTGCAAACAATGCGGGGAGCGAGGGATTACGACTTATCATGTTCCATCCTGGGCGTGTGAAGTGGGCGCAGGCGAGGCTCCCAGAGGAGTGAGGAGCAAGGAGCTGGCTGGGTTTTATGGGGATGGCAACTGGCTCCCTGATAAAGCCCAGGAAAGTTGAGAGAGCCCTGAGCGTGAAAGGGACACACGCGTCCCCAGCAGTGGCGTGAAGCCTGAGCCGGGATGAATGCAGGAGGACAGCAGGGCCATAAACACCGAGGCGAGGAGGACGTGTGAGGCAGCCTCAGGTGGGAAAAGCACGCAGTGTGGCTGCAGAATTTGACTCGCTTTCCACGAAAAAGAAGGAAGATGGAGAATCCCAACCCCCCCGCCTTTTACTTTTACTTTTACTTACTTTTACTCCAAATTAGGAAAAACCCCAAAGTCCCTGAAAGTGCCCCTCCACGCAAACTCAATGCCTTCTCTGCAAAGGAAAATAGGATCTGACTAGTGGGTGGAATCTTCATTTAAAAACAAGGCAACTTTGGAAACAAACTTTGAAAGCATGTCGGGAGGGCACATTCCTCCACAGGGAGCAACCCTGCTCTACAGGGAGGGTGCTCGTGACCAGCAAGGCGTCTTCAGCCACTGAGGCCGGAACATTCGAGGGTCCAGGGTGGATGAGCCCCGGGTGCTGGGGTGTAGGGGAAACCATCTCCTTGCCCTCATGGGGCGAGGCCTATGGCCCAGGGGACGAGGCCACCACAGTGCAGAGGGAGCGTGCAGTGCAGGGCAAGGGGATTCCTGGTGGGCATGATGCTGAAGCCGAGAGCTGAGGGGTGAGAAAGAGAAGGCCAGAAAAAGACACACGCCATACTTTCTGTTGGTCTTGGGGGGTGGGTCTCAAGGAAGGGGGGCCAGCCGAGGCTGGAGGTGAGAGGGAGCCAGTGCGGGAGGGATGGGCTCCCCTTTCCTGTGCAGGGGCATGGAGTGGGGGTGGGGGGGCCCATGGGAAGTGGGCAGTCACGAGGGGCAATCATGAGGGGCCCATCTAGTTGCTCCAACTGGCTTGGGTCTTTTCTCAAGGACCATGAGAAGCTGTGGAACGGTTTTAAGCAGAGACACAGAAGACCGTGGGTTTTATAACTCAGGGTTGTGCCTCAGGCTGAGCCGTGCTGTGTAGACTGGGTGGGATGGGGAGACCTGTGGGCAGCTGTTGGGGCATCAAGGGTGAGGTGACATGGACCAGGGGAGTGGCCATGAGGATGCAGAGGTGGATGGAACTGGGAGAGGCTTAATGAGCTTGTCCTAAAGTGCTTTACTAGAATTTTGATTTTTGGTCAGCCCCTGCATTCTGTCTTAGAAAAGGGGTGACATCATTTGTATTGGGGAAGGAGGGCTTGTGGGAGGAGAGAGCGGCAGTGTGTAGAAACAGAAAAAGCAAAGATGTGGTTGGAGTTCCATCTCTTCTGCCAGAGCCTACAGAGGCTGGAGTCGGGGACTATCTCATTAATCATATCACCTCCCCCCAAGGCAGAAAATCACAGAGAGCAGGTACAAGGCGTTACGAGGCTTCAGAGTCCAGAATCCACTTTGTTGCTGGTGAACAGAGACCTTGGCCTGCACGGCCCTGATGTGGCCAGCCAGCTGCAGGCACAGACGTCCACGCCCCTCTGAGCCTGGACGCCCCCGTTGCTCGCACGTTAATGCAAAGCTCTGGCCCTCAGCCAGCGCAGCCCGGTGGATGCCAGGCTGACCTACCGGTTACGCCACCCAGGATGGCAAAAGACCGGCATGTGCCACTCAGTTTGCTTGCTCAGGAGGGAAAGTGGACATCCCAACACAGAAACACAGGGCACAAGTATAGGGTATCCCCAAAGTGGTCACGCCTTCCCTTGGCGATTCTGACACGGCAAAGGTGCGGTGGTGGCTGTGTATCTGTGTGTTAGCAGGCTCCAGGTGGCACTGTGAGGGCACGGCCAGGTTGAGTGGAGCAGAGTGTGGCCTGGGGCCTCAGGTGAAGCCCCTCACCTGTCTGATCTCGGTGTTCTCTTGAGTCAGACACTGAGCATGGGGCGGAGTATGGGGTGGCCCTTCCCACTGCAGAGGCCAAGGTCAGTTTCTAACCCACTGAGTCTGTGGTGACAGAGGGATCTAAGGGGACCTAGGCCCAAGTCCAGAGGCAGATGGCGAAGGAAGAGCAGAGTTCAGGAGCGGGATTTCGGCTGGAGACAGATTCAGACTCCTTCGTGGAGCAGACTGCCGGGAGGCTGACGGACAGAGGCTGGATGCTGGGGTCACACAACCCGGCTCCAAATCCCAGCCGTGCCTCGTACCCTGTGAGACCTTGAGCCAGTGATTTCTCCCCACCTCCGTGCCTCAGTTTCCCCATCCGTAAGTGAGGAATAATACCAATACCTACCTCCTGGAGTCGTGGGAAGTAAACCAGCTTTGTACGCAGAACGCGCAGCACAGAGTCGGCCTCGACAGCTATTGACTCATGGCTTGCCCTCACTGTTCAGCATTTTGCTGTACATTGCCGAATCGAGAGACACCAGAGCGTAGGATGAATTACGAGACCCGGCGTGGCCCAGGTCAAATTTGGCTAGCCTGCTTAAAAACGCCTCTGATTTAACTCTGCGGAACACTGAGTGATTTAACCTTTCGGGTTCTTTAAACAAACTCTCTCTGCTCCCGCTGCGGTGTGCTCCAGAATGCCATTCTAGCTTGGACTGGAACCAAGAAAGACAACGCCCCCTCCGCCATGACCGCCCCTGAGCCAGAGCAGCCTTCCGCGCATGCTCACGGGACGAGCTCTTCTCAGATGCGTGACTGTCTGCAGTTACACCTGCAGGCTCGGTGAGCGACGGCCTGGAAGGGTCAGCCGCAAACTTCCTTGCCTGGATGGAGACGTTGCCTTTTGGGTTATTCTGTTACCGGAATGTTCTGCCTCTTGCCAAATACTGTCAAGTCAGGGCACATTTTCAAGAAAACAGTTTTACAGGAAAAACCCCAGCACAGCCTTTCACATGCATAAACGAGGGCTCCCGTGGGTCTGGTGCATCTGTGGCCTGGTGAGATGGCATGGGGGTGATCTGTGTTTAAAGTGCTCCCTCTTTTCAAGTGTCAGAACAGACCGGAAGAGCGGGTCTGAAATAGTGCAGTTCCAAAGAGGGGGCTCCTAGATGGCAGGCATTCACACGAGGCTCTGCGCACAGCCTATCCACTGAAGTGCCGGGGTTGAGTTCGACTTGTCCGTGTGGTCCCTGGTGCTGACTCAGGTTCAGACACACGGAGAGCCCACTTCTGATCTCCGTGGCCTCGGGCATTTCCTTACCCACCCTGAGTCCTGGCTTTTCCATCTCTGAAGTTGGGTAAACATACCCATCGATAGGGTTGTTGTGAATGTTAAATCAGATAATGCCTTCAGAAAGCAGGCGTGTGGTAGACAGTCGATAAATCACTACAGTTACTGAGTGCTTATCACGTACGAAGAACTGTTGTAACAGCTGTTACAGTTACTGAAAAACTGTTTTCAGTTTTTTTATCCCCAAAAATAAAAACCCCGTGAGATGATTATCATTATCCCCTCCTCACAGATGAAGCGTTTAAGGCACAGACAGGTTAAGTAATGTGCCTAAGGTCACCCACCTAGACAGTTCCGTTTCCTTACGGGCCATACCCTATTGCCTCTGTGTTGGCTTTCCTTCTCTTATTATATGAACTCTTCCTATTTTTCATCCCCTCCCTCCGCCACACCCCTGCCATCTGACAGTCCAGCCTACTGTTGGCCAGAAAATCCTTGTTCTGCTTTCTTTTCCTTCCTCAAGCTTCTTGCATGAATAAGACGCATGAACTCGACTTTCCCGGATGCACTTGCATTCATCTTTCAGGGCTGGGGCTCAAGCTTAATCTCTCCTATGAAATCTTCCCTGATCCCCCCTATCGAGGTCACTACTCCCTCCTCTGTGTCCCTCTCAATGCCTGTTCTCCCCATTGCGTGTGATAAATGGTCACTAATTCTTCCTTCCTATTGAGGCTGGAGACTATTTCTCCACCCTGGGCTTGGCCGTATGACTCGCTTTGGCCTCCGGGACGTTAGCAGATGTGACGCAAGTTTGTGCATCAGGCTCCACCGCGTGCTGCTCTCAGGACCCTGAGAACTCCGTGTGAACAAGCCTGGGCCAGCCTGCGGGAGGGTAAGAGTCCCCGGAGGACTGCGATAGACCGGCCAACAGCCCGGCCGCCAAGCGGCATGGGAATGAAACCAACCTACCACGTCTAGCTCCCAGCTGACCACAGGCGGAGGGGCCAGCCCAGCAGAGATCAGCCAGCCCATCCCAGACCAGAAGAACCAGCCAGCTTCCTCACAGAATCGTGGACTAATAAATGGTGGTTTAAAGCCATGTTTGATATTTCTTCCTGATCCATTTTCACTGAAGCCCACCTCCCCCTGCCAGCCATCCCCGATGTCTGAATGCCAGTGAGGGCCGTGATGGCCAAAGACACAGCCACCTCCAAAGGGAGAGACCTCACTGTGAAGTCTTGGCTACAAGCAATCAGACACGTAATTATCTCTCGAGAGAAGCACAGACAGAGTGAGTTCAAGGTTTGTTCAGTGGCCTGATGATGTCATCAGGGCCCTGGCATGTCCATCCTCAGCATGTTGGCATTTTGTCCTCAGGCGACAAGATGGCAGCCCCAGACTTGGGCATCACATCCTCTCGTGACAGTGTCCAAAGCAGATGTGGGGAAAGCAGACATCCCCTTATGTTTCCTTGGCCGGAACTGGGTCAAAAGACCCTCCCTGACTGGAAAAAGGGGCGTCCAGCATTTGTAGCCTCCATCATGGGAGGTGGATTGGCCAGCACGCAAGAAGGGGGACAGGCTGACTTTGAGGATTCAGCTCACATCATCTGCTATGGAAGCTTCTAGGTGGGGTTTCTGAGAAGGAAACTGGCTGGACCCCAAGGCATCCAAGGATGTAGGAAGGTGGAGCTGGTCTGAGACAGACTTTCCATGTTTCTGACAGTGTTTTATCAACTCAAGACCAGAATTAGAATCCAGTCTCCCATTTGCCATCTTCTTGGTCACAATTCCCATAAAACTCACAATATAATCTCAATGAAGCATGTATGAAAAGCAATTAAGGAAAAAAAAATCTATCCTTCCTTCCTTCCATCCATTCATCCTTCCATCCATCCACCCATTCGTCCATCCATACATCCATCCTTTCATCCTCCCATCCTTCCATTTGCCCATCTGCCCATCTGCCATTCTACTCATTCATCTTTCCTCCTTCCCTTCCATCCACCCATCCTTCCTTCCTTCCTCCTTTCCTTCCTTCCTTCCTCCTTTCCTTCCTTCCTTCCATCCTTTTATTCTTCTATCAATTCTTCTCTCCCTCCTTCCTTTCCTCCCTCCCTCCACCTATCCTTTCAATATTTAGGATAGCCATTTGACCCAGTTATGACCAATGAGAGATAAGAAGTCTGCTTCTGGGGCATATTTTCTCCCCCTTATGTAAGGGAGAGACATTCAAAGGGAGGTCTCTTTCTTCCCTTCCTTCTTGGGAGAGGATATGATGCTTAGAGCTGTCGCAGCCATCTTGCACCAATGAGGCAAGATACATGAGGGTGAAATGCTGTGAGTCTTGTACTGGGGGTACACAGTGAAAAAGAGACAGCTCCTGTTCTCCCAGGCTCACAGTTCAGTGTGAGAGACAGAGAGATAAAGGGACAATTATAATCCAGTGTGAACTACTGTAGGGGAAGTGCAGGGAGGGGCAAATCAAGGACAGAGGTGTTTTTTTTTTTTGCTGAGGAAGATTGCCCCTGAGCTAACATCTGTGCCCATCTTCCTCTATTTTGTATGTGGGATGCTGCCACAGCATGGCTTGATAAGCAGTGCGTAGGTCTGTGCCCGGGATCCAAATTCATGAGCCCTAGGCTGCTGAAGCAGAGCACACAAACTTAACTACTACACCCCTGGGCTGGCCCAGGGACAGAGGGTTTTTTTTGGGGGGGGGGGTGAGGTCCATGTAAAAGGCTTGAGGAGGAATGGAAGGTCACTAGAGAAGAGTGTTCTGGGCAGAGGGCACAGTCTGAACAGAAGCAGCGTGAAGCAGGGATGTTTCAAGGTGGTGGAGTTGCAATTCATCCAGGATGGTTGGGAAGGGGGTCATGTGGGGGAGAAGTGCTGGGAAATGAGGCTGGAGACAAGCAGGGCTCAGGTGCGAAAGGGAGTGGGATCCCCTCCTCCGCTTGCTGTCCCTGGACATCCCTGGGCTCCCGAGGAATGTGCTGTCAGCTCTGATCTCCTTTCTGCCTGTACGTCCCCCACCAGGTTCATCGTGTTAACCTGGAGACCCCCAGCCCTGTCCTGGGAGCATGCTCAGTGGCCAGTTAGGCCTTGCTTCTCTCGGTGATGTTGAGAACCTTCTGGCCTTTGATATCTGTTCTGGACTCCTGTTTCCTGCTCTCCACGGTCTGGGGGTGGACAGAGGATCAAAGCTCCCCCTCCCCTCCTCGCCTCCCCCTGGACAGGGTCAGCCATCAAAGGCCTGTGAAGGGAAGCGTCAGAACTCACGGCCGCGCCGCAGCTGACAGATTCATCGTACACGGAAGTGCTGAATGATTTGGCCAGCTCGCGCTGTCACCTTGAGACGCCTGGCTCTCCCTGAGCCCTTGGCAGGCAAGGCTTATGGGAGAAAAACTCCCCTGGACGTACTGTTGACCACTGGGGAAACAAGTCCCCGAGAGAAAGGAATAGTAATGAAAATGGCCGGGGACACGGTCCCCAAACCTTATCCTGGCAAGGTGGGCCGGAGGAGGCTGCAGGGACACTGAGGCTTCCAAGAGATTGAGGCCAAGGGAACAAAGCGGTCTGTGACAGCTTGGCAAAGCCCCCTCCCCCATGCCATTAACTGCTTCCCTTTCCTTCCAATGGAGCAGGAAGATGAAGTGAAGGAAATGGAAAATGCAAACTGCTCACCAATCAGCCTTTTGCTGCTCGGAGCTCAATTTTTGCTAACTTTGGAAATTCCAAAAGAGAGCGGTGTTTTGTCGAGACATTAAAAAAATTATTTTTAAGGGAAACAAGACAGGCTATTCATGAACAGCAGAGAAGCATGCCCCTTGGGGTGCCCGGCCCTCCCAGTGTGCCCAGTAATTTGATTTAATGAGATGATGAGGCTGCTGTGGGCATCATTTCTCAGCCCCAACCCTGTGCCCCGTGAGGGCGTTCACTCAGGCACAGCCAGGACTTTGAAGCTTTATTTGGTTTTCCCCTGTCCCTCCTCCCACCCCCTGCCAATTAACACCAGGGAGAAATTACATCCAGGTGCAGCCTAGAGCTGGCCATCGCTGATAGGGCCATCTTGTCCCTAAGGTGTTGGGCGATTCTCCAGCCTGAGTGCCTGGCGTCAGAGCTGGGAAGTGGGGGCTGTGTGCCTCGGCCCCCTGCTGTGAATCGGCGACCACAGGATGACGTCCCTCCTGAGCGCTGCAGTGCTCTCCCGCCAGAACTTGGTGTGGCTGCCTTCTCCCTGCCATTCGGGTCTGCGCCCGGGCGGCATCTCCTCCAGGAGACCTTCCCTGACCCTGCGCCTAAAGTAGAGCCTCCGCAAATGGACCGCACTTCCTCCCTTTACCCGCCTTTGTCTTGGTTACTTACTGTTCTCCGTGGCACTTGCCACCACTAAGAACACGTTGTTTATCTCTTTTCTTGCTTCTTTTCTGTCTCCAGAATTAGACCATCAGCTACATGAGGGCAGGGAATTGTCGTCTCCACTTCTGGATTGATACATTTAATAAACAGGAGCTTAACAAACATCCACTGAGTGTGCGTGAGTGTGTGAGTGTGCAAATGAGCATGTGACCTCCTAACATAGAGCCTGGCGTGCAGTACACACAGCAGCCATCACTATCGTTCATTCGTTTATTCGCTATTTGTTCATTTAACCCTCACAATAGCTCTTTGAAGAAAGTGTCATAAAGCCCCTTATGCAGATGACAAAACTGAAGTTCAGAGAAGTTATGTCACCTGTCAGTGTCACACAGCTGAGGAGTCAGGTATGAGGCCCAGGGCTCCTGATGCCAACACTCCTCTTCTGCCCTCCTGAGCATATCCTCCCTCCGCTGTGGACATGAACCCGGCCTGCCCCCCGGGCACCGCCCAGTCTGGGAGGTCCAGGAATCCCACCACACAGGGTGTTACCTGGGCTTGTGCTATGTTGCTCAGCAGGCTTTCCATCACAGAGACTGGTCTCAGGCATGCCTGTGGGGTGCTCAGCAGTGGGCCTCTGGCTGTGATAGTGATTGTCCTTCATTTAGCCCATGTGCTGTGGTCCTGCGCTGGGCGGTCATGTTACATGGCCCTGGCGTTTATCAGTGAGGAGACACTGCACAAGACTTGCTATACCACGAGCATACAGAGGCCAGTTTTTATCTTTGTAGCAACCCATCTAGCCCATGTCTCACACACACACACACACACACACACACACAGGCACAAACATACCCTGAGGTCACTAAAGGGCTGGGAAATCTGGCTGCGTCCACCCTGGTCATTAGCTTTTGGCGTTGGTGGTTGGACCAGCAGCCATGGAGCTGAGGAAAGCATGCAGGGCTGAGGACACCGGCATCTTCCAGCATGCCAGCACCCCACACAACCTGGGCTGAGGTCCTGGTGTGGGTCTACTTGATTTTTGTGAATGAATGACTTTCCAGCGGACAGCGACAGGTCCTGAAACTGTGAGAGCCCACCCCGTGTCACGTACCCAGTGGAGTAATTCAGTGCTGGTTGAAATGGTGCCGATATAGAGTAATAGTTGATTGAAAATGCCAACGCCTGGGGTCCATACCGGGGAGTGAGGAGTCAAGAGGGCTTGGGAGAGTGGAATTGTGGGGTCATGTGGTAACCCTAGGCTTAACAGTTTGAGGACCTGCCAGACTGTCTTCCAAAGTGGTGGCACCATTTCACATTCCCAAATTGTTATCTTTCGTAATGATTTTTTTCCTCTTCTGCTTGTTTGTATCTTATAAATTTTTGGCCATACTCATCCACTACTTACAGTTTTCTCCTGAAGGCAACACCACCCAACAACAGAAGGAAGGTGGGCTGCATCTGGTTGTACCGTTTGGGACGCTGGCACTCCAGAAGTGGCTGCACACTCTGGAGCGATTGGGACACTTCAAGGGGGAGGGACGCTGTAAAGGACCGAGATGCTGTGGAGAAATGGAGGGAAAGCACGGGCTGGGACCTGCTTGCTGGGGCTCAGTGAGTGATGGTATAGACCGGAAGATCTCAAGTCCAGGAGAGACTTTCTACAGCTCAGCTTGAATCACTGCTATGAAAATGAGGTGCACCCCACCTAGGAGTGAGAAGGGGCTCCCCCCAAACATCTGGAGTCCTGTCTCCTACCCCTGGGAACTTCGAATGAAGGCTGTTCTGGGCCACCTGGGACATTGCCGCTAATGACATCAACATCTTTAAAACTAATAACAAGAATTCCACAGCAAAGGGGCCTGAGCCATAGACGGAGTACTGATGGTTGCTTCTGGGCCCCATGCTGCAGGTGGGGGACAGTAAGCCTGGGGACAGGTGGGATCCCCAGGTGGCCACTGTCCAGTGGGAACAAAAGGCCTTAAAGATTTGGCCATTACTGGGGTCAGATTAATCTACCAGGGCTGATCAGAGACAGGTTTCCAGAGATCCAGAGCTCTCATTTCATGGCACACATTGTCAGACATTTCTGATTTATATTGAAAACGGGCCGTTGCCACTCCCCCCAATGCACCTCCTTATGTGTTTGGTTTAAGAAGATCCAATGTTTCTATTCGAGGAACATCCTATGATTCCGGTTTTGTAGAAGACAGAATTCTCAAATTCTACAGCTTTGACAATTTTAGAAGGTTATCCAGCTTAGACTGGTCTCTCCCTGTTTGGTCTCTCCCAAACAGATCATTCTATAGATCTTAAGATCAGGAAAGATCCTCCGGGCATGTTACTAAACCTCTTTCTCTAAGCTTCCTTATGAGAAAATAGGGCAAATAACCATCTTGGAAGGTTCTTGTGAGGATTGAATAAGATATGCGTGTAATGTTCTTAGTGCTATGCCAAGCACACTGTAAATATTCAATAAATGGCAGTATTATTATTTTCAGCAGCAACATCATCAACGTACAGTATTTTCTTTGTGTCCACACCTCACCTTTTGAATCAGTCAAGTCTGCAGTTGGCTCATAAATGAAAGCTTCCTTCCCCAGCTCGATTACAACACAGGAGGCAGAGCTCCGAAGCTCGTTCTAGACCGGCAGGGACCAGTTCTTACCTTCTGAGGGGGTGAGGTCGGGAACACCTGCAACAGCCCAGGTGGGTCAGCTGGCATCGAGGATGCCACGACCTCTAGTGGAAGGACGAGGCTCCTGAACTCAGGTGTGCAAGGAGGCAGGTGAGCAGGAATGTTCTGCAAAACCAGGCGAATTTTCATGCCATCTGAATTCAATTCTGCTGAAACACAGCCAGTAAAAAAGTCATCAGAATCACAGGCAATGCAAACAGAAACGTGTCTTGAGGGATTTACATTTGTGATGCCCTTTTTCCGCTTTGTGTTTTAAATATATGCTCAAAACCAAAGAGTGAGATGGCGGCGGGGTGGGGGGTGGGGGTGAATGCTAATAGCTGTGGAGTTTCCTTTTGACTTAAAAGTGTTTTATCATTTTTAGACATTTCATAAACATTCGTTTATTACCAAAAGTGAACACATGAAAAATAGGTTATTCTCAAATCATTGACTTGCATTTGTTGAGTTTCAGACACATTGTGCAGGTTGCCCCGTCAGAGGAACAGTTTACCTGTGTCCACAGTGAGAGCCCAGTGCTGTGCTGGGGACTGTAGATGACGGGAGACGTTCAAACCTGGAGAGTGAATTAAAGTTTCTTGTTGGGTTGTGGGGACCAGACTGATCCTTAGAAGCAACTGGACAGAAAAAGAGAAGATGGCTCAAAACAAGGGGCTAAGTTATTTGTTGAATTGAAAGGAGGAGGATATTATTGAAGGTTCAAATAATCCAGGAAGGCTTCATGGAGGAGAGACCTGAGCTGGAATTTAATAGACTTAACAAAAATAACAAGTAAAATATAATAAAAATAAATAAAATAAAAATAACAAAGAGTTATAACAACAGCAACAGCTCTTTCTCCTTGGGCTCTCCCATGTGCTGGGCACTCTGCTTCCTACAGAAAACAAGCTCATCCTCCAGGGAGGAGAGTGTCGCGCCTCCCTCTCCAGTCTCCTGCTGGTGTCCCCACTGGTGACCCCAGCCAGAAGTCAGAGAGCACCGACACAGTCCACGTGGTCAGTCCCCAGGAATGGAGGAAAGAGAGAAGACAGAAGAGTGGTCTGGAGGGCTGAGCTGAAGCTTCCGGCACCTCAAAGCAGGGCTGCAGTGGGTCAGAGTCCTGGAGCGAGAGAGTTTCATCAGACAGACTGGCAGGTCTGGCCTGAGAGGTGGACTGACAGAGGACAGTGATGCGGTCCCTGAGCCGCTATAAGATTTTAAATAGTAGAGGGGACAGATATCATCACTTTTATCATTAGATTGTGCTGGGATCTTAATTCGGTTCTCTTTATTCGTCTACTTTAAATTGTCGCTACTCAATGCCTGGTCCTCAGACATCACCTGGGAGCTGAAGAGAAATGCAGAATCTCAGGCCCCACCTGGGCACACTGACCCAGAACTGCGTCTCAGCCAGATCTCTGCGATTCATAGGCAAGTTGCCCTTGGAGAAGCACTGCTTTAAATCACCCCAGGGATTTGAGGGGTGTGGGGTGGGGGTGGTTGGGAACAAGCCAGTTTAGAGTTTAAAGGTAGGATTGTCCAGCCTTGCTGCAGGGTAGTAGGTAACGGTTATCAAGAATAGGAACCAGGGCTGCTGACTGCCTTTCCTTCTACCAGAGCAGACATTGCTAATTGATTGCCACACTCTTCCCTGCAGACCTCAGGGATGGCCCCACAGTTCTCTCAACACAATACACCCCTCATCCACTTTTTGTCTGTCGGAGCTGGCAAGTGAGATGAAATTTAATTTCCAAACGTATATATATATAATATTGCCCATCTATAATTTTTGGCAGAAATATAAAATCCATGGATTATCAGAAAACGAACATGCCTGTCTTAAACACTATCCCTGCATACCCACATGGTGCCATGGCCAGCAAGCAAGAAGCTCAGCAGAGAAGTCAGGAGGCAGGGAAATGATAGAACACGTTTGAAGCGTCAGCCTTGAAAGAAGCCCACTGGACACTGTGGTCCCTATGGAAAGCCCTGTCTCTGCATGCGAGAGAGGAGGACGGGAGGAAATGCACTTGACTTGGGCCTGGGAGGATGCGCCAGCATGGCCAGGGGACAAGGACAGGGAGATAGAAAGTCATTCCAGGCAGAGAAGGAAGCCACCTGCTCCGGGGAAGAAGGTTGAGTTCTGGGCTCCGCAGGCTGTGTTCATCTGTCAAAGGGTATTTGAGTTGAAAAAGCAGTTACATGTTCTTTCTCTGACTCCAAGCATACCTGAATTGTTATTTTTATTTTTTAAACCTTTAAAAGCGAAGTTAAACATAGAAATGACAATACCAATAACCATGTGAATTTGACAATCATTTTGGAAATCAGTCAACGGGTGGATTTAAGTTACCGTCTCTTATCTAATAGCGCTGTGCTTGAGTGACCGTGATGCATCAGTCACCGTGTATTCTGAGCAGACGTGTGGAGAAAGGCAAAAGTCTGGTTCTGAGATCTTCCTTATATGGCTTTGGGCAAACTGGATGAGACTGAAAGAAGTGGCTGTTCTGATTCATGGTGGCTTGATACAGTGGAGACGGCTCTGCAAGTGATAGAGCTGGAATGTCCAGTCATGGGCCCTGTCAGTGGACCTTGGGAAAATGGAACAAAGAGATCTTAAGTTGCATCTTATTGCACTGTACTCAGTGCCAAATGCAGTGTAGACATGAACTCATGGTGTGTGTTGAGCAGGGTGACATGCTGGGGTGGTGACATCGTGTCACATTGAGATATCAGCCTCTAGAGTCAAAGAGACTTCATATCCTGGCTCTGCTGTGCATCAGAGAGTAAGTAGGGTGAGCCACAACTCCCCATAATGTGGGGTTTCCCTCTCTACAGAGGGGAAAGCAGCAGTGGTTAGCACAGTGCTGGCACTGAGGAAATGCCCAACACAAGTGGTGGTGGTGCTCGCTACCCCCATATTATCTTCAAGACCCTGCTAGTATATTGTACAGGAAATTTGCTAAAATTGTGTTATATAATGTGCTTTATGTTAGATGGGGGGCTGGTGGCTGTGCTTGAGAAATATTTCACTCATGACTACCACGTATAAGACACGAAATCTTGATTTAAAACTATCAGACTCCATTGTGTCTTACGTGTATACACTACCTCTCTGCGTGCATCACGTCATTGAGCGTGTAGACACTCTGCGTGTGCATGCTCTCCAGTCTGTCCACATGTGCAAGGCAGGGCGGCTATCGCTGGGCTGCTGCCAGTGTCAGTGGTGGGAGGGGCGCCTTTGACGATTTAAACCACGATACTTAAAGCGTGTCTGGGAGAGCTCGCCACGGTGATTGGAGGGACGGCATTGTAGGAGCAGCCTCTCCTGGACTTCCAGGCTCCTAGCGGCTGGCTAACTCCCTGGCAACACCACTGGGCCTTCCCACCTCTATTCCTCGTCTTGAATTAGTTGTCTGTTTTCTCCATAGGTGTCCTGTGGAGAGCACACACCCTCTTTTTTTTGACATAATTTCAGACGTACAAAAGAGGAGCACAAAAGTTCTCAAGATACCCTTAGATTCCTCAAATGGGAATACCTCTTTTGCTGTATCTACCCCACCTCTCTCTCTCCCCCTCTCTTTCACACACACACACACACACACACACACACGCACACACACAAATTCTATTAGCTAGTCCACAGATGTTATTCAGATTTCTCCAGTTGTCCTAAGAAAGCTCTTGCTTTGCTGAAAGGTGGATGAATCTACGGACTAAAAAGATGTGTCCAGTCTTCATCTGGCTCCTCTCCCTACTACTCCATCCCTGTGCTGCTTTTCATTTTTGGTCCACTTTGAACGCTGTCTTGTTTCAGAATCAGTAGTAATACTGACAATAGAAACTATTTCCTATGGGCTTCTCTTTCTATGATAAATCTCTGTTTCAAGCAATACTCCAATGACTAGCCAACAGACCACGTGTTTCCAAGCTATGAATTATCGTTGAGGTCTGCTATTATTTTGAGATTTAACTTCTGAACCTAATTGTGTGTGTGTGTGTGTTCTGTGGGGAGCATATGCACCAATGTAGGTGAGCACAGAGTAATACAGGCAGGTACTTGAGTGGGTAACTTGAGTTAGGGTACTTGAGTGGTGGTCTTTTTATGCAGTTCTCCTGGTTGACCTTGGGCAAGTAACATAAGTTTTCTGGGGCTTTAGCTCATCGCCTGTCAATAACTATCAGTAAGATCATCGTTATTTAAAGGGATCTGTTTTGCTTTAACATTCTGATTCTAAGTCCATAGATACAGTGAGAGAGAGAGAGAGAGAGAGAGTGTGTGTGTGTGTGTGTGTGTGTGTGTGTGTGTGTGTTTGTGCGCATGTGCGTGTATGTGCTGGGGAGGGTGTAACCAGGACTCCAGCTCCATCTCTCTGCTCTGCCCTCGTGCAGGCTCCCCGTGGTGGCAGGATAGCTGCCAGCAGTAACTGGAACAACCGACTTCCCTGTTGGTTTCCAGGTGGACAGGAACCCCATTTCTACCCGCAATCAGTCCTTCCTCCGCCTGATTGGGCCCCTTGGGTAAGAGCCCACCCCAACCCTAGCAATAGTTGACAGGGGGGTCGCCAGGAGCTGATTGGCTGAAGCCTGGGTTCCCGAACCAATCATTGGCAAGGGGGAGTGGCTTGCTGTGCTCACGTAACTGAGCCCCCTCCCGGATCCGTGGGAGCTCTCAGTATCTGCAGATCACCTGGGAGGAGTAGAAAGTTGAAAAAAAATTCAGGATTCGCTCTGGAACCAGGAAAATGGATGCTGGGACAGCAACCAGTTGTGTCTACTACAAAATCCCATTTGACAGATGAACAAAGTGAGACTCAGGAGGACTAAACTTGCCCAAAGTTGCAGCTGGCCAGTCAAGCATTTAAAACCAGATATGTTTTGGCTTCAAAGCCCGTGAGTTTTCCGTTATACCTTGATCCCTCCCTTTAGACTGAGGACAGTTGTGCCACACCAGTTTAGCAGCCTACCAATTATTCAAGCAGCCCAGGAGTGCCTATTTTAAAAGTTGTTCATAGTAGGGATGTCCATAGGAGCATTATTCACAATAACCAAAGGGTGGAAGCAACCCAATGGTCCATTGATGGAAGAATGGACAAACAAAACAGGGTCTATCCCTACAATGGAATATCATTCAGCCTTAAAAAGGAATCAAGTACTGATGCATGCTACAACATGGGTGAACCCTGAGGACATTACGATCAGTGAAATAAGCCAGTCACACAAGACAAATTCTGTAGGATTCCATTTGTACGAGGTCCCTAGAGGAGTCAAATTCATAGAAACAGAAAGTAGAATGGTAGTTGCTGGGGACTAGAAGAGTGGAGAATGGGGACTGAGTGTTTAAAAGGGGACAGAGTTTCAGTTAGGAAAGAGGAGAGCTTCTAGAGAAGTTCTAGGTGGTGATAGTTGCACAATAACGTGAATGTACTTAATGCCGCAGTACTATACACTTAAAAATGGTTAAAAGGATAAGTTTTATGTCATGTATATTTTACCACAATTTTAGAAACATAAATAATTTTTTTAAATAGTTGTGTTTCAGAGGAAGTCAGCATTTTAACCCCTGTGTGGAGAAGATTTGCAGCCATGTCCACATCTGTCATTATTCTGGCCCCTCAAAAGCCTTCCTAAATTCATTAGCCACACCAACATCAGCTGTCTCTAATTCTCTTGAATGTTATCCAGAAAAGTGAGCAGTGACACATGGACACACTTCTAAATATTCCTCCCGACAGCATTAGTTGGCCTGACATTAGAAATGAATTATTTTCCATTATCCCACTGACCCCTGTTGTGTGTTCTATTAACACCACATGTTACATTTCTATATTTTTAGGAAAGCATGGCCCTGTACATTCTCTGCCATCCCCCCTAGCATAAGCACAGGCCACGTGGTACATGGAAGCCAACTGCCTCCCTTCACCGAGCATGGTCTTGCATGTCTCCCTAGACAGAAAGCATGCGTGGGCACAATTCATGTGATTGGAGAAAGGTGGATTTTATCAGCTCCACAAGTCACAGTGAAGTGGGCCCATGTTTTGTAAAACACGTGTTTGGCAAATGATTCCCTGTGGGTTGTAGAAATCCAGATGGAGGAAGTTTTCTAAGTGCAATGTCAGAATTCCACATCTGCTGATCCCAACAAGTGCATGGGGCCGGTGAGAAGAAGTGAATTGTTTGTTCACAACATCTTACAGCACGGATGTGGTTCTGGGGCACGTTCAAATCTAGAAGGCCAAGGCCATAATGTCCACAACCCCACTGGTCTTGGGCATCGTTAGGGCTTGGGTAAGTCTTAGCATCACCTCGAAGAACTCTCAATTTCACAGACAAGGAAATCGAGGCACAGGAAAGGGAGTAAAGTGAGTTGAGGCTGCCAAGGTTGGAAGTGGAACCTGGGGCTCTGTAGACTCGGTGCAGTGTCCTTTGGCCTCGCCATGCTGGACAAGCCTTTGAAAAGTTGCCCCTGTCTGCACGGGTTTGATTCCCTAGGCACTGCTGTTCATTGCTGCATTACTGTCTGGTTGCTTTACCACTCTGATTCCTGATTTCCTTGTGCACAAAATGGGAGTGGTAATAGCAACTCCTTCCCCAGCCTGTTGGAGGCTTAACTGACGCAGTGCATGGTGCATAATAAGGAACTGATAATGGTAGGTCATGGTACATTAAGGAGAAGCCAACAAAACATGGCCTGGATGTTCATGAGGCCTTGGAGGGAGGGCCAGGGGACTGGCTGGGGTGGGAAGGGCTAGGGGATATTGCTAGCAGAGAGGGGCCTGCAGGCCCCATTGCCATCCTCAGGCTGGGGATCATGCTGGGCTGAGAGACAGGAGGCTTGTCGCCATGAGCCCTTTTTTCAGACTGACATGGCAATGTGCTGTACTTTGATACTGTTACTTGGAAGCTCTGTTGGGTATTCTTCATTTACCCCTCCAGATCCATTCTTCACAAGGCACTGTGCCCCAGAGGCTGCCCTGCTTCCTGCTTCCTGTTTCCTGTGGGATTAGCCAATGGGAGAGACCAGAGGCAGATAGGAGAGTGGGAGCAGAGACCGGCTTGGGTGTCTGTTCTCTGTTCCCTCCCTGCCTGGCTGTAGCTCTCCCAGCTCTCTCCCCTTGCCTCTTCCAGCCCAAGTGGTGATGACTCCTTGCTCTTGTTAGTCTCTGGATGCTTCCCCATCCTTTGTTGGTTCCCCAATCCCTGCCCTCACTTTATAAATACCCGCTTGATGACACCCTCTTCAGTTACCTCTGGGGGAGGCTGCTTCCCTGGGGACTGATACAGGAGTTGATTGTCAAACCACAGGCGTGTTGACATCTAAATTCAAGGTAAGGATATTACGTATTCTGTACAGTTTTGAGATCCCACATCAAAGGAATGAAGTTTTAGGGAAAAGTGACCCAGAGGCCTGGGCTGTTTCTGCAAGCATGGAAAAGTCTGCAGAGACCAGAGCTTACTCAGAGGCCACAGTGACTCCCCCTCCCACACTGCCCCCCAGACAGATGGTTTCTGAGGTCTTGGGGCTGGCCTGGGACTTAAATTTGAGTCCAGTCTATTGTATTACTAACTAGCACCCTGCCCTCCCTTCCCTCCTTCCTTCCTTCCCTCCTTCCTTCCTTCCTTCCTTCCTTCCTTCCTTCCTTCCTTCCTTCCTTCCCTCCCTCCCTCCCTCCATTCTTCATTAAGCACAGAGCCAATGAGAACAGATGTAAACCCCATTCTGCAGCTTATAACCCAGTTTAGCAGTTATAAACTGTGGTCCTTGGACCCTGGGGGTTTCCAGGGCCCCTTCAGGGGATCCATGAGGTAACATTGTTTTCATAACACTAAGATGTTATTTGCCTTTTTCACAGTGTTGATATTTGCACCAATTGTGCAGAATCAATGGTGGGCAAAACTGCGGGTGCCTTAGTGTGGATCAAGGCAGTGGTACCCAAGTGCACTTACCAGGTGTCATGTTTCTCACCATCACACGCTTGCAGTTAAAAGAGTGCTTCACTTAAGAATGTCCTTGATGAAGCAGCGAGATTGTTAATATTAAATCTTGACCCTTGAGTACATGTCTTTTTAATACTCCATGCGATGAAACGGAAAATACACAAAGAGCACAAGCAAGTCTGCTGCCATCCAATATCCGGACCACATCCAGTATCTGGCCAACCACATCCAGTAACTGGACATCTCTAGGAAAAGCACTTGAGTGATTGAGTTATGAGCTGAACCGTCCACTTTTTTCAAGGAACACTTACTGAAAGAATGATTGACAGACAAACTATGGTTATTCTTGCTAGCATACTTAACAGACATTTTTTTGAGCATGAACAAAGTGAGCCTGTAATTTCTAGGAAAAATTCAAACTGTTAAGCGAAAATTAGAATTTTGGAAAACTTGTATCTGTCACAGTGAGCTTGACCGCTTCCCAATTCCCAAAGATTTTTCTGATGAGATCAGTAGTAATTTTTCAAACCGTGTAATGGGATGGGTCAACATTTGGGAGAATGCATAACCCAGCGAACCAATATTTTCCAAATGATCATGTGGGATGCTACAAAACTGTGCCTGGGTAAAAGGTCCATTCAAAGTACAAGATAGACCAATGGGTTTTAATACAGCAGAGTACAAAAAGTTCATTGATTTGGTTTCCGACTCCACATGGCAACAAATCTTTAAGGAACTACCTCTTGTTGAGTTTTGGTGTAGTAGTATTAAAGAATAATACCCACAATTACCCAAAAAGACTATTACTGTTCCCCTTGTCTTCCCAACTACATATGTGTGTGTGGCCAGGCTGTCTTCAGATGCTTCACCAACACGACATATTGCACCAGACTGAATGCAGAAGCAGATAAGGGAATCCAGCTGTTTCCTATTAAGCCAGACAGTAAACACATTTGTAAAACTGTAAAAAAAATGTGAATCTTCTCACTACTTTTTTATTTTGCAAAATACAATTATTTTTTCTAAAATATGTTATTTGTGTTAACATGTCATGGGTTTATTCTTGTTCTCATTTATATGACAATGGATAAAAATATTTTTAAATTTTATCAATTTTAATATCAAATTCTGTAAATATCAATAGATATAAGCCACATAAGCAGAACTCTTTGGGATCTTAAAACTCTTTGGGAAGTTTTAAGAGTGTAGAGAGGTCCTGAGATTCAAAGCTTTGAGAGCCTGTGTTCTGTGAACGATACTATAAACGCTAACATCTGTTAATGCCTGGGTAAGAGCCAGATGACCCTCACCATCCGTTCTTTCCTCAGATCCTCGTGAAGCTTGTCCTACTGTTAAATTACGTGCCAGAGATTAAGAGTCTGGCCACATAGTGTCAGACTGCCTGGGATGTTAGGATTTGGTTCCATCAGTTTAAAAGCTGTGTGACTCTGGGCAGGTTTCTTTCCTTCTCTGCACCTCATCTAGACTTGGGCATTGCAATGGTGTCCACCCGACAGGCGTATGTGTGGGAACTAAGTTGCAGTGGACATGATGAGGGTGACATGTAACCAACGGGCACTGTGGTCGTTGTCTCTCATCCAGGTTCTCACTCTAGCTTCCGTGCAGCCCCCAACATGGGGATTGTTATCCCTTCCTATTTGCGATAGACAGGCGGAGGCTACTTGTGCGGGTGAATGAGATGCTGCCTGGTCGCGTACAAAGACCAGAAACCACAGACCTCTTGAACACATTCTCTTGCTGAGTGTAATGCCTCTTCCCAAGATCCTTTCCCGGAGGGTCAGGATGCCCACCGGGCAAGAGGGAGCCTCATATCTGGAGGACAGCGCATATCTGGGAAGGAATGCCTCCGCTTTCCTGGCCTCAGGCCAATGGGTTATTTAGAAACTGCAGGGAGAGAAGGAAGATGCAGCCCACAACAGAGATGGCTCTTCCCAGATCCTTGAGAAACAGGTATTTCATGCTGGGTCTGCGTACAGGAGCTCCCAACAATCCCCGAGCTTGTCTGCCTGGCTGTTGGGTAATTTTACAAATTGACTTTTACTGGCAGGGGAGGTGGGCGGATGTGGGTAGTGGAATATTCCGCTAGGCCACAGGTTCAGGTCTGGCCTGATTCTTGGTGACTTCTGGGGTTCTCTGCCCTCTGAGAAACTGTTTTTCTATTTTGATTGGGGACCTGGGTCAATGCCTTCAGCCAAGTATCTATTAGACCTACTAAGTTTTAGGCATTGTGCTGAGTGCTGAAGATACAGTGGTAAGCAAGCCTGATAGAGGTCATGTCATCATGGAAGTTTAAGTCTAATAGAAAAGAGAGAGAATGTCATAAGCTTTAGCAAACAAAGATTTAGGGTGCCAAAGTCACCCCCTCCTCCTGTCTAGTTTCTCATGGTTGAGAAATAAATCAGTGAATAAGCCAATTGTAAAAGTAGGTCTGGATATCTCAAGGTGAGGGTCAAAGCCACTTGGGTTTTTCTTCCTGCATCTTCCTCTCGTTTTCTAAGGTGGTACTCCTCAAGCTTGGGCTCTGTCTCAGCCCTTCTGGGGTGGGCCTGAGACTCTGCATTTCTCACGCCCCCAGGGGATGCAGATGCTGCTGGTTGGGATCCCACTGTGGAAGGCAGGGCTCTCATGAGCACTTTTCCTTAGAATTTCTGTTCAGTGCTGATCCCTGTTGCCTAGAACAGAGCTTGGCACATGGTTGGTGCTTAATAAATACTCAGTGAATGAAAAGATTCTCCGTGGTTGCTCCCCTGTTTCTCAGGACCAAGATTTCCCATCTTTCTCTGCCGAGGGGCCCTCTACTAACTTTGGAGCTCTGATTGGAGGTGAATGAGCCTGAAAAGGCACCAGCACTGGCATGATGAGTAACAGACGGGACAGGCAGACACTGGCTCCCTTTTCCTCGGTAACTCTCTACATCTATTATTTATATACGATTTCACTTGCTTATGTGTAACTCGAAACCTTACATTGCCACACCAGTCCCACCACACCTCCCCAAATGAGGGCCAGTTGAGCAGCTGTGGCCCCCTCCCCCTCCCCCATGCACGCGTGCCTTAGCCCAGCTACTGTGATGTCTCCCAAAGCAGAACGGGAACATCCACCATCCCCGCTTGGCATCGCGGGCCAGATCATGACTCAATGCGGGCTCTGTTTATTATTCTAGAGAAGCAATTTTCAAGGGGGTTGAAATACTTGTTAAAATTAAGGTAAAGAATGTAGACCACAGCCAGTCTCGTTCACCGTATGCTTCAAAAAAGCCTCTTGTTGTCCAGGCACCACCCTCTGCAAGCCTCCTGCAGGTCCCGATTAGTTCCCGGGAAAAATAAGGCCAGCCGCCCAGGGGACGGGGACAGAGTGGGGCCGAGGAGTGGGGCCCGTCTCTGGGTCGTGCACAGCTGTCCTGGTGGCTAGAGGCACTTGCTGGGCTCCTGTGAAAAAGACGGCTTGGGAAGGTTGAAGAAATCCAGTCGATGAACTTGACAAATGATTAGAAGAGTAAACAAGAGTTTACAAAAGTCACAGGCGTCTTACAGACCAGCCATCCTCATGGCGTCGACTCCATCGCGTGATGAACCCAGGTAAGCACCCCACTCCAGGCGGACGAGTCTCGGCATCTCGGAGCCTGCGTTACGTCGAAAGGCAAGGGTGAGGCGTTTGGACAGCTTTCAAGACGGAAAGGCAGAGCCATTAAGGGAACCCCCGAGAGGCTGCTTCCGGGACAGAATGCCACCTCTTCTTCCAAGGCATAGCCACTCCCGAGCAGCTTTTTATTTTCTGCAGACATTTCCCTTTAAAAATAATAAATAAATAGCGTGGGAAAGGAGGGCTCTTTGGGGAGCATTAGCCCTGGGGCCCCTGAAATGGTCGCTGCCGTCGACGGCTGAAAGCTGGAGCTGGACGCGCGTGGACTGTCACGCTGCGCTCCTTGCTGAAGCCGCGCTCCCTCCGCTTGGTCCAAACCGGATGGAGGCGCCTTCGGAAAAGCCCCTTCCCGCTTCCTCCGGAGATTAGACTGGCGAATGGCGAGAATGATTAATTTTTTTTAAAAAAGTTAATGAATCTGAGCTTCTTTCCAAAGTGAGTTCAGATTCGAGTTCAGGCTACGTCTTCGACGGCTCTTAGCACCAGCACGGTGCCGGAAGGGCAGGGTACCCCCAACACATGTTTGTTAGGGGATTCACTGTTTCTGGTGGAGGAGCTGTCAGGATCTGGGTGAAACCCGGCTCTCCTGCTGTTTGGAAGCCGGGGGGCGCTGTGCAAACTCCGGCCTCTCGGGCTCTCTCCACCTGTAGAACGTCCTCCTCTTCACTGTTGACGACAGCGCAAGGACCTGTGGACCGTGACGTGGGGCGTGCCTGTGAGGCGGGGCAGGCGGTTAGAACTTCAGCCCGGCCCTTGTAGCCAGGCAGGTCGGGTTGGAGTCCCCCTGCTCATTAACTACAGATGGGACCTCTGCAAGGGATGGACCCTCCATACGTCTCAGGAGCCCCTCCATAGAGAGGCGAGTATGAGAGCACCTGCGAGGAATTCGGTCCCTGGGAGCTGTTTATGTTCACGTCTCTAACGTCATGCAAGTCCATTGGCCCCATATTAGAAATAAGGTGAGACATCCACCAAGCAAAGAATAGGATACAAAAGGCACCTCTCCAGCCTTGGAGCTGTGCCCGTGCTCAGCGAAGCCAGGGAGCCGACGGTGGGAGTCCTGATCTGAATCTGAAAGCCCAAGGACCAGGCACACCGACGTCTGAAGGCAGGAGAAGGTGGGTGTCCCAGCTCAGGAGAGAGAATGAATTCGCCATCCTTCCACCTCCCTGTTCTACCCGGGCCCTCCACGGGTTGAGTGCTGCCCACCGCGCTGGGGAGGGCCATCTGCTTTACTCAGTTCACCAATTCAAATGCTGCTCTCACCCAGAAACACCTCCCAGACACATCCGCTCTCTGGGGATCACTGAGTCCGGTCAAGCTGATACATAAAATTAACCATCATAGCTCCATATCAATCTGCAGCTTGTTTCCAAAACCGCCATTACCATCTCTCCTTAGGAGCATGTAGAGCCCTGCCTGAGGCCCGAGGAGCGTGCCATTGTTGGCCGCAAGTGATGAACATTGACTAGGCTTCTGCCCGTCTGGGGCCGTCACAGCAAGGCTACAGGGGACCCTTTGGCACATTTATTTTTGGGCGCCGATGGCTGCTTTGCCGTGGGAAAGACGAGTGAGATTCCTGAGGCAGACAGCCTGGCGCTGATTGTGTCACACTGTGGCAGTGGCCCTGCTGGTCTGCTCTGGGCTGGGCCACAGGAGCTGAGCCGGTGGAATAGCTCTGCAGCCCGCCAGGCCCTCACGTAAATCGGGTAGACGAGAGACCAGGATTTCAATCCCAACAATACGGTCCTCCTTTTGAACACGGAATCTCTCACGGGAGGGCTCTGAGGCCAGGGTTTAGCACGTGGAGGGTAATTTAGGGCGGTGGGTGGTCCCACAATCATCAGGCAATTAGATAGGAGGAAATGCTCCCCGACAGAAGACAGACGCGCGCATTTATCCGGCTGCTGGGGGAGCTCAGGGTCCCGCACTCCTATCCCTCTCGACAGCTGCGGGAAGCCGGGGAAGCCACATCCCAGGCTTCACGTCAAGAACTGGGAAATGCCGGAGAAGGACTGTGACAAGGAGCAGCAGCGGCCGCCATTCCGATGGCTGGGCAATCAGAAGTTTGCGTTTTATTCTTTGAGGGAGAAAATGGAAACCGTTCCACCAGAAGGCCAAAGTCACTCTGGCATAGACTTTAATAGTTGGAGGGGGTGTGGATTCACTCTGTGACACTGGGTGTCAGAGGAATTCTTTTGATTTATCTGTTTTTCCTGAATCAGATAAACCCAATTGCAACTGTCCCCTTCCCCTCCCCCCACCACGTGTTAGGGTTTGTGAGAAATTTCATTTGGGTCTTTTTAACTTTTTGCAGGAGTAGGGTGGGGTAGATGGGGGGAGGTCCATCCTCTAGAGCCAGTTAAGTGTCTCAGGGGTCTTCAGCAATCAGCAATATTTGAGGGTGGGGTCTGGTTCACCTTCCACCACGGTTGCAGTTGGAGGCTGACTGCACAAACTCACGTGGCTGGTCTAGAGCAGGGCAGACAATTCCAGCATAGTCTAACCAAGGGTAGGTGAGGAGGTAGTGGTGGTGCAGGTGGAGGAGGGGATGGATGGAGACAGGAGACCTGCCAGGTGCCTGCCACCCTCTGGGCACTTTGTGGATGTCCTGCCCAAGTCACCAGAAGGTAAGGGCACACCAGCAGATCTGGGGTACTAACCAGGCCAGTCTAACCACCTCCCTGGAGGGATTCCTGAGGTGAGTTGCCAGGTTTAGCAAATAAAAATACAGGATTCCCCATTAAATGGGAATTTCAGATAAACAATTATGTATGTTTCCCGGGCTGCCATAACAGATCATCACAAACTGGGAGGCCTAAGACAACAGAAATTTGTCTTCTCATCGTTCTGGAGGCCAGCAGTCTGAAATCCAGGTGTGGGCAGGGCTATGCTCCCTCTGGAGGCTCTAGCGGAGGGTCTTCCCACCTCTTCCTGCTCCTGGGGGCTCCCTACATCCTTGGAGTTCCTTGGCTTGTAGACGCATCATTCGATCTCTGTGTCCATCTTCACACGCACCCCCTGTGTGTCTCTGTGTCTCCACATGTTGTTCTTATGAGGAAACCAGTCCCTGGATTAGGGCCCACCTTCATCCAGTAGGACCTGCTCTTAACTGATCATGTCTGCAAAGACCCTGTTTCCACTTACAGTCACATTCTGAGGGCCCATGGATATGAATTTTTTGGAGGATGCTAGTCAACCCACAACAACAATGAAAAAATTCTTTTAGTTACGTGGGACATGTTTTAGACTAAAATTATTCATTATTTTATCTGAAATTCAAATATTGCAAGAGACATACTTCTACTAAAAATTATTCACTTTTACCTGAAATTCAAATATTGCATGGGACATATTTATATACTAAAAAATTCTTTGTTGTTTATCTGCTATTCAAATATTGTATGCGAAATACCGATACTAAAAATGACTCCTACCTTATCTGGCAACCCTAATCCTGAGTCCCGTGGTGTCTGTGTCCTGCCTCAGATGAAGTGCAGGCCCCTGCCTTCCCGGGAGAGAGCAGAGCCCTCCCCAGCCTGAGGTGTTAGCAGCGTCAACTCCCGCATTGCTCCTGGTCCCACCCGGTAGGTATGAAGAGAGCTGTGACTCTGGAAGCTGAATGATGCTGCTGTCCCTCCCCGGATGGGGGCAGGGGAAGGCAGTGCTTAGTCAGGTTGTGAAGCAGAAGAAAGAGGTCAGTGTTAACTCCTTTCTTTATACCCCTTAGGGCAGGGGCTGAGACTGCCCAGGACACCATGAGGCCTGAGAACTCGGTGGCACCAAGGCCGAGTGCTGTTCCACCCGCTCGCAGAGAAGCTGGGCGGAGAAGACAGAATGTGGTCGGCGTGGTCGGCGTGCCCAGCTCTGCGCTCAGCCCACCTGGGCACCGTGGCCTTCCTGTTTTCACAGCAAAGCGGCAGGTTCCCTGAGCGTCCCTGTTTGCACTGAGGGGCCTCTGAGAGGGAGCACAATGCCCCCAAGCTCCTGCAGTCAGCAAGTGAGGAAGGGGGATTTGAACTCGCTCCCCTGTACCTCGTTCAGAGTCCACACGCACTTGTAACCCACGCCCCAAGGCTGTCTCCCCACAGGGTCACGCATGCACCTATCCCTTCCGTGAGCGGTTAGTGCATTTCACCGAGTGCTAAAGACCGTGCAAAACTCAAGGGGGGCATGGCGGTGCCACATGTAGCCCTGGGGCTTCTGGAGCTTCTGTTATACTTGCAGGTGGTGACAACTGTCATGATAAGATGAAGGAGCATAAAGGTGGAAGAGGAGTATGTGCATGAGTGTAGGAGTGTGTGCATGTGTGTGTGTGCTTGCACACCTGTGAATGTGCAGTGAGTGTGTGCACATGTGATTGTGTGCATTGTGAGTGTGTGCACATGCGCGTGTAAGTGTGCAGGCGTGTGTGTGTCTGTGCTATATTAAATGGAGTGGTCAGAGATGCTCTCTCTGATGACATAATGTTCTGGAAGGAATCTGAAAGAAGTGAGGGAGTGAGCCATGCTAGTTGAGGGGAAGACTGATTAAGGTGAAAGCAGCAGCAAGAGCAAAGGCCCTGGGGCAGGATTGGGATCAGTGTGTTGGAGGCTCAGCACAGAGGCAGCATAGCTGGGACTGAGTTTACACCTCGTGGCTTCTGCCTTTTTCGACAGTGGCTCTGTGTACCAGTCAGAAATCCTTGGGAAGGCACGGCATGTCCAGGGAGCCAAGTTGTTGGTACTGACTGGGTGAATCTTGCATTTCTAACCCAGTACATGAAAGGAAGGTCAGTTTGTAGAGCAGAGATTCGGGTGGAAAACTCTAGAGATATCCACTATGCTAGCTAGGGACTGCACCATCCTTTCCAATAATACACGCTCTTCGTGGGGGCAGAGGAATGCACATATTATCTGGAAATCTAACGTGTAACAGCATTTTTCTGTAATGAAGAGACTTCCCCGTATCTGTGAGATGTTTCCTACAGCAGTCTTCACGCACTTCAGGTCTTCAGAATCTGGCAGAACAAGTCTTTGGGCACACCCCGTTCAACTGGATCCGTCCCCAAGAGGACTTACGTAGGGCTCATCTCTGGTTACGGAACGAGAATAAGAAATGAGCAGTGAGGGGCTGGGGGAGGGGGAGGGGACAAGGAGAGGCGAAAGCTACAAGCTCGGGGATAGATTGGCGTTTTGGAATGAAATATTGATTCCCCAATATTAGACAAATCTATAATGTGGAGGAACATTTAAATCTCTTATTAAAGTTGTAAGTTAAAAATTTACATATTCTTTCAGAATCCAAGTTTAAAAGGCCGAGCAGTAGGTGGCGTCTCCTAAGAACCCAGGCCCTGGAATCCCACAAACCAGGAGCGGAAGCTTGGCTCTGGCCGTGTGGCCTTGGAAGCTACTTTAGCTGAAAAATGGGGAAACTGGTATTTCACAGCTCCCAGCGTTGCTTCAGTATAGCAAGGAACAGATGAGGAATTAGATGGAAGAAAGTCTTGAGATGCTTGCAGTGAATGGAAAGGAAGAAGACAAAGAGAAGAGCTTCCGGCAAACAGAGAGAAGGTGGCAGATCCAGGGGCAGGCAGACAACCCAACCCACGGAGACGCCAACAAATGAACGGTGAACGTATTTAGAGAGACTCATGGAACATTCCCCTGCATGACGAGCTAGAGGTGCCAGTGGAAGGGCGCTCCACACGTCCAGAAATGATGGACAGCACAACATGTCCTTATGGCGTTCCTGGGAATTTAGAATTACGAAATAATCACTTAAGCACCCAGGGAGGAAAACTTACAAACCGCCGTAAGGGGAGAAGTCAGGCTGATCTGAAATGCCTCCACGTTCCATGTCGGGAGACGACAGAGCAGCTTCTCCAGTGTTCTGAGGGAAAGAAAACAGAACAAAGACTATGAAGTCCAGGGAAGTTGTCTTTCAAGAACAAGGAGAGCAAAGAGGTATTTTCAAAAATCGAACAAGAAAACGCTAACTATGACACTCGGTAGTCCCACGGGGGACACTGGAGAATGACTTGGAGAAGGGGAGCTGAGCAAGAGACTTATAAAGAATCCCAAGTCAAGAGACCATGGTAATGATGGGAGATAATATGAGATCCATGCGAATGTGGAATTTTGCACACTCGGGGCAGTTGTGCAGAATAGAATTTTCACAGTATAAATGCTAATATAGAACTGTGCACACCGGGGGGGGTCACCGTTGCAGAATACACTTTACATCGTGTGGCCCCATGAGAGTGCACAGGCTGTGGGCCATCAGTGGGGCCGGCCAGAAGGTGAAGCCTGTGCCCATCTCCCGTGGGGAAGGTCAAACAGCGCCACCTGAGGGCACTCCCTCCACAGCCTCGTGGTCACTTTCCTTAGCTTGATAGTGACTTTTAGAGATTGTCCTCTTTTGTGGTAGAGAATTATTTCAGCAATTACCTTGGTGTTACTTCACATTTTTTTCCAATTAAATTGAAGTAATATTAATATATTTTAATTTTAAAATGGTATGGATGGTGTTACTCGTGTGCATTAAATTCTCTCTCTCTCTTCGGCTGTTTGTACATGGGAAGACATTTGAAGAGACAGCCATGTTAATACTATTTTGGAGGAGTTACTACGTTTTGGACAATTGGTTGCTTTCTTAGGAATTTCTGCTTAGATATTTTTTAAAAAGCAAACATGAAAGATATTTATAAAAAGCAATAAAGCCAATATTTAGAAATATCCCACTCATGTGCCTTTCTCGGAAAAAAAAAATCACAACGGAATATATATTGCAGCTCCCTGAATGATGTATCTAAATTAATTAATTATGGGAAATAAGTCCATAAACAGGTAGAAAATGCTGACTCACTAAACAGAATTACATTTAAACAATTGGGAATCGGGACTAACACTGAGATGTAGATGTCAAAATGATTCCCTTTTTTACTTCGCAATTTATTCATTTATTCAACCAAGTGTCCAAGTGCCTGCTATGTGCTGGGCACTGCCCTTCTATTTGATGACAGTCCCCTAGAGTCCCACAGATGAATGACGATGTTACGTTTAGACAAAATAGAAATGAGAGCCACAACCAGTGGGCTCACTTTCTACGGTTGAAAGGGTGTTGGAAGCAAGCGCCCTCCCACAGAGAAGCTAAGATCATAACTGTCGTGAATATTCACACCCCAAATAGCGTGCCTTATTCTTCTTATAAGAAGCAAAACCTGCTAAAAGTATGAGGAGGAGGAGCCAGAAACAGTGATAAGAGAGTCTCTGGGCCTTTGGATCAGGGAAACTGAAATGTGGGTGTTAGGTCAACTCATCAGACACGTAACAAAGGTTGTATCAAAAGGGGGATTCCCAAGCTGGTGTCAGCCCAGACGCCAGCTCTTCCCCGTTCTTCTCAGGGACTAGACCTTCGCTGTGACCTTGACCCTCCTGGGGAGACTAATTCAAGTCCAGCCCTGGGGTTCTGCCATCTTGAGGGGCCTTGCCAGTCCCCTCCTACCCCTGTCGCCTCCGCCTGATGCCCACTTCTAGGGCTGCCGTCCATTCGGTGGCCCCAGCCAAGGCTGCAGCATCCCTCACAGTCTGTGGGCCGTCAGCCATGCCCAGCAGCGACCCCGCCGTCGTTATCCTACTGGACAGCGCATTCCGGTCCTCCCAGGCCGCTTCCTGCCGAGACGCCGGGAGGAAGCGGAACTCCAGTTGCTGGACTGTCCATCCTGTAAGGAACCAGAGCGCAGTCAACCGGCCTTGATCCAGAAGCCTGGGAGATCAAGCCTTGAGCGTCTTAGAGAAATAACAAGAAAGCCTTTCTTACTTTTGCTGACTTCAGAATGCCACTCTGGATTCTGGCTCCAGCCTCTTTGAGGCTGTAAACATCTGGGTGACAGACTGCCACTCCTGACCCTGTCATTCCCTTCTGTGGCCTCCCTGCGGACGCCCAGATGAGGTGGGTGGAGAACGGTTAGCTGTCCCAGTCTGATAAGAGTCCCTAAAAATACTCTGAATCAATGGGCAGATTTAGGCTTCCCACCATGCCACATACCAACATCTGTGACATATGGTACAAATAAGACGGGCTTAGCCTTACATCTGGAGGGATGTCATTAGAGGCAGTTGAAATGAGGAAACCTCGCGGCAAAGACAGAAGGCCGGCACTCTAAGACAACGCGGTGTTCACTTCCAGCTCCATACGGGCTGTGGGTAAACGGTGGCTTAATGTCTGGCCTCAGAAGACTTTGCTCTTTTACTAGAGGCTAAATTTGTCCCTAGTGTCCACTGCCCTGTGGAAAACTTGGGCTAAGACTTCACATATGACTTAACTCTTGGTCAAGATACAGACACGCATTCATGTGAGTCAACAGAGGCATGACTGTGTCCCCGCTGCAGGCAGAGGGTGGAGGGAGAAGGAGACCCACGCTGTTCTGTCTTCTAAGGACCTGCTTCAGGGTCAGTTTCCTGGAACAGGCCTGCGAGTGTCTGCTCTCCAGCCTCCCTTTCCTATAAGCGTCGTGAGTCAACGTGGCTTCACGGCAAAGTTCTTGTGCATCAGAACTGGGGTTCACCCCTGATTTCTATAAACTCGGGTCCTAATGCACTAAAGAGGAGCTTCCTCCCACAAAGGAGTGGCTCCTTAACAAAGGGATGGAAAGGACCCCAGTGTCCGGACTGAAAAGGCCCAGGATGTACGGAGGCCACGGAATGTGAACAGCCGGAGCAGGCGGGTGAAGAGATGTGGAGACGCTGACCTGGCCTGCCACTTGCAGTGAGTGCTTCTACCTCATTCTGTTTTCCCCTTTCGCTGTCCGGGCTGGTGGGTCCCTAACCTTCTCCCGGGGTCCAGAACATCCTCCAGGATGGACGTTCCCAACCTCCTGTCCTCACAGACTGTTAGATCCAGCCCCTCCCCAGTACAGGGAAGCCCCCGAGTCATCTTTGTTTCATTTGTTTCTATCGATTTAATTGCACTATTGCTTTTTATGCTTATTATAGCAGTGCTTTAATTTGTTTCTCTCTGGTCTCCCAGCTCCACCCCAGAACATTAGCTCCTGGAGAAACGGGACCTGAGCTGTCATTTTCTCGGGAGCATCTCAGGCCTGGACTATCGTAAGCAACCATGAATGGATGTTGTCGAACAATGAATCCGTTGACTTCGTTATTCAATGACCTGCGATCGGAAGGACCACAGAGATGAATTAAAAAGTGAGCTCCTCAGAGATGCTCTCTGGTCCGGTTGTGTTTGCTGCTTAGGCAAAGGGAAGAAAAGCAGCGAATACAAACTGAACTAAATGGAGAATTTCATGCCGGCTTATCCCTTGAGAGGGTGGCAGCGACCACCAGAGGAAGATGGATCAGTTACAAGACACCACAAGGGAGAACACAAGTCTACACTATACACTGTCACCCCCACTCAGAACAGCTGCTCAAAAACACCTCCTGGCTTGTGAATATGGCATCCCTGGGATCATTTGTCCTCAAAAAATGGGTAGAATGGCTAAGACATTGTGGGCGAGGAAAAGAGAGGTGCAAGAGGGGTGTGGAGAACTTCTCCAATTCTGATGTGCTCCCTGGTCCAGGAAGATGTAGCCGAGAACTGTCCCTCACATGTGACGTGTCTAGTAAGTTCTAGCATTCATTCACTCATTCATTCATTCATTCGTCCAGCAAGCATTTCTTGAAGATGGTATTAGTCTGCTCCGGCTGCCATAACAAAGTGCCACAGACCAGGGGACTTAAACATCAGAGATTTATCTCCTCCCACTCCTGGAGGCTGGAAGTTCCAGATCAAGGTGTCAGCAGGTTGATTTCTCCAGAGGCCTCTCTCCTTGGCGGGTAGATGGCAGTCTTCTCCCTGTGTCCCCACATGGTCATCCCTCTGTTCATGTCTGTGTCCTGATCCCCTCTTCTTATGAGGACACCAGCCCTAGTGGATTAGGGCCTGCCCTAGTGCCATCACTTAACTTAATCTCCTCTTTAAAGGCCCCATCTCCAAATACAGTCACATTCCGAGGTCCTGGGGGTTAGGACTTCGACGTAGGAATTTAGGGGGACAAAACTCAGCCAAAACAAACGCCAAATACTACCCTAACTTCTTGTCCATGGGAAGCAGACAAAACCCCTGGTCTTGTGCAGCTTGGCCCCTGCCTGGGGAAAGAGACAATGAGCCGCACAAATCAACAGTGATGAATGTGTGAAGGATAACGCAGGGAGGTGCACAGGAGGGGGCGGTTTGCAATTTTAGAAGCCGTGGTCCAGGGGAGGCCGGACTTCAAAGAGGACACTGAAACCAAGTGCAGAGAAAGGTGAGGGGCGAGCTGGAGGGCCCCAGGGCCAGTGCTCTGGGCACCAGCGATGGGGAGTGGGGGCTATTGAGGATGGGCTGTGTCCGGACACTGGTACAGAGCATGGAGGCCGCGTGGCTGATGTGGGGAGAGAAGGGGTGCCTGTGAGATCCTGGGGTGCAGGCCATGGCGAGGGCTTGGGCTTTAACTTTGTTGCTTTTTCTGATGCAAATTTCCTCCCTCAGCATTTTGTCCTACAGAAGCAGCAGCGAGTGGTGACAGCCTGCTGTTTCTGCCCCCTGAAGGGCCGTGCATGTAATCGGGGGCTGGGGCTCAGGTCTCAGGCAGGCACGGCCCATCCGGCCCCAGAAGGGTGTCGGCTGGTGGAGACCATCCCAGCTGGCTGGCGTTACCACGGTCAGTGTAATAAAGAACAGGGCGAGCTGACAAATTCGGAATTTTCTTATAAGGCTGCCGTGAACTTTACAGGGTGTGAGGCAAGCCACAGGTCGTCAGCTTTGCAGCAACACACCAACACACACCAGAAAACAACACACTGCGTGCGGTCGGCGTTCGGGTTCTCCTCTTGTGTAGTTGGCTGCAAAATACAATAAACTAAGGGGGCAGGAGACCTTAGGTCAAATCCAGGATTGAAAGAAGTCTGTTTGGAGCTGCAGCCGGGGAGCGGGGCTGCGGGTGGAGCATTTACTGTCGCAGGGCTTTAAAGAGGCAGAAGCTCATTTCCTGCATATGGCACCGCTGACTGGTGCTCTGGCGCGGGGTTCCACGGCCTGGAAGACCCCGCCATTGACGCACTGCTGCTCGTGGAACCAGTGTTCGTGGAATCGGATCGTGCTGGAGCCCCCAGGACGCACTCTCCTCCTGCTGCTCACGCTCAGGAGATAGATGGTGTAAATACCAGAACGGTTAAAACCCAGGGCTGGTCCGTTTTGATTTATGACTCAGGCGAGCAGTCCGTCAATCCACCAGCGGCCCCACTTCTATTCATAGCTTACTGGAGGCAGAAGAACGGCGGCTGGAAGTGGTTTTGAACTGCTTCCTGTGGTTTCCTCCACTCCGAGGGGGTGGGGGCTTCTATTTTTAGAGAGTGACCATTGCATTGAAGGTCCAGTCAGCCCATAGACGTGATGTGGGGACTGCGGGTGACCAGAACAGACAGGGTGGGCTCTCCATTCAGACTGGACTTTACAAGTTCCTCTCAACTAACACGTAGTGGTGAAGGCCACCACTTCCTTCTGAAGGGCTAATAGGGTTTGTCTGGGCCAACTGACTCTAGGACACTTGGCCATAAAATGTGTCACTGTCGTTGGAGAGCTGGTGGCCTCCCATAGGAGGCTGCATAGCCAGTGTCCATGAGACACCAAGACATTCATTCGCTCATTTGCATTTATCAGATACCTTCTCTGTGTATGATCCTGTGTTCTGGATTTTTTTTCAGAATGGCTCAATCTCAACTATTCTGTTCTCTTCCTGTCAATGGGTCCTGCTGTCACAAGGATTCACATGTAAGTCGTTTGTGCAGGAGGTGGTCCCTGCCGACACCTCTCAGGGAACAGGCAAGTGAAGAAAGGAAGGGAGAGAGCCAAGACCATCGATGAGTAGAAGATTCCTCAGAACATGCTTGGAGGCCAACTGGCCCATTTCTCTGACTTTCAGAGGCAGCGGTTTCTTTGGAAGATGAGAGACACTTTTTGTGACCAGGATATATCTCGAATTGATAGGTAAGCCAGGGGGGACCAGGCTGCCAGGCAACCAAGCAGGAATAAGAAGTCACAGAGGACTTCACTGGAGGATGTCGTGCTCCCTGTTGGTTTTCTTTACCCCTCAGCTGTTATTTCTCCTGGTTCTTGTCTCATCACAGATGAGACTTCGTCCCAACTCAGTGTCCGTGCAGCCCTTCTCTCGCTATGAAGCTTGGTGCTGAATGTTTTAGATTTCTGTTTCTTTCTCTCTCTCTGTTTACCCTCTATTTAAAGTTTAGACTTTGCATCTTTTTTTTCTTTAATCATAAATATTCACTCACTCAGTGCAAATCACACCCACAATGAAACACCACCAGGAGGAGGATGGAAAAAGACTGACAATTCCAAGTGCTGACAAAGTATGAGCAACAAGAAGGCTCATACATTGTTAGGAAAACAGGAATCTGGGCAGGGGTTCTGCAAACTGGGTGGGAGAGCTCAGAGCAGCCACTAGGAAGCAAGCCTTCCCCAAGCCAGGCTTCACTGCCCTGCATCCTCTCCTGTGCCCTCTGCGACTACTATGAGGGGAGCATGCTGTTTTCTGCTTCTTATGGATGGGGAAACTGAGGCACAGAGAAGGTGTATACTTCCTGTGCGAGAATGGGGCCAGAGTGTAGAGAAGTGGATGAGAGAGCTGCTGAGGAACCCGCACGCAGTAGGTTCCATCATGAGATGTGGGGTGCCCTGGACCCTGAGGGCCCCCGGGAAATGCCTGCTTGGGCTGTACGCCATAGTGGACAGGGTCCACCGAGGGCTTCCTCCAGTGCATGCGGTGATAAGAACGGGCCTTCAGGGGCATCTCTTGGGCCAGCAGAAGGCCAGGAATGAGGCTCGGCTCACCTGCACCCTACCTGGGTCCAGTCTTCACAGTTGATCGCCTCCTGGGGCTGCCCCCGCAGAGCCCTGCCAGCCTCCCTCGCAAGCACGTGTTCTGGCATCGGCTCAGGGCACGGCGTGCTCACACACACGTGCGAGAGCACTGATGCATATCAGGGCCCCTTGAGATGGACATTTTCCTCCAGATCAGATGTAGAGATGCGGAAGTGCAGCATTTCACCAGAGGGGCCGCATCTGAGTTGTGTTAGCCAAACCCGACCCCCAATTTCTCTTTCCATGCCCGAAAATAAGAATACATTTTCAGTCTTGTGAAATGCTGTACTTCGGAGAAAAGGCACCAAGACTTAAGTCACCCTGATATGGGGGCAGCCAAGCCCCTCCCGTGGATGCCTCTCCGGCTTTCTGAGATCGCGAGAGAAGGAGGGAAGCAGACCCCAGCCCTCACTCCTGGTGGAGCTCATTCCTTCTGCCCTGTTCGCTCTCATCCACCAACATCCCTCTGTGGCTTGCTTTTCATCTCAACACCCCACATCAGAGAACAATGTTTGATTTTGGTAGCACGGGTTTGTCTATTGCAAAGGAATGTCTAAATGCCGTACCCAAGGTTCCGGGATTGTCTGAGGGAGCAAGAAACCCAGGAACAAACACAGAAATCGTGGGCCTGTGCGGCCCCAACTGGAAGATTTCCAGCCGAGTGAGCACCGTTAGGAGAGGAGACACCAATAGGTTGCAGTGCAGACCACAGTCCTGATGAGCTCCAAGTTGGTTCTCGGCAAATGTCTGACACGAGAAGTCTATCTTCAGTCGTCTGTCTTCTTCTGTTTGTGCTTCCATTTTAACGCAGCCCCCTTTCCCCCTTTAATACCCCCCCATCTGTGAGCTTGTGCACTCTCAGCATCCCTACCCTACCAAAAATTGTTCAAAAAAACCAATGTCAGTCATTTACATGTTAGTATAAATAAGCTATGGATGGGCTCCTTTTCTGGGCTGGAAGTGGCATTTAAGCCTCAGCTGTTTCAGTACTTGAACCAGCAGGTGGGCTGCAGCCGACTCATCTATAGCTGAAGCTGCTCTAGCCAGAGGGGGATGCAAACATTTTTCTAGCTACCCTCTCATCAGGGGTACTTGTGCACACATGCATGCACATGCATGTGTGTGTATGTGTGTGTGCATACACGTACACTCTCTCAGGCCTCCAGGGTGGAATTGAAGTCACATTTTCCAAATGTCTTCGTGAGTATTCCAGCACTGCGAAATACTGCCTGGGTTGCTCTCCAAAAAGGAAGCAAGCGAGTGTTCACGTGTTGGAACAGCCGGCTGGGTCCATCCTTACCAAGAGAGAAAGCGAGGCCTCGGGGGGTCCTGACGACCCTGGGGATAGGGCTTTGCGTTTATTACACGGTCACGCTATAAACAGGAGACATTTTTTTTTTTTTTTTAGTGGTGGTGGGCACCAGCTCAAAGACGTCTGCTAAAAAAACTCTGTGTTCTTCTCTCTGCTGACTCATTTGGTGGGAATTACAAACCCGAATGCCAACATGTGGCTGACCCACATGACCCTCCACTGAAAACTAAAGACAGGATGGTTTCAGTTCTTGTGTGAACAAACAAGAGACGCAGCCAGACTTTCTTCCTCTGGATTTTTTCGCTTCATTCATATCAATAGCTCTATGCCAGGCATTCAAAGTGACCCTCCTGTGTTAATGGCTCCAGATTCGAGAGGAGAGGGGAGTGGGCCACAAATTGGCACCTCTTTTTTGGTTTTGAACAAGGGAAAAGGAGCCTCGCTATGTACCAGTTGGAGGAAAATTAAAACTCTAGCTTGTCTGATTTTTCTGCTGAGTCCTAGAAGTAAAGGCATGGTATAAGCTGAAAGGAGACTGGCTGAGGAGACAGAAACCCTGGACTCCAGTCTCACTCTGCCACTAGATAGCTTTGTCACCTTGTACTGCCCTCTTCCTTCTGGGACCCCAGTTTTCTCATCAGCAAAATAAAGATGTTGGTCTTAACCAGGGTGGCAATTCCTTGGCACACACCACCCCAGGCCAGCACCCACCCAGGCCTTGTTTATTGATCTCCATGTGTTCTCCTGCAGACCTCAGAACCCTTCTTAACCCCACTCCTCAAGGGCCAGTAGCAACCGTCAGAAACCTAGTCACTACATGTGGTAGTCATATCCTCATGAGGTGTGTCTGCTGACTATTTCCAGTAGTTTCCTGCCCAGGCTGTCGGCAGGATCGCACCGCCTGCCTCCTCGGGTGACTAGTTGAGGCCAGTGAATCATGAGCCACTGAGAAATGGGTCACTTCTGGGCTGGGGCCCTTAACTGCTTCAGTGAGACGCTCCGAGCATCCTTTCCCTCTGGGGCAGTGGAAATGATCAAGATGGCGGCAGCCACTTCATGAGTCTGAGTCACTGAGAGGAGGCCTCTGCCAGCCTACAACGGGCACACCACCTAGACAAGAAAGAAGCCTTTATTTAAAAAAAAAAAATGTAAGCCTGGGGATTCGGGGCTTGTTTGTTACTTCAGCGTGGCCTGGCCTCTCCCGACTGATACGCCATCCCCAGCCCCTCCTGTCCTGCGGTTTCACAAGTGTGGGTCTGGTGACTTGGCCATTCTGCCTGATTCAGAGTCGTCCCCTGGGATCTGCCACACTGACACTAAACCAAAAAGTTCATTGCAAGGCCTCCCGGGACGTCAGCTCTCAGACCTGTTTATGGTCCTGTAGGACCGAGTCGTCCAGCTGGTCAAGCGGCGCGGGAGCCAGAGTGCAGACCTAACCCCCGGCCCTCTCTGGGCACGCGGCGAGCAGCAGGATTAACAGACGGCAGCTCTGCGTCAGCCTCGCTTTGTTTTTACAACACTTTCTGGTTTGAAAAATAATTTCTCAAACCATTTTTCACTAAAATTGTGGGTCCAGGTTTGTGGAAAGCTCTGCGTTTTATTTCTAAACCTTTCCTCTAGACCGGTTGGAACCATGAGGCTAATGCAATGTCTAAAGAGCGAGGAAAGGAATGCCCACCGTGATACCAACAGACGAGGCGGCTTCCCCAGGAGGGCCATGGGGTCACTCGGCACCTGGTGCTCGCGGAGATGTGCCGGCGCCAGAGACAGAGAAGGGGCCCTTCCCGGAGGGCGTCACGGTCCAGGGGGTGGACCGAGGGTGGCAGAGGTGCAATCTGTGAGTCGTAAGGCCCCCAGGTGGAAAGCCACAATCCCGCTGTGAAGCTTTTCCAGAGAGCCCGTGTCACATAACGGTGCAGCCCTTTGGAGTCTGACAGGCCTGTTCACAACCCAGTCTGCCCACCTTGTCACTTAACTGTAAACTTGGGCCGGTTATTCAACTGGACACGCTGTAACTTTCCGTCATCCTTTCCTCGCGAACGCCTGTACGGGTGACCCTGGACGTGCGTGTGACGTGCTCAAGCCTGGTGCCCGGGGTCCCTGAGGACCCGCACACTGCTGGCAGGTATCAGCCATCTCCAGCAGGAAAGGGGCACCCCGACGGCAGAGGGCACCCCACGCGCTGGACCCCTGCCACGCCGTGCGCGGGAAGTCGACGTCAGACTCGCTGTCTGGAGGAACCCGGGCGGATGGGGAGGCTCCCAGGAGCCCGAAAAGCCTTTGAGGGTGCCGGCAGCGCCACCTCTGAAGCGTTAAGTCCCGAGAAACATTTCCTACGTGAACAGACCCTTTCACGAATGTGCTCAGAGATGTCTAAGGGAACAAGAATGGAGGATGCCTACTCTTTTTAAAAATTTAACATACTATAAAATTAATTTTCAGAATTTTGTTTAATTCAAACATGAGGGAGAGCAGAGACAGTCCTCACTTGCACGGTGCCACATTAGCTGGACTTGCGCGTGAGCCCATGGGCACATGTGTCAGGGACTATGCGAAGCCAGGACTGCCTTATGAGCGACATGGTAAACACTTCTTTCTCTACGTCCTCCCGGATCGGACGAGCTAATCTAACGCTGGAGTGGGATTCCTGGCAATTTTGCTCCATCCTTTGCACTTCTCTGGTTTTTTTGTTTTTCCAAATTCTGTATATGGAACAGGTGTGACCTTTGCAATCATATTTTATGGTCAAAATAATAAGGCATCTTCAACTCCATTCTTGAAAGTTCTACATTCGTTATCTTGTCTCATTTCCACCACACCCTTGTGCGATTCTTGGGATTAGTACTATTTTATGGTTGAGGATACAGGCTCAGAGAGGTGATGTGACTTGCCCAGGGTCACACAGCTCCAGAGGGATTGAGCTGGAATGTGAACTTCGTGTTTTTCATGCAAGACAGCTCTTTTCAATGAACCACAGCCACCTCCTCCAACGGATGAAAAGTTCTTAGGAAAATCTTACTGTTGGGATGATACGTCTTTAAAAAAGGTACCCACCACTAGTTGAAAGAAACATTTTTCTTGAGGAGTTAAGGGGTAGGAAGTCACTCTCCTTGGGAGAGGACCCTGAAAAAAAACCATGAGCCCTTTCTCCCTCTCCCTCAACTTAAAAATAAATATGTTTTGGCTGTGTTTAAGTTACGAGAATGTAAAGAGAGAGAAGTTTACTAGTTGTGGGTAATTTAGACAATCTGTAACTACAGAATCATTTCTCTTTATTTATTTTGAAGGCTCTAACCTGGGATGCCCTCACAACAACCCATGTGTTGGCTGCAGAAAGGAAAGCCAAACATAGCAAGCGTAGTCACGGAAAACAGAGAACTTAGAACACGCGCAATCGGAGGTCGGATTTTCTTACACGTAAGGGACTCAGATCATCGAAATCAGCGCTTCTCGGACTTCACTCTGCAGACAGTTCGTCTGGGGATCTTGTTAAAATGTAGACGCTCATTTGACAGGCTAGTGTGGGCCCAGGACTCTGCATTTCCAACCTGGCATAGCAAGGGCCTTGGCTCTGGCTTCTCGGCTCTGGCTGCACATTAGAATCACCTGGGCCTTTTAAGATCCCAGCGCCCAAGCCTAACAACAGACTGATTAAACCAGAAATACAGGTGACCCTTGTGTCAGCCAGGCTTGAGGATCACTGCCTGGAACAAGCCCTCCTCACCCCTTCTATCCCAGGAACACTTGACGCTCTTAAAAATGGTTCAGGATCTTCAAGAGCTTTTCCGATCATATTTATCATATTAGAAAATAAAACTAAGTAATCTTATAAATATTCACTTAAATATAATACTAATAAGCCCATTTTACACTAACATGAAAAAATATCTTTATGAAAACTCACAAAACAAAATTTAGTGAGAGGAATGGTGTTGTTTTACATTTCTGTATATCTCTTCAATATCTGACTTAATAGAATGCCGCTGATCCCCACAGCTGTTTCTGCATCCAATCTGTCGCTCATTATCTCATTTCGGTCCGCCGGCCATCCTGACAGGGAACTTACTACCGTCAATTGACAGAAGAGGAAACTGAGGCCAGGAGGATGGAAGCCCTTTGCCCAAAGCCACACGGCTGTGAACACCAGGGTCCGGGCTGGGACCAGCCTGCCTGACTCTAAAACCAGTGCTCAACCACTAGGCTGGACCCCTCCCCTGAACAGGTAGGGGGTACAAGGAACCGGGTCTTATACTCTCTAAAAATCCCCCCACGGACCTCACCTTGAAATATGCTGAGTCTTCTAGGCTCCATCTAACGCCGGCCGCCTACACTGTTGCATGTTATGTGCATTTTCTACTGTCCAGCCTTTGGTTATTCATTTTGCTTGGATTCGGTGAGATTTCACAGATATTCGTGGAGCACTTCCTGTGGGGTCAGGCACTCTCGTGAGCACTTCACAATTACTACCTCCTTCAGTCTTCATAGGAACCCTGTATGGTAGGTACAGTTTTTCTCCCATTTTACGGATGAGGAAACCGAGGCTCAGAGAGGTGAAGTCACACACAGCCAGGATTTGGACCCAACCAGTCTGGCTCCAGCTAAAGATCTGTACTCTGCTGCCTCCAGTCACAAAGAGACTTGTCTGGTCTAAGAGAGCCCACCGGGCGGTGTAAGGCCTCTGCCTGGAATAGTCGAACAGCTTTCTCTGTTTCAGAGTGTCCCCCGGGGCATTGGGCTCTGGAGCCATCTGGATGCCTCTGCCACTGCTCACCAGGGACTCCACCTCTGTTGACCTCCAGCTCCTCCTCTGTACAATGGGTCTAGTGATGGTACCTACCTAGGTTCTGCTATCTTCTCACTGCATCCTTGCCTCTGTCCTCGCAGGGTTCACTGTGGGTGGGGCACACTTCTCTGCCTAGCTGGGGGTGAGCTTGGCCTTGTAACTTGCTTTGGGCAGTGGAATGTGGGCAGAAGTGACAGAGTATGAGTTTGAAACCAAGACTCAGAGAGGCACCAAGGGTTCCTACTCACCTTCTAGCATTTCTCCATCTGTCATGGGAGAAACATCCCGTGTGTCTGCTGGTCTTAGAATGGGAAATGTGGGGAGCAGAGCTAATGCTGGCCCACAGCAGAGCCACCACATTACAGACTGTGAGAGAACAAACCACGTATCTCTTGTTGGAAGCCTCTGAGATCCTGGGGCTCTTTGTTACGTGGCATCATCACAGCATTAACGGACCAGTATGTCGTTGAGATCATGAGAGTGGAGAGAGTGTACGTGAAGCACTTAGTGTGGTGTCTGGCACGAGGCAGGCCCCTCATGAACATGGACATCATCAACACCCGTTTAGACGCAGTTGTCTGCTGTAATGTCCACAGAGCTGCTCTTCTCTCTCCCTGCCTCTCTCTGCCCAGACTGCAGCTCAGTCTCCCTCCCCCTCAATGGTGCGAGGTGCCCGCAGCCAACTTGGGAACAGGTTTTCAGATCCTGAGCCAGGGTGTGGAAAACAGCAAAAAAGCCCTCGCCTCTGTGAATGGGGTTTTTCAACCTTATCTCAAATCCTCTTGGAGTGGCCGGTGGGTTTGTGTCTGACGGTGTTTTCTGAAAGGGTTTTTTATGTTACGAGCGTGGAAGAAACATGAGAACAGGGAAGGAAACAGGCTTGACTTTGTTAAAAAGTGTTCCAAGTTTCAAAGGAAACTTGAAGGTGAGTCCAGGGTAAGGGCCTGGCTGCGGATTTAAAGCAGGTCCCAGGACTCCATGCAGGGCGTGGAAGGAACCTGCCGTCCCCGAGGTGTGCCTGGACGCCCTCCTGAGCCCGTCGGCACCGTGCCTGTTGTCTCGCAGTGACCTCGAACACGGACATGCGACTTCAGTCCTGTGACCCAGAAAAGCAGGCTCCCTTTCCTGGTCACCTACAAAAAGTAGTAGGATAGGATCTGCGGTCATGCAGCGAGCTCCTCATCTGAGCCGTGTGATCCTGGACACGTTACTTAACCTCTCTGAGCCTCAGTTTCCACATCTGTGGTATGTGGATACTGGTAATACAGACCTCGTAAGGTGGTGGTGAGGACAAAGGAGAGCATGCGTGTACGAGCTCCGAGCCCCTGAACTGGGGTAACGGACACCAATCTCTTCCACGTGTCTCCCTAACTCTGACTCACAGTGGCCACTGCTAAACTGAAATGCCCTCTGTTTACGGACATTTCTCCTCTGGAATTAAGATGTAATAAGTGCTCAGTGTGGACGAACATAGGAGAACCTTTTCCTTCCAAGGAAAGTGGGAACGTATTCCTCAGTACCAGGCAGTAGAATTAAGATGAATGGAGGGAATGGTGCAAAGGAAAAATCAAGCTGGAGATCACGAAGTTTTGCACCGGTAACAGCTATTAGAGGAAAGGGGGGCAGGTCCATGTGGTGAGTCAGACGAAACCAGGCTGGGAAAAATACCGGCAATTTGTAATTTCACAGGGAGAGTGCCGGACAGGGGGGCGGGCCTTGTTCCTGCCCAACAGAGAAGGCAGAGGGAAGTGGACTGACGGAAGGGGCTGGCACACCCACACAGGTGTGGTTGTTACAACTGCTGTGGCTCACTGCTTCCAAGCTGGGCCCTTTTTCCTGCTAAACCTCAGAATAATGCAGTTGTGGAAGATAATCTGAAATCAGGCACTGTAAAAGAATCCATCCATTTACAGGAGGGACTTAAAGTAATCTCTGATAAATAAATAATAATTGACAGTACTAAAAGGCAGCCCACCTTCTTTACTTTCCACATCAACTAAGAATTCACTTTCCAGAATATTCCCCTCCCCATCCCCAATTCTCTTTTCCCAAACAAAATAAGTGCCTGGGGAAGATGCAAAACTCAAGGTGTGCCTGAATCTTGCCTCCGGTTCAGCCCTGCATGGGACTTGCTTCCTTCTCTGCTTTGTTTTTATTTTTCATTCATCATTATTTGGGGTGTTCTGGAGGGTTTGCACCTGGAATTTTCTTTTGCCTTCTCATTTTAGAATTTTCTCAATAAGATAAGAAATCAGGGTCTGTTTTGGGAGTGTGAGGGGTGAGCATCAGTAAAAAAGAAAAAACAAAAAATGGGAAAACAAAAACCCTGTCTTCCATTTCAACCCCCACAGAATCTTAATCCACATAAATGGCTTCTGTGTTCTGTTCTTGTTTTGGAGACTGTCACAGAAAATCCTTTAACAGTGCCTTCTGCTGACTGGCAGTGTTTCTTTGTGGCTTGGGATTAAGTGTTTTAGGGCAGGAAGATGGGCAGATGGGGGCGTCCTCTAGGCTCTATCGCACACTCAGCTGCCGCAGTAGCTCACACCCAGCCCAGCGAGCCAGATGAGACCCGTGGAGATAACGCTGAACTGAAAGACTTAGGCTGATGGGCTCATTACAGCAAATGGGCGTTTTTGCTCACTAAGTGCTGTGCAGCCAAAGGGAAACTGAGTCAAGGAATGCTAATTACATTTAGCAGTAGATTAGCCCTTATCAGTAAGTAGCTTCTTAAAACTAATTCCGCCCCGGAGAGGAGGCGTGGCGTGTATGTGAGTGCTGAGGTCGTCTCTCATTGCTCAGGATTACCCGAGTCGGTGGAATCTGCCGTAATACCCCAGCCTCATTTTAGTTAATTTCAACCTCCTGCACAAACCCTCTTCCCCAAAGCTACTGATAAGAGACAAAAATCTGGACTTCGCTTCATCCTCCTGTCCTGGCCCAGATTTTTGCAGATAAGCGTGAGCCAGGAAAGGCCACCCTGCAGACTCCAGAGCCCTGGGGAAGGGGACGGGGTTTTCCCTGGAAAAGGTCACTTTCCTCACTCTTTCTCCCAGGCTTCAGAGAGAGAGACTGTCCCATAGCCATCGCTGTACCTCTGACACGTGCACTGGGGACTGGTGACAAATGTCGACGGGCCCTGCTCTAACAGCTAGCGGTGGCCATGGCAGAGGAAAAGGGGGTCACTCTAACTTGCATCTGAGCTCTCGCAGTTCCCCGGGGTGTGCTGCCTGAGCTCTCCAAGCCTCAGTGGCTGGAAGACCAGGAGCCACTTCCTGGGGCCGACGTGGGGCTGACAGCCTCGCTTGGCATCCTGCGTTGAACAACACGCTTCGTTGAGATGACAGTGCACCAGAAGGGGACCCTGAGGGTGGAGAGTTTGTTTCAGGACTTGTTCAGTGCCCCACCTAGAAACTGCATCTTCTTCTCTTCTTTCTTTCTCAGACCGACACGGAGAGCAGACTCTGCGGGAAAAACCAGGAAGGGCCTCAGAGGCTGCGCCATCGCTTGCATTAGGGATCAGCTGGGGGCACTAACACTGAGTCTCCCCTCAGTGAGAGTTAACAGGGAGGGGAAGAGACTCCCAGGCTGCTTGAGCTCAGAGGACTCTGGGCTTGAAGGAGCCGTATCTGCCTGGGGAGTAGATACGCCCCCAAGATCGACTCCTAGTGGCTGAGCCGGGAACTGCAGCCAGAACTGGGGGAGAAGCGAGGGAGGGCAGAGGGGAGAGGCTGCCCTTTCTTCCCACTGGGTTTTTATTAATGCGTTTTTCTCTATTTGAATTTCCTCATGTAAGCAAGTGAACAAGACAAAAATTCAAAACACCTGGTAGTTTGAAACTTACTCATTAAAGAAAAAAATCCTGCTAATAAATACGATAGCAGAAAAGATGAAGTCCAGATGAACCACAGCTGCCGGTTCAAGCGACAAATTCGCGTCCCTTTCTTCTCTCTGAGTGGGGAAAGGGGAAGGTATCAGCAGTTTAAAGTCATTTAATGCAGATTTTCATCATTGTTATCCTAGGTGGAATCGTTGTAATAACATTTACCCAGCGTCCAGCATGTTGGGAGCAGTGCATATGGCGACCACATTGTCTTAACCCGAGTCTGGAGCATCACTGGCCCTGAGGAGGAAGGGATGCTTCCTGGGGCCTGTGGGGAGGGTCCGGGCGGGCAGGATGGACAGGCCTCGTGATTCTGTTAGACGGCGTTTTTCAGCAAGTCTCCTGGACTGGTTCATTTGGGATCATAAATGCCTATTACGTCAGAATAAGAGGGGAATCCGCAGTTTAAAAAACAACTGTTGCAGATTATTCTTACGCACACGAGAATCTGAGTTTCCCCATCTGGAAAAAGGGATCGGTGCCGATGCCTGCTGCACAGAGTTCTTCTTGGGACGTTCAAATGAGATGGTACAGGCAAACGGGAGACGCGCAATCAGGGATTACTATTACAGTTCAGCAACTATTATCATTGTTGTTATTACTATTATTATTATCGACAAGCAAACCCAGGCCCAGAGAGGGAAAGCAATTGGCCTAGGGTCACACAGTGACAAGGGGACCATCGTCACCCCACCTTAGGGCTATCCCCAGGCTCCACACTCCCTCATTCTCTATCGTCATCTCTTTTTGGGGGCTGAGACACGGTGGACTGCATGCCCAGTCACCTCCCACATCTGGGCTCCCTGCACCCCCTCCTCCCCAGGGCGTTTCCTCTGCCCCCGACCAGAGGAGAACATTTCAGGGTCCTCCTCGCTGGAGGCATGATGACTCTCTAGAGGTTTAAGTTCCCGTCAAAGCTGGAACTCTGAATGAGGCTGGCACAGACCATCCCGAGTCAGGAGGGTCCACCAGAATGACCTGGGGCCACGATCTTAGGGAAACAGAGGCAAATCATGTCTTGATTCTTCTGAGGGCCACACAGTGATTCTGACTCCTCCAGCCAAATGGAGAAGCCAGTTTGGCTGCACGATTTTGTCAGCATGCAGGGTTTTCTCATGCCTCTCAGGAACCTGGTTCAGGATTCTGAGTCCATGTGTGTGGTAGCTGGAAGCCCAGCTCAGGGCTGTAATCACAGCCTGCAGGCGTGTCTCGGTGACGCAGGCAATTTTTGGGGTCAGTTGAACAGAAGCAAGCCGCAAGTTCACAAGAAGGCCACGTTGTGTGAGCAAAATGCTTACAAGATTCCCGAATTCACATCTCGCCTTGAGGTGGCCCCAGAAGTCTCCCTCAGAGCCAGAAGCAGGCCAGGCGGTATATTTGGCGATGGGGAAAAATGATGAAGGCTGGCCAGTGTGTGGGGCGGGCTTGGAGCACATATGTATCATCAGTAGATTATAGGGTCAAATGGTTTAAGAATGTAACACGTCGTGTTCTCTACCGGCAGTGGGTGGAAAGATTTGGATAAAATGAGAAGCAGCTTGAATTTGTTCCATTAAAGATTCCAGGAGGGTTAGTGATTGCTAATTTCTCCTACCCTTTCTGTGCCATAGATTCTAGCAGACACAGGGGGCACGGAAGCTTACCACTTTTTCATTCATGGGTTTTCCATCCGAGATAAACTAGGCGATAATGGAAAACTTGCAAGAAATCCCTCAGGATGTGTTTCCAGGCCAAGGAGGTTTGAAGCTCGTGTTGTTGCCCTGTTTGGAACGTCTGGATAACTTGAGATTAATTCATCCATCAGATGAAGAGTTTGCAGACTAATGTCTGGTCTTTGGCTAACTGCATCCGAGGGGATGTCCAGGAAAGGCTAGTAAGAGTGGACTCCCTCTGGTTGTCTCTGTTTTATTCTGGATCAGTTATTGCTGACATAGATAGTTGTTCCATTGGGGGCTGGCATCTTAAGGGCGTGGGCTCTGGATCCAGGCTGCCTGAGTGTGAGTTCTGTCTCCTCACTTCCCTGCTGTGTGTCCTTGGGAAAGTCAGTTAACCTCTCTGTGTCTCAGAGGTTTACATTCTTTGACTGTAGAGCAGAAATATTAAAAGTACCACATCACGTGGCTGTGAAGTGAAATGGGGGTGGGGTGGGTGTGTGTAAAGTACTTCACGCAGTGCTGGGCACAGAGGGAGCACTCGATAGGCTATGTTATTGTTATTGGTGTAATGATCGTGGTCCAGATAAGAGCCGTTCCTAAGCAGTGCTGGAGGGCAGCATTGCTGTGAGCCCAGCTTCTCCTCGTAGCGTAGAGAGAGTGGGAGGAGGCAAAGCCAGGGAGAGAAACTGGTGGGGAAATGTCATGAGTCTTCCTGAGCGCATTTGCTCCCTCTGTGAAATGGGGTGCCCCCGTCGGATCAGGCTGTTGGGCACTTGAAAGAGGAAGGGGTTAAATTAACCTGGGGCTCCACCGACATGAAATATGTTCTGGAGGCACACCCCTGGACCTTTCCCTCCCTGGGCTGGCAGCCCTTCTGACCTCAGGGGTGAGTTCGGCCAGTCCTTTGGGGTATTAGTTCTGTATTGTTTGGGGCCCCCAGAAGCAGTCCTGAGACAAGGATTCTCACACAAGTCGCTTATTTGGCAGGCGACCCCAGGAAACACAGTAGGAGAGTGTGTGAGTGGGGAAGTGACCCAGAGAAAGGAAAGAGCCAGCGGGGAGGGGCTGGGGTGTCATCATCAAGCAAGTTAACCGGGCACACGACGTGGAGCACAGACCTGAGAATTACCCGCCCAAGGCGAGGGAGCCGGGGCATTTATATGCCAACTCTCATCTGTCCTTGGCTGCAGGCTACTCTGGGGGGATTAATTCCCTGGCCATTCTGGCCGGGCGTGCAGGCGGAACAGACTCGGGGGGCTTTGGACAGCCCCCCCAAGAAGATGCAGGCGCAGGAGTTGGAAGAGGTTACGGTGAGGGCAGTGCCCTGATGGCATCTGCTACCAGCAGCTCAGGAAAATCGTTCTGCCTTCCTCCAGCCTGCCTTCACTTCTTCCTCTGTTTTTCTTCCCTTGGTATTTACAGTCCCAGCGTTTAAATGGTAACACGCCGCTGCCCTGCAATTGCATTTCCTGCTTGTTTTACTGGGTGTATCTGTGCCCGGTGTACGTGCTAAGTTCTCTTGCAGGCGGCAACATGGTTTCCCAAATGCTGAGATAACAGGACACGAATCACACAGACGTGTTCGTGTGCTTCCTCTGTCCCTTAGGGCCACCGCAGAATATTCTGAAATTGCCAACCCCGTTTCTCCCTCCTTTCTCTTCCCAAAGGAAAGTGTCCAGTGAGTGAGCAGCCGGGTCTATAGCATAATAAGGGAGTGAGGGGCTCGGAGCTGAGAGGGTTTGGGAGGCAATTACAGTGTGACGAGCTCTGATGCAGCGCCTGGGTCTGCCTGAGTGCGCTGTTGGGGACGGTGCGCCCGGACTCCTTTGTGGTTCTGGAGGAAAGTCAGTGGAGGGTTGGAGCTGTTCTGAAATTACTCCTGATTGCTTCCCTGTGTATCTGTGACGGCAACAGTTTTTTGAAACTGAGCCACGTATATTCTGGGCTCACAAAGGCTCCAACTGTATTTTCCAGAGGGCAAAAATGTGTATGCAGTCAGCAAGCAGTAAATGCTTATTGAATGAGTTAGTGGATAGAAGTGTTTATGAACTTGTAGTGCTGGAATGTACCTTAGAGACCCTCTAGTCTAGGAGTCTGAAGCTCAAGTGCCTCTGTAGAATTTCTAGATAAAATACAAGATGCCCAGTTAAGTTTGAATTTCAGATTAAAAATGAATCTTTTTTTTAGTATAAGTATGTCCCAAATACTACATGGGATGTATGTCCCAAACATTACATGGAACATACTTATACTAAATTTGCTAAATCTGGCAACCCAGCTTTAGGAAATATGCCAGTCACAGAATTCAAATTGAGTGAAGCAAGCCATTAGACAACAGGGAGTGGTGGGGAGCAGGGAAGTTTTAAAATTGGTGAGCACATGTCCTAAGTGCATTTCTAAAAAATTTCTTAAAAAGTCACTTTGTGGGCAAAACACGTCTTCTAAACCAACACTCTTATTTTGAGTAAAGAATCTGAAATGCAGAGAGCGGAAGCCATGGGCCTGAGGACCCCCAGTTAGTTAAGGCAGAGATGAAGCGAGAGCCCAGTGTCCCCAGGCCAGAGTCCCTCCCACTGTGTCACTATGGGAGGCTGTGTGCGTGTCCAAATGTGTGGCCTTAGATTCGGTCCCTCCCCCCGTCAAGAGGGCGGATGGTGAATGACTTCCCTGGGTAATAGCAATTTCACGGATCACTGGGTGTAGCCAGTTCACATTTTTCCCCAAGATAATTAAGCTATTAGCAGACTCGGAGCCTCAGAGTGGATCCCTCGGTCTCCCGTGGCATCTGGCAGATACGGTGCCTCTTTTCCCTAGTGCAGCCCAAAGATATTATATTTGTTTCCATTTTTGTCATTTGAGGTGCTCTTGAAAGGTATTGTGACAGTAATATTATGCAATGTGATTCAACACCTCGGGCACCTTATCTCTGCTTTGGAGTTTCAGTTTCCCTGTCTGAAAAATGAGAGAGCTGGGCAGATGGTCTGTAAGGCCTCTCTGATTGCTAGTGAGGGTGACCAGGTGCCCCAGTTTGCCTGCGAAGGTCCCAGTTTATGCTTGTTGCCCAGTGTAGTCATCAGCCTCATCCCCCTGTTACCCTCCGAGGTGTCCCAGTGTGTGTGAACATTGTACACTGCCCTCCCAGTGAGGGTTGGAGTCAGCTCCTCCTGGCTCTCCAGAGCAGAGTGCGCATGTCTCCAACTCCATGCTCAGTGAGGTCACACAGGTAGCTCAGAACCAGCCACAGCAAGAGCGTTCAGACTTCGGTAATGGGCAAGCACCACCAGGCTTCCCCCAGAGAGGTGGTTGTTAACATTTACCAGCACACCATGCACTCCAGCTCTCAAGATAGATGACCACTTTGCATACGTCTGTCAGTGAGTGAATATTTGACAACGAAATCCATGTTAAAAAGCTATTCTTTTGCGGGGCCGGCCCGGTGGCGCAAGTGGTTAAGTGCACGCACTCCACTGCAGTGACCCGGGGTTCACAGGTTTGGATCCTGGGCGCGCACCAACGCACTGCTTGTCAGGCCACACTGTGGCGGCGTCCCATATAAAGTAGAGGAAGATGGGCACGGATGTTAGCCCAGGGCCAATCTTCCTCAGCAAAAAGAGGAGGACTGGCAATGGATGTTAGCTCAGGGCTAATCTTCCTCACAAAAACAAAAACAAAAACGCTATTTTGGTGACAATTTGGTGGACATAATCAGTATTCTATTTCCTCCAGTGACTGAACCATGAAAAAGACCACCTAACCCGTGTCTGTCCTGGTCCTCGATGGTTATAAGGACTATGAAAGCAGAGTCCGCTGGCTTTGCATGTGTGTTTCTGTGCGTCCGTTGGTGTTGTTGGATTGACCCAGCTGTGGTGGGATGCAGTGTCCTGGCCGTAGCAAAGCTGAGAGCCCCAGACACTCCCGGGGAAAGAACAGCCTGGCACTGGCTACTGTCAGATCTCCCACTGGCCAGTTGTGCGACCGTGTCACTTGATCTGAGATGCCCATCTGAAAAAGGGCGATCAAAATGCAGCCCTTACCCCTGTGTGCAGAAGCTGCAGGCGAGGGCAGTCGCGAGCCTGGTCCTCCTTCCCGTGTCTAGGCGTCGGTCCAGGAGCCTTCTCTCCTGAGATGCGGAGTCTTTTCCCCGCCCTGCCCTTGGGAAGGAGAACAGAGATTCCCCGCCCTCCAACAGGCATGCTGAGATGCACGCATGTGGCCACGAGCTGCAGACACAAACAGGGCCATTCCCTCCACCTCCTGACCTCCCCATGGCCTCAGCAGGGAGCCGGGGACGCAGAGGAGCGTGAATGCTGAAGGTGGTGCGGAGGGCGAGCTGAGAGCAGACGTGAGGACTCCAGGCTGGCAGGAAGGGCGAAATCCAGGTGGCCTAGAACCTCAAAACAGTAGAGGCCCGTAGAGGTGATCAAGTCACCTGACTCATTTTAGAGATGGGGAAACTGAGGCTGGGAGAAGGCAAGGCCTCCCAGAGAAGCATACAGCGTGGTGAAGAGCAGAGAGCCCTGCAGTCAGACCTGGCACTCAGCAGATACAGAGACTCAGACAAGGTCCCGAACCTCTCGGGTCTCAGTTTGCTTATCTACAAAATGGGGAGAATGAGTGTCTACACTTCAGGGGTTTTGAGGCTAAAATCAGATAAAGCCTGCAAGAAGCACACGAGATGAGATAGTAATGCAGCATGGTGCTGGACCCACAGCAATTTGCTCAGGGAAAGTTTGTTGTCATTGTTAATAACAATTAATTCTCGTGCAGTGGTTATAGTTCATGGCTTCTCAGCATCTGTTATCCCCCTTTCTTCCTTCCAAGAGGAGCCTGAACCTCTTAGTCATGTGGTTTGAGTGGGCTCTGGGGTGGTTTGAAACAATCACATACTCCATCTTCTTTGACACTGTTATGGATTCAAGAAAACATGGACATAAATTAGTCCAATCAGAGCAAATCTCAGGACTTAGTTGGATGAAGTGGGGATGACATCCTCTCTTCTCTTGTAGGTGAACAAGGAAGCATGGCACCCCGGGGCCATTGGCAGCTACCTGACTACCACAAGGGAAGTCATTCTGAAGGTGAAGCTGCCATAGATAAGGAGAAACACAGCCCTGGTGACATTGTCAACTGCTGGAACCAACTGAACCTAAAGCTTACCGTACCCTGAACTTTTCAGTTATGTGGGCCAATTAATTCCCTTTATCGTTTAAAGCAGTTTGCCTATCTGCCACTTGCACCCTAACCAATCCACTGAAATACTTTTCTGAGGTCAGGCAGCGCCAGAGCCTGGTATCTTTAGCCTTCTAGCTAAATGAGATAGTGTGTGGAAAGCTTCTCATCCAGCATTTAACACATACAGGCCCTCCATAAACATTAATAGTTGGCCCTTCCTTCCTTCCCTGTTGTATTCAAAGCAATTTCAACTACACCATCAAAAATTAGATTTCCAGACTGCTCCTGGAGAAACACACTCATTAGTCTGGACTGTTTGGGGCTTTTTCAAGTAATTGCATGCCTTGGGAAATATTAATACAATGCTTTTATTTCTCCCCTGAGACAGAATATGTGACACACTAACCCACTTGGAATGCAGTGAGGCCCTCGGACACCAGCGACAGGGTTGAGTTTAACACTGGGAACTGGTTCTGTTCAGTGAAGACTGTACGAATATGTTTTGCACCATTCCACTTGCTGCCTGGGACTCCCAGCAAAGGCAGGAGTCCCTCGGAAGGCATTTTCCTAGGCTGGTTGCAGCTCTCCCCTCCCAATGGGAGGCAGCAGCCCAGGCTTCCCCGCTCTGCTGCTCTCACATCTCGCAGCAGAATTCACAACTCGCGCTGCTGGACCATGTGAACTCATGGGTCCTTGTGGAACTCAGGGGGTTCACGAACCGGGAAGGGAAAAACAGCCCACTGCTATTTTTACCAATCTCTAACTGACATAGAGCTTAGCTTCCGGTAAACGCAGTAGCATTAGTGGTACCGATGAGCTTTCTTGCCTTCAGAAATCAGGTATTTCCATATCACGTTTCAGTTGTAGTATCTTGAAACTTTGTCTGTTCTCATTGGAAATTACAGTGGCTCTGACATCTCATTGTTGAACGCACTGGTAAAGAAGTGCACGCTGTACTGCATCACAGATGTTTACATTGTTGCAATGCCCTTCTGCGGCCCAACATGCTGGTTGTTATTATTATTGTTGTTGTTATTGTGTGATTATTATGCCCTCAAATGTCTGTTTCCTTGTCCGTCTCCCCAAGTAGACTGTGATCTCCGTGGTGGAAAGGGCTGTGTCTGATCCATCTTTGTTTCCAGAGTGGAGCACAGGGTTGAGAATCCAGTCGAAATCTAGCAGATATTGGGACAAGTGAATACTGATGATGGACAGTGATTTTTATGACATTTCTGCCCCCAGGACAGCAAGGTGACAGGCCTGTGTCTCTTTCTTAAGGCACTGGGACATGCTCTTAAACATGGACCACAGTGTTGCCTCTGCTTTCCAATGAGGTCTACCTGCTGGATGATACTTGTTGAAAATCAATCATGTGCACACACACACGCACGCGCACACACACATGCACACACACACGCGCACACACGCACACACATGCACACACACACACATGCACACACACACACACGTCAGCTGGAAGCTGCCTCTTTCCTTCCCGACTGCCACCCTGCCTCCAAGAAGAATATTTATGATTTTTAATAAATTGGGACCACGGCTAATTAGGCTCCTCACCCATGCCCCCGAGGCCCCTGAGGAGCCTGGACGGTTGGTGTTTCATATCTCTGAGTGCAATGAGGCCACGCATGCCACACCGATGAACTCACTCACAGGGACCAGGCTCCATCCCTGCCGCCTGGGAGAGCGTTCGTCTTTCAAACCAGATTAAAAGAAAACAAGAGCGTGGCCCATCCCCAGCTTGAGGAGCACGGAATTATGCACTGCGCCCAAGTAGGAATGTGGTCCATTAATTACTATTTGTCGTCAATTAATTACTACTTGAAATACGGCCCTGCGCTTGTGATGAACGTCCCCACCCCCAGCGGAGGGGGGGTGACTGTCACGTGCTAATGAGCTGACTTGACTCTCCTGGCCTGAAGAGGTGTCTCTGACCTGCGTGACTTGGAGCTGCATCCTGGGAGGGGATCAGGGAGGCCCACACAGGGTTTGGGGCATTTTGTTGAAAGGGTGAGAAAAGATCCAGTAGCACATTTCCTGAACTCAATGGGCAACATGTTAAGTGAGGGCCATGGTTCATTCAGGGGACCAGCCTGGTTTATTACATACAACTTAGGGCAGGTCTTGGAGTCAGGTACAGTTTGCTCCAGGGCAGTGACTCAACACTCCTGACACATGGATGCTAAGGGCTGGCGTGAGCGAGGGGAGGTGAGGTGGGCAGTCTGCCTAGTCCCCACGGTGGGTTAAGGGACTCCATCTTCAAGAGACATTCATGGGCAAGGCGCTTCCTTAGGAAGGAGGGCAAGGAGCAGAGGGTGTGGAGGGAAGGAGGCCACGATCTCATTCTTGTGGTCACCACCCACATGCCCACTTACCAGCCGAGACTTGGGCAGTGACTTAGCCGGTCTGTGTCTCAGCCTCCTCCCCATGGAACCGAGATGGCCATGATAAGGGCCTGGCTCCTAGCCTTGCTGGAAGCATCGAGCACACGCATCTGTGCACATGCCTAAGACAAGCCAGGGCACATATGAGGAACGCGAGGGCACATTGCTTCTATATGGGATGTGCTTGCAAAGCCACCCAATTCTCAGGCACCACAGGATAAAATTGGGTTTTAAAATCCACAGAAGGTATCAATAATAATCGTAGCATTTAGGGAGCAGTAACTATGTGCTGGGGCCAGCGCTCAGCGGGTCCTCCATATTACTACGATTAATCCTTCCACGATACCGTCAGGTGAGCGCTAGAATTTCCATTTCACAAGAGTGGAAGCTAAGACTCAGAGAGGTTGGTTTGTGAAAATGCTGGACTTGGAACTCGAGGCCAGCTGGTTCCAAAGCCTGACTGTGGGACTAACTGTCCAGCAGTGCAGTTATTTTAAAGATTAAGACAAGAGCGTCCTGTACCCCTCTTTGGGGAAACTTTTCATTGAAGGATAACAGATGTAGGGTAAAGTGCACAAATCTTAAGTTCAGTGAATTTTGAGATGTGAACACACGTGTGTAACCATCACCCAGCTCAAAAGCTAGACCCCGACCAGACCCCAGAGCCATCGTGTGCCCCTCACCCTGGGCACTACCCTACAAAGGAGGCCACCGTTCTGACACTTTCACGAGGGACAGTTCTTGCTGTTTATGGACCATCTGCAGCTCAGATGGCTGCACTCTCCATGTCCGGCTTCTCTCACTCACCGTCACGTCTGAGATTCGTCCAGCCCTGGGAGCAGCAGCTCCAACTCTTTCATTGTTAAACAGCAGCGAGTCTCAAACTTTTTTGTCTCAGCACATCTTCACTTTCTTAAATACTATTGGGGACTCCAAAGAGCTCTTGCTTATACGTTTTGTTTTGTTATGTTTATGAATATTTACTGAAATGTAAAACGAAACTTAGAAACGTTTATTAGTTCATTTGGAATAATAATAAACTCATTACATATTATTATGAATAACGTTTTTAATTTAAAAAAACTATATTTTCAAAACACATAGTGAGTAAACTAGCATTGGTTTACCTTTTTACAAATCTCCTTGTGTCTCCACAGAAGACAGCTGGATTCTCATGTCTGCTCCTTCGTTCTGTCTGCTGCAATATCATGTCTCGTAGCTTCTGGAATTCTCCAGACACTCATGTGATGAGAGTAAAAAAGCAAATAACATCTTGGTGATATTATGAAAATTGTTTTGATCTCTCAGATCCCCTGGAGGTCTCAGGGGCTCCCAGGGTCCCCGGACCTCCCCCTGAGAACCGCTGCTGTTTACTATTCCACAGTGTGGATATTCACAATTTATTTCTCCATTCTCATGCTGATGGACATGTGGGCTGTTTCTAGTTTGGGGATATTACGAATGAATTTGCTATGGACATTTTTGAGCCTGTCTTTTGGAACACACACACACACACACACACACACACAGTTGTGTTGGTTACACACCCAGAAGTGGAGTTAGTGCCTCATCGGGTAGCTGCACAGGTGTAGCTTTAGTGGGTCTCACCAAACTGTTTTCTACAGTGATGGTTCCAAGTAACAGCCCCCCCAGCAGTGCATGAGGGTCCTCGTTCCTCTTTCTCCTCTTCTGTTCAAGTAATTGATCTCATCTTAGCACAATGATAGTCAACAGGAGGGAAAGAAAACCCAGGAATCAGGTACATTTTTAAAACCTTCCATTTTTAAATAATTTTAGATTTTCAAAGAGTTGCAATGTTAGTGCAGAGTTTCTGAGTACACTTCACCCACTAATGGTGACATCATGCACGACCTATGGGCATTTATCAAGGCTGAGAAATCAACATTGCTACAACACCACTAACTAGGACATAGACTGCTTTTGGATTTCCCCGGCTTTTCCACTAGGGTCCTCTTCCTGCTCCAGGATCCTATCCAGGGGACCACATCACATGTAGTTGTCCTGTCTCCTTGGGCTCCCCCTGTCTGTGTTAGGTTCTCAGACTTTCCTTCTCCGTCATGATGGTGACCTTCTGAAAAGTCCAGATCAGGTGTTTTGTAGAATGTCCCTCAAACTGGGTCTGTCTGGTGTTGGCTCATGAGTAGACTGAGGTTATGGGCTGGGGGACGACTATCTCAGAAGGGATGTGTCCTTCCTGTCCCATCCTAACAGGGCACATGCTGTGAACATGGCGGATCGCGGGTGATGGTGACTGGATCACTTAGTTAGGCTGATGTCTGCTGGCTTCCTCCACTGGGAAGTTCCCGTTGCTTCTTTCCCATATTCTATTTGGTCAGAAGAGAGTCCTTAAGTCCAGCCCCTGTTTAAGCTGTACTTCTGTAAGGCAGAGTATAAAAGAATGTGTGATCATAAGCTGCAACCATAACAGTGATTAATCAATCTTTTGAGGCTATGCAACTATTCTGCTTCTCCTTAAAGTCCCACCCACAAGTTTTAGCATTCATTGGTAGATCTTGCCAGAGCAACTCTTTCTTAGTTCCCCCATTATGGTACATTTGTTACTTGGAATTCTTCTGTAGGGAAGATTTGTCCCTTCTCCTCCATTTGTTTATTTATTCAGACATCTATTTATATCAGTGTGGGCTCACAGATATTTATTTTATTGTTCGGGTAATAATGCGATGCTCTCATTATTGATTTTGTTGTTCAAACTGTCCCAGTTTGGCCATTGGAAGATCTTTTGGGTTGACTACTGTTTCCTTTTGACATGGCTATCCTTTTTTTTTTTTTTTTTTGGAATGCTTTCTTACTTTCTGGCCCTATGAGATACTCCAGACTTATCTTATATTTTCCTAGCCCAGCCTTTGAATCAGCTCTCCAAGGACCCTTGAACCAGGTTCCTTTTCAACCATCTCTAAAGTCATATTGATTATTTATAAGTGGGGATGCTGTATAGGATATTCTGATTTCCCAAGGGTAAACATGAAATGTTTTGTTCCATAACCTGTTGAGTGTATGTTTCATGCTGTATCTTTACAATGTAACCAAGTATCTCCTTTCCTGGTAACTTTCTTTCACCATAATAATGCTTGTTTATAAAGCATCTACAGATTGCTACTTGGTGGGGGCACCCTGGGGTTGAGGATCTGTAATCCCGGAGCCAGCAAGGAGGTGGTGGGGCTGGGGGAGGTGCGGCTGAGTGTGCAGGTATTTCAGCCTTCTCCATGATTGATGTGTGGTGAGCAGATCACTACCCCAGTGTTTGGCCGTTACTACATCAGAAAGTCATGCCATCACCCAGGGTGACTGTGCTGGCAGACTGGACTGTCAAATGTAAGACCTTAGGAATTCCACCCATTAAGCTTTCTTCATACTGTCCTCAACACGGTTGACCCATTGAGTAGATACTTGTATAATTTAGTGATGATGATTTAGATCCGTGCTGTTACTCTAAACACATGTAAAAACATGACTGGTGTTGATAACGGAGCTGCGGATTCATGGCATGGCAGGACCACAGCTGTGTTCTGTGGGAATGGAAGGCTTTTGATTTCATTCCTGGCCAGTGGTTATTGGGCTCCTGTGGCCATCCTTTTGGTTTCCTCCAGAGCCCCCAGATGTCAATGCTCTTTGACATTTTTTCCATGAAGTGAGCAGTGGGACCTGGGCATGTGCACCACCTCTCTGGGGTAGCAGTTAGCAACTTGCGCACACATCTGTTCTCCCTCCTGGAGAAAGGCGCTGACATCTGAGGGGCCAGACCCCCAAGGCAGAATGGCATTTCCATGTTGGTTGCTACGGTGTTTTGGCAGGAAAGGGACTAGAAAGGGTCTCTTTCCGGGTGAGGGTATCTTCTGATATAATTAGCCCATGTGAATCTCACCTCCTGTGGTTCCCCGGCTCAGGAGCAGTGCATTTGTCAAAGAGCTGTGATGGGACCCCCCACCTTGCAAGGGCGACATATGGCTGAGGAATTCGCATCACCAGGAGCCCCGCCTCGGGAGCTCTCTGCTCCCAGATTCATTACTTAAACTGACCATGGGCAGCCGTATTCAACTCTTGCTGAAGCCATTGGAAATGAGAGCTTATGGAGACTTAAAGAATCATCACCAAAATTTTCTTTCTTTTCAAAGGCTGGATCTCAGTAAAAGTCTTTCAGTTATTTTAGCGAGTCCTACTGAAGAATAATTTCGGGTGAAGGGATCAGTTGAAGCACTTAAGCATAATGAATAGAAAAACGCAGCCTTCCAGGCAGGAAGGGTGCTTGCTTTTTAGCTCCTCTGAAGCTCAAGACGTTGGAAAAAAATAGCTATTATTTATTGAGTGCTTTCCAAGTACAGGCACGAGGCTAAGCTCTTTGTATATATGAGCCATAAGAAACTGCCAGTTTTGTAAATCAAAACGTGTTGAAAGTCAGTAACTTCATATGGTTCAGACTAAGACATGACCTCATTTCTGACCAGTCTATGAGATAGATTGTAATATCCTCATTCTACAGATGAATAAGCCGAGGCTCAGAGGGGCCTTGCCCACACGATTAATAAGAAGGGCAGAACCAGTATCTAAATCCATGTCTACACGACTCCAGACTTCACACTTGAGATTACCATGACACAGTGCTCATATTAAAAAAATTAATTTTTGTGAAGTACTTAGAATAGTTCTTGACACAAGATAACTGCTGTGTAAGCAAAGTTCAACAAGAATAAATTACGAAAATAGTGTGTATTCATTCTATTAATTATTACACATCAAATCCTAGTCAGTTATTTCCCATAAAATCCATATATTTGGCTATGTTTGGAATTTGCCAAAGTCTCCCAATCCCCTAGTCTTGCCATAAACCATGCACGTGGCCCCAAACGCCACCGCCTCATCCGCCAGAGCACGCACCCTTCAGGCTTCTTGCACGCAGACCTGGATCGGGTTATAGATCTCTTTGTTTCTTTTTGAAAATACAGAAGCCATCCCGTGGGCTGTTCTTCCTTTTTCATTACAGGATTATAGAAACTTGGAACTGGAAAGGTCCAGGGAGAGCATCTAGCCCAACAGAGCGTCTCCCGGGAGCAGGAGGCCGGTGACAAAAGACCTGAATGTTAACTCCATTTGTGCCCCAAACCAGCTGTGTGACCTCGGGCGCACCTGCTGTCTTCTCTGGATCTCAGTTGGCCTGTTTGTGACGTGGGGGTTGGGCCAGATCTTTAACATTCTCTTTTAGATCCAAGATTCTATAAGATCCTGTTATCTCGCCAAGAAACAATGTAGCCTTATGAAATGCCATATTCCGCAGAGGAGGCCCTGGTGAGAGATGGCGGTCGACTTCTACTTACAACTGTTTTCTAGTTATATGTTTCCAATAGTCAACACGTGCACCCAGAACAAAATTTACAAGGTACACAAGGGTTTACAGTGAAAAATAATCGCCCCTGCCAGCACTGCCCCCAGCCACCCAGTCTGCCTTCGAGGAGACACACAGCATCCCTTTTTGCCTGTCCTTCCAGAGCGAGTCCACCCGGGGACAAGCAGATGCCCTCAGCACATGTGGTGCATCTTCCCAAACAGGCATTGCCCGGACAACCCGTGCACACCAGACCATCTACACGTCCCCACGCTCCCCAGGGCTGCTCCTCTCGTGTGGAAACAGACGTCTCTGCCCGCGTCCCTTTTACACTCCTGGCTTTGGAACCTGATGTCCAGCTCCGGGACCGAGACTGATAGAGGACTCAGGATGCACTGGACCTCCCTGCGTCCCAGAGGAGAAGAAGCTGGGAGAAAATGCCAAACACGAGAGAGTGCAGAACCGGCTAAATGTGAGAGGGGCACACCCTCCTCCTCAGTGCAGTAAGTTCGAACGATGCCTAGGAAGGGAAGAGCAAGAATTCTGCGGAGAAGATAGTGGGCGTCTCTTCGGCAGTGTTTTTAGCTCATTGTTGGTCTAAAGCACTTATCAGCGATGCTGTTTGGACTGGGAAACTGGAGGCAGAGTTAACACTGCAAACATCTCCCACATATCCTTCGCTAGCAGGATTAATGCGACCCGCCTTTGCACCTGGAATTGATGTGAATTTCCCCACTGTGGCCCACACGCCCTCGGGGTCTGGTCCTGTCTTCCCCCACCGCCTGACCCTAAACCACCCCCACCCTGGCCTCAGGGCCTTTTTGTTTGTTCCTCTACCGATAGCTCCTTTCTGACTGGGGGTTTCCGAATATGCTGGCCAGGTCACCCACTTACTCTCTCCATGGTGACTCACAAAAGTGGCTCATTTTTTATTTATATTTTTTGTGAAGATGATCTGCCCTGAGCTAACATCTGCCAATCCTCCTCTTTTTGCTGAGGAAGACTGGCCCTGGGCTAACATCCGTGCCCATCTTTCTCCACTTTATATGGGACGCCGCCACAGCATTGCTTGACAAGCTGTGTGTCGGTGCGCGCCCGGGATCCGAACCTGCGAACCCCAGGCCGCTGCAGCAGAGCATGTGCACTTAACCGCTTGCGCCACTGGGCTGGCCCCAAAAGTGGCTCGTTTTTACCCTTCAGTCATCACTCCAATGTCAGAAACCACCCCTGGCCCCCCCGGGCCCCTCCCCAGATATTCTCCATCACCTTGCTCCACTCTTTTTATGGCATTTAACGCAGTCTGAAATTATCGGCCTACTTATGTGTATTTATTTTTATTTTGTTCATGTTTATATTTTCTCTCTCCCTGGCCAGTAGGGTACAAGTCTGTGAACGCATGGGTTCTTGTCTGTCTTGTTCCCACTGTATTCCAGTGCATAGAAAAGCACACAGTAGGTGCTCAGTATGTGTTTACTGACAGGTTCAGTGAGTAACATAAAATTTCAGTGTCTGTTTTCCCCAAGATTTGCTGAACGTGCGTCAGAGCAGAGCTCTTTCTTGGCGGTTACACACCGTCCTTTTGTGAGTTCTTGCTTGGAAATAAACCGGAAGAGGCCAGCTGTGCAGCTGTACTTGGATTCCCAGCAGGAGGGCACCCGCTCCCTGCGGGCATGCCCTGGGGAGACAGTGCTGTTGGCCAGCACGCGCCCGTGTGCAGGCACAGCTGCCTCTCCCGGCACACGAGCCCCCGTCCTGCGGCCTCGCTCCCTGGCTGGTGTGCGTGGCAGTAGAACCTTCTGTGACGATGGAAAGTTCTACATCTGTGCTACTGGTCACAGGCGGCCGTGGAGTGCTTGAAAGTAGCTGGTACAACTGAGGAACTGAATTTTAATTGGTTTGATTTTAATGTATTGAAATTTAAATAGCCACACGGTAGCCGGCATCTACCGTAGCTACCATAGTGGACCTCTCTGGTCAAACCAGGATGACAGCATAAAGGTTCAAAGCCCAGACTCTGGAGCCAGAAGACCTGGGTTCCAATCCCAGTTGTGTCCATGAGCAGACTCCCTGACTGCCCTGTGCCTCAGTTTCCTCACTTGTTAAAAGGGTGATATAGCAGGACTTATCCCGTCGAGGTTTTCTGAAGAGAAGATGAGCTGGTATACATAAAGCACACAGGAGGGTGCCTGGCATGCCGCAGACACCGCATGAATGTCACCTGTTATTCTGAATGATGTTGGAGAGATAGTGGCCATAACTCCACTGTGGTGCTGTTTATTTCTAATCGGATGCTTTAAGACCCCAACACCCAAAATAAGAGCGAATTTCAGGTGTGATGGAGGGTGGATGAGAGAAGACATTTGGGAGTTATACCACAACACTGACAGCTAATAAGTGTGGGTGCTCGTGATGTGGCAGACTGGGGCTCCAAGTGCTTGGGCCGTTACCTGTTTATCGCACTAGGAGAACATGAGCGCCGTGAGTCGGGGGCTTGGTGTGTGTGTCTGCTGTTCACCATCTCCAGGGGTGTCTTAGGAGCGGCAGGTTCGGGCTGTAGGGGCTAATCCATCTCCTCATCTGACAGATGAGGAAAGACTTCCAGGGAGGAGGGGACTCATCCAGCAGCAAGACCTGTGAGTTAGTCCAGGGAGTGAGTTCGCATGGGATGTCTGGACTGAAAGCAGCGCTGTTTACTGTCTGAGTTCTCTCTCCTTGCAGACCTGGAGAAGAGGGGGAGGGTGTCCACCACAGCTCTGCCTCCTCTCCAACCCCCTGAAGCCCAAATTGGATCCTCCTTCCTGCCCTGGTGCCCTGCCTCCCCTCCCTCCCCATAGAGACAGGAGTGACGAAGCCCAGGTCCAGAAGCTGCAGACTCCCCAGGATCACAGTGGCATCACACTTTCCCTTTCCATGCAGAGCAGAGGAGAAGGAAGCTCAGAGTCACAGCTCTGCCTGCCCTGCCCAGGCTGGCCGGAGGCCCTCCCTTGTGCGAAAACCTGAGACGGCAGCTTCAGATGCTCCTGCCACATCACCAGCCCCCGTGTCTGTCCTGGATCCACGGATTGCTCGAGGCTCCCAGCTGGTGAGAGCTTGGTCTGCATTTCCTTATTCATTCCTCAGGGCAGGCCCACAAGCCATGGCCACTGTTATGATCCCATTTTACAGATGAGGAAACTGTAAGGAGATGCAGTAAATACTTGGGTAGGGTTCTCAAATAGGGAGCCGTGAAGCCAGGATGTCAACCCTGAGCCTGTACTCTTAAACATGGCCCAGACCACCTTTTCTGGGCTCTGGCCAGTGTCAGTTCCACTTCCAGGGGCAGCATATGCCGTGGGGACAGGATTTCATGGGTCAGGAATCCAGGAAGGGCTCAGCTGCATGGTTATTGCTAAGGGCTCTCCTCTGGAGGCTGTCAGATGTCACATGGGCATCCAAGACGGCCGTGCTGGCGGTTGGTGCTGGGTGCCCCCTGCAACCTCAGCAGGACTGTACACTGGAGCTGCATGCAGCCGCTCCACGTGGCTGGCACTTCTCACTGCAGCGCATTTGGGTTCACCAGAGGGGGCCTCCCAAAGGTAAGCGTCCCGAGAGACCCAGGAGGAAGTTGCCAGTCCTCCTGTGACCTATTCTGGTGAGTCCCAGGTCACTTCGGTAGCCTTCTATATGTCAGGCAGGTCACCAGGCTCCGGAGGAGGGGAATGGGGGCCCAGCTCTTGGTGGAGAGGTGGCCAGGTCACTTTGCAAGAGGAGCATGCGGGATGGAGGTACAGTTATAAGGCTGTCCTAGAATGACGGTGACATACATCAATGTGTTCCCTTTCTTGGGGGACTTTGCATCTTAAGCTTGATCTCTCGTTATCAGGTTAAAACTAGTTTCTTCAAAAATAGTGCCTTACTCTTCTGCCTCTCCCTGTGATCTCCCTACAGTCTTTCATTCCTTTTCTGTCTGTGTGTGTGCGTGTGTAGGTTGCAATGGGGGGGGGGACCATCAGCACAGTTCCTCTATCTGAAGCTCCGTCTTGCTTTCTCATAAGAATTAGAGCATCCTTTAGAATTAGTATCATGGACAATGATGACGACGATAATACTAACATTTATTGAGAACATTTTTACGGAAATGGCCAAGGGCCTTGATATATTTCTTCTCGTTTAATTCTCCCTGAAGCAATTATTCCATTCTGAGAGGCTGAATGATCGGCCCAAGATGATCTAATTAATAAGTAAAGGAATCAATATATCAATAATCAATATCCCCTTACAAATATATGGATTTGTAAGGGGATTTATTGCAAGGCATTGGGAATTGCCTTACACAACTATGGGGGCTGGCTCAGCAGGTCTGAAGTTCACGGGGCAGTGGACAGGTGGGGAGGTCAGGAGCTGAACTCCATGGGCCAAGGCTGTGTTCCCCACTGGCGGGACTCTCCCTCTGTCTGTCTGTCTGTCTGTCTGTCAGTCACTCTCTCCCTCTCTCTCTCTGTCAGCCTAAGCCCTCTTTTGAAGGCGTGCTAACTCCTGTCACATGGCAGGCATTCAATGCAGGCGTGTCTAAGACTAACTCCATTTTATGAAAAGCCTGCTGCAGCCCCAAAGAATGCTCTCTGGGCATCTGCCCATGCCAGGATCTCACACTGGGCTGCACGTGGGGTTTTTCAGTGACCCTGCCTGGTGGGTCTGTTATTCTGATTTACAGATGAGAAAACACACTGGGAAAAGTCAAGAGACCTGCTTGACTCAGAGCCATGGAGCCGAATTTCCAGCCAGTTCCCTCAAGAAGCACAGACGCTGACACTTTTAGGATTGGTCCAGGCTAATCCCAGAGGTGAGCTTTGGAGTGATTCTTATAAGGCTTTATACATTTTTTATTGTGAAAATAATGTAAATACAGAAAACAGGGCATTAAGCCTATATGCACATATAACAAATAACTACAAAGTGGACCCCACATCCTTACAGTCTAGCCTAGAAATCAGACACACAGGCCCCCCAAGCCCCCACGCCTTAGCTCCTTCCCATGCTGCCTCCTCCTCCAGAGCCGACGTGGCCTCCACGAGCACGGTGCTCTGCTCCTCCTCACTCGGTCCATGTGTGTTCAGCCATGGACCGTGTAGGGAGTCCTGTCTGCCTCTGAACCCTACAAGTGTAACCTTAGTGCACACACATTTTGTGACTTGCTTCTTGCATGCCTCACTGTGTTTGTGTGTTCATCGGCAGCCTATTGATTGTCATTCTTATAAGACAGTACCAGCATTATTGACGTGTATTATTAACAGACATTTGTATGATTTCCAGCTTGGGGCACTTAAAGATAATCCTGCCGTGAGCGGTGGTGCAGATATCCTGGTGCACCTGGACACAAGTGTCTCCAGGAGATATACCCAGGAATGGAATTACTGGGCCATAGGATGTGCACAGCTTCAACTTTCTAGATAATTCCAAACTATTTCTCCAAGAGTACCCTGGTCAATACAATGTTTTCCATCTAATGAGCTGCAATCAGCCTCCATGTAACTGCAACCCATTGGTTCAAATTGTGTCGTCTGAGACCCAGCAGGACCCTGCTCATCCCAACCCTCCTTCCCCGCAGATAGCAGGGTGCCCGGCGCATAACAGGTGCTCAACAAAATATCTGTGGAACCAAAGGATGAGTTCAATTTGAAAGTAGTGTGTCCACCCTCCTCGTGTCCTGGAGGTTCAAATTCTTTCAACCAGAGCTGTGCCTGCCTATAAGGCATCTTTATGCAAATTAGGTAGAGATATCCCCTCTGGGGGGGGCAAATTGCAAAACGTCACCCTTCTGCTAGAAGCAGTCCCAGAGGTTCATGGCATGACTAGCGGGTGCCAAGCTGGCTTCACCCCTTGGCCTGGTCCCTTGGTGATGTACACAACTGTGTACAGCCCTGAACAGCAGCCCCATGCTCACCTGCCTCCCCAGAGATCTCCACACACATTCCCATTAATCAGTGTTCCTCCTAAATGGCAGCCCGCAGAAGGTAACATAATACCCCAAATCTTCCTAGTTCCCCAAAACCCAAATTTTCTAAACCTTGTGTACCAGGACGTCGAGCTGAAAGATTACCAGGTTTCTGCTTCTCCACGAGCTTCAAGGAAATGATAGCTATGGACGAATCCATCCAAGGACGTCCCCAACCCCGTATTTAAGGCTGAGCTTAATTGTAAACCCTGGAATCCCCTTCTGGCTTCTGTTCTAGAGTCTCAGGCCGGTTGCCCAGGCAGGCTGCACAGTGACACGGCTCCAAGAAGACATCGCCACACCACGGCCCCCACTGCGTGAGGATGCCGGTAATTTCAGCGCACGATTTCCAGAAAAGAACTTGACTCAGACCCAGCGGTTTGGAGTTAACCTGCTCAGTTCACCCAACTAGGGAGCAAATCAAATCCCACACTCGCGGGCAGTGTCTGGGCTGCAGGCGCCGCGGAAAGTCGCTGAGCCTGAGTGGAGCTTCTCAGTAAACAAAGGACAACCTTGGGCAGCCTGTGCTGTGCCATGTCCTCTAAAACGGCATTTTATTGCTACATAATGCAATTTCATGACAAATCCTGGGCTGCCCTCCCATGTCTCATATTAAGTTGTTTCTTTTTATTGTGCTTGTTTTATTGATGATGTCATGACATGGCCCATCAACCCTTAATCAAAACCACGGCTGCAACGTCAGGCTTCCTTTAAACCGTGAAAGCCACGGCTTTGGAGAGTCACAGATGCTCAGAAGCAAACAGTCATTGTGGATTTCCAGGAGGAATCAAGAAGCTCTCAGAAGTGTGGGGTGCGGAGAGACTCCCAGGTGTCTTGGGCTGAATTGTGTCCCCCAGAGAAAGATCTGTTGCAGTCCTAATGCCCAGTCCCTCAGATGTGACCTTCCTTGGAAATGGAGTCATTACAGGTGTAATTAGTTAAGATGAGATCATACTGGAGAAGAGTGGACCCCTAATCGAATGTGACTGCTGTCCTTAGAAGAAGACGGCCTGTGAAGACAGAGACACAAAGAGGCGTGCAGGTTTCAGAGGGGGCCTTGCCAACACCTTGACTTCAGGCCCCCAGAACAGTGTGACAGTAAGTTTCTGTTGTTTGAAGACACCCAGTTTGTGGCCCTTTGTAACGACGGCCCTCACAACCTGATACGCAGGGTTTGGGTGGGTGTCCCTGAAATGGCTGGTGTGCAGGCCCATTCCGCGTCCCTGCAGCTGAGCCCCAGGCCCCGAGGCAGTCCTGACCAGGACATCAAACGCACCTGTGTGTGGACTTGCTCTGCAGGAGGCTGGGTCAGGACAGCCCTGGCCGTAGCTGTGACCTGAGAGATCAGCATCGGGGGCAGTCGATCCTCCAGGGAATGAACGCCAGGGAGGCTGAGCTCCTCGGGCCCCATCTTGTCCAGGCTTCCTAAAAGAGCTTGGGGAAGCCGGATGCCCTCGACACAATGGCTTGCTTTTCTATTATGTAGCACAAAGTTCGGGACCCTGCCGTTGGGATCACTGGGCCCAGGTGAACGTTTTCACTGAGGCCTCAGGGGGACCTTGGTCTCCGCTTGCAGAGGAGGAAACCGTTGGCCCCAGGTCACACCAGGATGTCTGCGCTGCAAGGACGGGTGGCTGGCCGTGGTTACTAGACGTGGGCTCGCGGGGCGCCAGCGTGTGTGGGTGTGAGTGCCCATGTGCGTGTGTGTGTGACAGGCGCGTATAACTACCTCCTGTGAGGAGAGTGGAAGACCTCTGTTCTTGTTTCGTGGACACAGTGTTTTCTCTTCTCTCTGAGGTTATTAATGGTCAGTTTTTCATTTTAAAAATTCTCGCACTGAATAGTCTTCTTTCCTTCCCGTTGCCTTTGTTGTTGGTATTGGTAAAACATGCATAACATAAAATTTGCCTTCTGACCACTTAAAAGTGTACAGTTTGGTGGCGTTAAGTACATTCACAATGTTGTGCAACCATCACCTCCATCTAGTTCCAGAGATTTCCATCACCCCAAAGAAGACCCTGGACCCATCAGCAGTCCCTCCCTACTCTCCCACACTCCCCACGACCACTCATCGGCTTCTCCCCGTGTCCACAGCACACCGGTCCCCAAGGCTGGGAGGTGGGGAGGAGGAGCCCCAGGGGAAGAGAAGTCACTCTTCTTACCCCCTCCACTGCTGCTCACTGTTTCAGTGGCCAAACCTCCCTCAGCAGGTCAGGGCCAGGAAAACACCGAGGAGCCCGCGGTCCAGCGCCAGCTCGGACCTGGGGCCGCGTCCTCTGGAAGAGTCACGCTTCAGACACTTAATCCAGCTCAGACTTCAGGGCAGCCCCGAGGGGTGGACTCACCCTGGCCCACTGTGTGCGCACCGTGTCAGAGGTCGGAGGGCACGACGGGGGATTTAAACCAATCACCAGCTTGCAATTCTGCGGACAATTATCTACCATGCAGGTTAAAAGGGCAGCGAGGACAGAATCCAGTCACTGCAAGCATCCTCCTGCTAACGTGTCATTTCTCAGAAATGCACAAAAAAAATAAAAGAAGCAGCGTGTCTCATGACTTTAGTAAAATCTTGTGACTTCGCTTAGTGATGTAAATGCAAAGAGTCGCTTTCAGGAGTGTCAGCGCTCCAGGTGGTTTAAAATAAATGGAGCTGGTTTGGGGAAGGAAGAAAATAGGATGTTTTAAACACCAAAAAAAAACCCAAATTCCTGTCCCAGGAAGTCAGTGACCCCTGTGGACGGGCAGTTGGAATCAAGGGTCATCCTAAGTGGGAATGTGAGAAACACGTCTCTATTACAAAGAAAACGTGGGCGTAAGGGAAGGCCAATTGGTAACAATTAGAGACGGATCAGATAGGTGGGGGAAAGTTCAGATCCCCTCTGGGGTATATTTATACATCCTCTCTAGAACCAAAGGCTCGTTAACCTGTGACTGGCTATCGGCTTCCCCCATCGGTGACCTGATCCAGTCTCTCTGCAAGGAATTTCAACTGTGGATGACTTTACTCAACATTATTTGTAAATACATTGCAGAGGACACATTTTCCCCAAATGTCTGAAATACTGCAAACACAACTACCTATAGGGACCAGGTGGGTAATGTGGACTAGTTAAGTGGATGAGGGGCAGGCAATAAGGAGTGGTGGGGACTGTGGCAGACTGAGAACCCAGACTTTGCCCAAAGTGGCAGGCATGGCTGAGCTCCAGGCTCTCATTTCCAGAGGGGAACACTGGCCCAGTGTGGCCAGATCTTCTAAGTTTATCAAGAGTGGCAGGATATCTGGATTTATATGTGACATGTCCCTATTTTTAAAATACTGTGAACCAACAAAATATGCCTGCAGCAATTGAAGACTCCTGGACTAAAGTCACAGGAAATGACAGGACTTCTCTCTATGCATTGATCAAATCCTCTCTTCTCTCATAAAGGGGTAGCCGTTGGTGCTGGGCAAAATATAGGTCTGTGGTCTATCCATCGCATTCTAGCTGGGTCAGAGAGCATCCAACCCCTGCACCTTTGCCTAGTCCGTGCCTCGTGCCAGAAGGCCCTTCTTGCTCCTCTCTAAACGCGAGCAGAGTATGAAGTCACGAGGGGAGGTTTTCTTTATGATTTATGAGAAGTATGTTCGTGACCGTGTGAATGGGGTTCCAGCCTGACTGTCAGCTGGATCATCCACTCTAGACCGTGGCATCCCAATACTCAGTCCCTTCCCCATAGTAGCTTTATTCATTCACTCACAAGCATTTATTGGATGCCCTTCATGTTCCAGACGTTGTGGTTCTCGTAACTTTATGAGGTTGATGGCTTTGATCTGAAACACGAGCCTCAAATTCACCTGGCAAAGAGGATACCAGGATGGTGCTTGAATGGTGGCTCAGAATCTCTGTGTGTTTATAAAGCTCCCGCTGAGAACAGTGGTCCTTGAAGCCTAAGCACTTCCATGAACTCTTATTATCCAATGAGCATCTCTCCCTCAAAATGTCTCAAACCTGTTTCTGCTCATTTGATACTTGGGCCAAAAAAAAAGTAAATTAGAGCTGACTCCTTGAATTCAGGGACCACATTTCAGCACCTCCCACAGCGTGTTGTTCAAGGAACGTTTGTGACGGACGCCTCCACTTTCCAAACGGCCAGGTTAGTCAGCGTGAAGCTCTCATTAGGAGAAAATAATCAGTCCCCTGGTTTAATAAGCTAACGGAATCCCCCTCTACAGAGACTGAAAACCTGCAACCCACATGGATTTAGAAGATGCAGAATTCCGGTGGGTTCTGAGGCCCTGGGAGAAGAGGCGGAGCTCAGCGGAGCAGTCCCTCTGCTCCGGGATGGAAGTGTTTCCCACCAGGTATGGCTCCAGTAACTTCTTGGTGTGTGAGCGCTTGTGATACAATTCATATGAGCAAACAAAGCCAACGAAGAAACAGGACTGGCCTCGGCGTTCAGATGTTAATCCACATAAGCCCTGTGGTTGACAGCCGTGACGTTCTGGAAACCAGACACCGTAGATCATTACACAGCAATGTCAGGCAGTAGGTTGCGCCCTGAACTCCCCCCAGTCTCTGGGTTCAAATCCCAGAGGCTGACTTTTGTTCTAGATTTTTTTTTCTTTTCGGTGGGACACAGTTTAACCTTCACCTCGCCTCGAACTCTTAGGCCAGGGTCACCTTTCAGCCAAATAGAGGAGACACTGCTAGTGGCCGGGTTTATTTTTCAGTTGTCATTTCCAGTTTATCTTGCAGAACTTGATCTTTAAGTGAGTGACAAATAGCTCCTGAAATCTGTCCGGGATTTTTTTTATTTTGGCCGGCAGTAACTGCCCATAAACCAATCAGGGTAAGAAAGATAGAGATGTCGACTGCAGAGTAACATGCTTTTAAAAGACAAATTACACTCATCCTGGGGCACATACATGAAAACTGTGTTGGTTAAGCAAACAGATGAAGCTAGAACAATAATATCCCATCTCTGGCTGCACGGATAAGATATCTACATTGAACGGCTTTCCAGGGGTGCCCTGTAGTTACTTTGCGTGAAGCAAATCTTGCTGGCTTTGTTTGCCTTATCTTTTCTCTGCCGACTTCAAAAGCTCGAGCAGCCCTCTCCCCGAAGGGTAAAATTTCCCTGGTGACAGATGCGAAGGGCAGAGTGACTTGAGGTCAAAGGCAAGAAGAAAATAGACTCTCATCTGATTAATGGCTTGAATTTAATTAGTAGGAATAAGCTCAAATCAGACAGTCTGTGACTTGGTCAAGCCCCAGGTCGCTTCTTGCAAAATTGCCAAAAAGCAGAAGGGTCAGTTGGTCTGAAGCAGGCTGACCTTCGAGACACCTGCTGTTTTCACACTAGTTTAAATAGCGAGACAAGGATGTGTTTAAATAGGCGGGTTGGTGATGTTCCGAGTCAATGGCGAACAGGGTGGTTTTCAGGGTTGTAAATTTTGAGGTTTCTGCAAATGAAATAAAGTTTTGAAAATACGGCAGCAGCACCTTCTCATTCTCAAACTCCATCACCCCATGAAGTGTGAAGAGTTTGGTTCTAGAGTTTCTAAGAAGTCTGGAGTTAAAATTCTCATCGCCGTAAAGGATTGAAGCAGGTAGAGATGTTGCTTTTCCAGTTAAGTTAGGTTGTTTGAAACAACCCTCGCATTTATTCATTCATTCATTCATTCCACACATCTCTCCTGCTACTGGTGCAGGCAGCAGGCTGGGGGGGTCAGGGATGAGGGATTTAGACAAAGTCCTCCTAAGAGGGAACTGGAGGGTCAGAGGGTGAAGTGACTCAGCCAAGACCACACGGCAAGCGCGTGGCTGTGTTTGGATGAGCATCTCGTCTCCTGAAGCCCAGTCACCACCCTCGCCATCACTCTGGGGTTCCCCAACGGCACCTCACTTAAGAAAACAAGACAAAGGGATCCGCGCTCCTAGGACTTTGAAATGGGTGAATGCATAATAGTATTTAGAAAGAGCTGTATTTCAGAGTCATTTTAGGATACTATTTCTCCACCTTAGAATTACCTGGAGATCTCTTTCTTAAAAAAAGGAAAGAGATGCCCATCCCCTCCCCAGACAGATCCTGTCAGAATTGCTTGGAGGTGGCACTCAGGCACCAGTCCTTTTCTCCAGGGGAGCCTGGCGGCCGCAACAGCACACCTGGCCTGGAGCGAAGAGCTTATCGGTGGCTCAGCGAGCTGCACACGTCGCTGCCCCTGTGATTCCATCAGCGTGGTCTCTGGGTACCATTAATCAGCAGCCTCTTCCCTGGTAGGGAGCATGGGATTCTCTTGTTCTCCAGGTCCACAAGTAGAGACCCAAGTCACCCTGCCACCCCGTCCCCGTGCCCCATTCCCAGTCCTGTCCATTCTGACCTCCTAAACCAGTCTCTACTCTCTCCACTCTCTGCTCTCCACCTCCCCAGCCTGAGAGCCACGGCTTCCCTGCAACCCTGCCAACGCCTCTCGCCTCTGCCTCGCTTAACTTCCTTCTGGCCTGCGGTGCTCTCCCCAGCCCCCACCTAGGCGTCAAGGCGTGAGTGAGAACGACCAAAATCAGTCTTCTAACTGCATTTCCACTTGTCTCACTTACCTCTTCCTGATCTCAAAGTCCTCTCAGGACCCTTCAGCTTGGGTTTCTGTCTCCTCATTGTTTTAAACCTTCAGACTTTTCCTGCATTATGAAATGGATATCACAAGGGCATAATGGCTCTGGGCTGGGGATTCTATGTCTGGTTTGAGAAACAGAGTTTTCATCCTTCATCCCTGTTAATTATTCACACAGGGACCAACTCCTTTGCATTCTAGACTTGATTCCATATACACACTTTCTAGCCTTAATCGCATCTTCAGACAAAAAGGTGTAGCATACTTTGACTCAAAAGGACCCTCAATAAATATTTGATGAATGAATGAATGGATTGCTGAGAGCCCAGGTTCTGAGGGCAGATGGACCTGGGTTTGAATCCTAGTTAAGCCACTTACTATCTGCCAACCTAGGGCAGGTTTCTCAATAACTCTGGGCCTCGGAGAAGGAAGCAGAACCTTAGAGGGTGGGAGTGAAGATTAAAGTAGAGAATCTTTATAAAGACCCAGCAGAGGGCCTGGCACAGGGAAAACAACTAATTACACAAGCTGAAAACAGCAGCGAGGAGGAAGGCAGGACAGTCAGACGGGGGAAGAGCCGCCCCCAAGCATTCTTGGCTCAACTGCGCAGTTAAACAAACCTTTTTTTTTTTTTACAAAAAGTTAAAAGACCCCCTTCTCTGACCCCATTTCTGGAGAGAAACTTGTCTTCCAAGAACTGAGAGTAGCTTCAGACAGTTTGACTTAAACATGGCTTAAATAATAATAATATCATTTTTATACCAAAAAGAGTCATAATTTCACATACAATTCCACATCTTCCTTTTTTCCTTAACTGTCTATTTCATTCACAAGATATTATTCACAATCTATTGTCTACATCAGTTTACAGAGATGTCTCATTTTTAAGTTTTTCCGTAGTATTTTGCCACAAGAATATTTCATAATGTTAACGGACTTTGGGCTGTTTCTAATTTTTTATAATTCAATGTTCAATGACTATCCTTGAACATAGATCTTCATACTCTTTTTTTAGGAGGTCAGTTGCTAGGAGTGGAATTTCTAGATGAACTTGATAAATGGATAAATTACAATTTGATAAAAAGTGCCAAATTGGATTTTTCAAAATGCATACCAACCATGTTTGAGAGGACCTACTTTCCAACATTCCAAACAACTTGGAATATTTTGATTCTTTTAAATCTTGGGCAATCTTGTAGACCAAGACAAGGTCTCATTTTTAAATGTGTGCCTGTATTTGATTACTGATAATGTTGGGCATATTTTACACGTAAATTGGCCAGTTGTACAGTGTTTTTGTGAGACTGCTGTTTTTGTCCTGTCCTTTGGCCTTTTTTCTTTTAGTTTATGTGTTTCATACTGGTGTGTAGACGTTATTCTATAATATGAATCTCAATCATACATCTGCCATCTGTATTGCAAATTTCCAGATTACTGACCACCTGTCAACCTTTTGTTACATATCTCTGTCAAATGTGTTGTACACCATCCTGTCTTATTAACAGAGACTACTGAATGTAATTTAACTTCTTATTGATGACCCATCACCTGGCCCGTCTTCAGCTGGTCCTGAAGTTTGTACAACTCTTTGTCCTTCCATTAAGTAGCCTCAAATTGCCACACTTCTGAGTACTTTTCTCTATTTGTTATTGTGGTATTAAATATTGTAATATTCTTCTCCGATTTCCTAAATTAACTTTTCTCGATCAGCTACAGCTGAGGAATCAGACAACCAAGGCTGTTAGAATTGTGTCTAAAGTAGGAGTCATTAGGTCATGAATGAGGACTTTAGGAGCTCTCCTATGTATAACATGCAGGAACTCTGTAGCATCGCTTCAGAATTCTCAGAGTCGTTTTATATTTCTTGCTAATTCCTGGTTCTTTTTCAGCTAGTTAAGAGTGCCTGATATTTGAAACCCCAGCTAAGTGAGGTGTTAGTATATCCCAGAGACCATTGAACAGAAGCTGGTGACTGCGTCCTCTTTCTTGGGGACTGATTGACTCTTGGATCTTAGATTTACTTTAGTCCACACTCTCCCTCCCCAGCATTGGAAACCATTAAACAATGTCCCCAGCTGGGTGGTGATCTAAGCTCTCTGAACAATTCCTGTGGTGGACAGATCAATTCTTTAATCAGGGGTTCCATTTTGGATAGCTCTCATCGTCACAAACTGTGCTGACATACGGGACATAATTCCCCAGAACACCCACCCCATGGTCCTAGATCTGCTCTCTAGTTGGCTTAACTCTATGTGTGTCTTTTTTATAATAAGATGGCTGGTTGCTACATGGTTGACATGGATCTCCCTGGGTGGGCCTGAATTCTCCAACTGAAAACACCTCCTTCCACCCCGGTGTAAACACTGGGCTGTCCAAGTCCACAGGCAGTGTGGGGCTGGCCCTGGGGTCATACAAACTGAGTCGCTCTGGGCTCAATAATGGCACCAGATCCGAAGACCGCCAAGTGCCGGATGAGGTCATCGCTACTCCAATCCCACTTAGCCTTCTCCAAACACTGCAAGAAACCTGCCCACCAGGCAAGGCACATATTAAATGTCAGCTGAAAAGGGCTCTAAATCAAGGCAGGTTAGGTATTTAAGCTTTGTAAATCTTGGCTGTTGCTTTGGATGCTGGCAATTGGCTCTCATTTCCTTCAGAGGGCTTCTGATTGTTTTGGCAGCATCTCTGCCTGCATCTCCAACATCAATTCTGCCTGAACCCCCCAAAAGGAAAGAAATACATGCAAAGCAGGTATTTGTTTTTGTTTGACAATCTGGTCACTCAGAAATGAGAATTCAGGTCTAGAGGCCCAGACGTTGCCTTTGAGGAGGTCACCAACCCCTCATCACCTCCCCCAGCTGCCATGACGGTGCCAGTGGAAGTGGACCCTGGACTGCCTAGGAGGCAAAAGGTCTGGTCCACGTAATGCTCTGGTAAAGGACAGGCTTAGTTCAGCTCAACGCAGGCATACTGAGCCTCAGCTCTGTGCAGAGCAGAGCAGGTCAGAGGAGGGTGAAGACACATCACTGGGGATTTCATGTGGTTGGCCAAATCCAATGACCACCACCCCTACAGGAAAAAAAAAAAAAAAAAAAACAGTACTAAATACCTACAGTCTCGGGCAAGAACCTGGAACTTGCCTTCTCCAGACTTGCAGTATTTTCTCATCTCTAAAATGGGTGGATTGGACCAGAAAATCTTGAGAGCTCCCGTTAAATCTAATGTTCTTAGAGTCCAGTGGGTTACATGGAGGAATGGGCACCAAACCATGCCCACTGTCCTCGCTTTCCAGTCTGTGAAGCGCATGTGCACACGAGTCAACACTGACCATGCTGGGGTGCCCGCTGGACTCTGGGTGGCTGTCTTGCTTGGTGCTATCATCATCATTATGGCTGTCATCGCTATCATCATCACCATCACCATCATCATCATCTCATCATCATCGCCATTACCATCATCATCATCTAGCATTTGGGATGTTTAGATGGAGTAACATTCAGGATGGTTAGCGGTCATTCTAGAGATGACACATTGTCTCTCACTCGGTGAACATAAAAATTGTGTTTTATGTTGGTGTTTTTGGTTTTCGTCTTGACAACACCCCTTTGTATCAAATTCCCCGTCTCTTCTCCATTAGCACGTTAAGTGCAGGCACACAGTTTATCAACAATGTGGAAAATGTTGAAAGAGTGAGGCGTCTCTTCTAGCATTTAGTGGGGTCATTCTGTAAGCAAGATGCAACACGCAAATGGGAAAACACGGTCAAGGAAGCCGACAAGTAGACTCCCCGTGTGTGGTGTGCCCCCTTTGCTGAAATGAGGCGCCGAGCGTCCAGTGAGTTTCCTGCACACTAGCGGGCGAAGGGAGGAGGCCAACATCTCCGTTTTCTAAGCCAGTATGACCTATTCTGACAGGATTACACGCATAGTGCTTTGCTCTCTCTTCCGCTTCTTGCTCCTCTACACAAAGACCCTTCAGACAATCATGTAGAACAAGAGAAGGAAGAAGGAAGAAACTTCACAATGCAAATGCGTATCAAAACATCAAATTATATACCTTAAATATGTGCAATTTTTGTATGTCAATGATAGCTCAATAAAGCTGTTTAAAAAGAGGGGGGGGGGATGGCCCGGTGGTGTAGTGGTTAAGTTTCAGTGCTTCACTTCAGTGGCCCGGGGTTCGCGGTTTCAGATCTCGGGCACGCACGGACACACTGTTTGTCAAAACCATGCTGTGGCGGTGTCCCATATAAAGTGGAGGAAGATGGGCATGGATGTTAGCCCAGGACCAATCTTCCTCAGCAAAAAGAGGAGAATTGGCAACAGATGGTAGCTGAGGGCTAATCTTCCTCAAAAAAAAAAAAAAAAAAGAGAGAGAGAGAGAGAGAAGGATGGTGGCAGAGAGAAAGCAAATCTCAGAGCACCAGGCTTCCACTTCCTTCTACTGAAATCCAGAAAGAAAGCATTTTGAAAGAGCACTACAAATACGTCCACAGGGTCCTGGGGTAGAATGAGGTCTTGAGCACTGGCTGCACTAGTAGTCCCCAAGTTCTCAGGGTGACCGTGTAATTGATCATCCAAACTGGAGTCCGTTGGAGGAGACATTAAAACCAGTTAGTAGACATTAATTAATTAACGATCACCTCAACTTAACTGTCCCAGCCCCACTAGGACTTTCGGTCATCCTGCGAATATTAGACCTTGGGTTCAGCCTATCTATAACAAATTCACCACAGGATAAATGAGAAAAATAGGCACAATGTGAGGATGTACAAATGTGTTTACAATTCTCAACTGCCCTTTCTTGAGAAGGTCTATCCTTCATCTGTGATGATGTTCTTCCCACTTTATTTTTGTATTAAAATCTTTTTAAAATAAACTGGTTATGGGGTAGATAATAAGGACTTGCTGTTTCCTTAACCTGTTTGTTTGCTTGTTAATTTTCAAGTACTTAATTGATGCAATAAAAGTTGGTGAGCCTATGTCAATCCACCGATTTAAAAAAAAATTCCTAGTCTCTGAAATACCAAATCTGGGACTTCTTATCTGGACCTCTCTAGCTGACTAGGGAAAGGATAGCCCTGGGTATCGTCCTGTTGTCTGACCCACACCCACGCTATGCTCAGAACCACCCATTCCTCTGATCACGCTGCATTATTACGTCCTAAATATTATTGTCCATTATTAGTTTTTAACTTGGATTCCTCCTCCCTGCAAACCATTAGAGAGGGTCAGTTCCCTTGAGTCCCAGAAGAGCAGCACCCTCCCACATTAGCCCATCCCCAGCCCTCCCCCACTCCAAGCAGTGGCCGCTCCTCCATCATCACAGATACTGGAATTTGTCTCAGAACCATCTGGCATGCATCACTATGCAAATGAAGTCCCCACTGAGGGAGCCCATGGCCAGATTGCCATCTCAAGACCCCATGTTGGGCTTTTGTTATTTTTAAAAACAGCTCATTCAGCCACTGCAGGGAACTAATTTCTTTTCAACAGGGGCTGTAGCCCCACTACTGCAGCGCCCCTCCTGAAGGTCCTGAAGTTGGGGAGGCCAGACAGAGATGGAGGAGGTGGCAGTGGGGGAATTCTTATTAGCACAATTTCTAGGATCAAAGTCCTTTATGACCTCAAAGATCTCAGGCTGTTAGATTATAAATTGGAGTTTAATTAGAGCCTTGTCAATCAACTTTTATCCCTGCCTTGGTTTGAGCAAATGGTTCTTACTTTGGCAAGTCATTAATTAGGAGTTTTGGAGACACAAGCTCGGGTTTTTATATCCAGCAGAGACACAGACGTGGGGGGTTTTCCACTCTGAGAGAACTTTTCTTTCTCCCTCTCTTGGAGAGTAGAGATGCATTCCATTTACCTCAGAAAAATAACCAGAGATGTGGAAGTTTAAACATCTTGCAGCATCTATGTCTTGTTAATTCTAGGACAAAGATGAAGTCACAACTTAATCTAGAGTTAAAGAGCCTGAGATTTGTGTTAACCACTGACTCTAACTTTGGTACCGACAGCCTCGGGCAGTTATTTAGCTTCTCTGAGCTTCATTTCCCTCATCTCTACGATGAGAGTAGTGATAGTGTCTAACTCATGGGGTTGTCGTTAATATTATTCTTTCATTCAACTGCTATCTATCAGTCACCTACTATGTGACAAGCACTGGGCTAGGTTCTGGGAGTCTCATTGTCAGTAAAACAAATAAAATCCCATGCAGAGTTTACATTCTGGGCAGGAGAGAGGAGGAGGAAACAACAAACCAATAAACAAATAAATATGCAATGGAATGCCTGGTAGAGGTGAGTGCCATGAAGAAAAATTGAGTAGAGTGTAGGGAGAAAAATAAGAGGGAGGTGTTAATGGCGTATTAAGTGAGCAAATGCATGTTGAGGGGTTAGCATGGTGGCTGGCACATAATAAGTGGTCAAATAAAGATAGCAATGATGATGATGATGATGATGGTGATGGTGATGGTGATGCTGCTGCTGCTGCTGCTGCCGCTGCCAATGGTGATGACGATGAAGATGACGACGATGACGATGATGATGATGATGATGGTGGTGGTGACAATGGTGTGATGGTAGAAATGATGGTGATGATGATGATGACGACAAGGAAGATCACTATCATCACCATCATCACCACATCGATGACAATGATGACGACAGTGACAATAGTGATGTCAGTGATGATGGTGGTGACTCCTGAGACTCTCTCAGCACACCAGATCCCTTCCTTCACCTATTTCCATACTTGGAAACAACCCTTCAATAATCCTAATTGGAATGAAGGGATGCCAAAACTATGCCCACTTTTTCTTTTTTCAAGTTCAACATTTTTCCTTAGATTTGGCTAAAGGTTTTGGAATTAATGTTCAACAAGACCTTTATTAAAAAGCAACACACATGCATAGCCCAAGAAAGCATCCAAACTGGAAAAGAAAAGGGTTCCTTGTGTTCTGCTACTTGGCAATGAGCTCGTCTCAGATCAGAACAGGCCTGATTCTGCACAGATAGGAACTCTTGGAACCAGCGCTCCTTACTGCCCTGAGCCACACATGGCTAAGTGCCCCTCAGCCACACCTGTGCCTTTCATCAACTCCTGGAAGAAAGCTCTTGGGCCAGGCTGCTCCATTACTAATTTAGCACTGCAAAGCCAAACAGCAATGAGGAATGAACTTCCCTTGGCCCCCTAACCCTTTATGGCTAGTGATCATCTCTTGCAAAATAAAAACAATGGTCATTTCCCTGTGTCCCTGTGACAGTGGGAGAATAGCCTCATTCAAAGGGCATTTCTGGCTTCATCCCAAATGTAAGGCCATCATGTTCATGAAGTTCTGGAAAAAATCCACATATCTGCCATTGAGGCTGAAGCCAGGCTGAGCTGGAGAATGAATCATTCCCATCCTTCTCTCTCTCCCTGTCTCTCTGAGTGAAGGAGGGGAGATAAAAGGAGATGAAAAGTAATACTCAGGGAATCCCATGCATTGCTGTTTCTGCTCATCCAGACTCATTAAGAGTGAAAGCAATTTGCTAAATTAAGGACCATTCAAATTATGCTATTAACTAGTATTATACTACCAGGAAGGCTAAAAGGAAAGTTCTATTACTTGGGGATTTTTGGTTGAAGGGGAAACATTTCTAACTAACTTAAGGAAAAAAAAAGGAATTCATGGATTGTTCTGGGATAGCTCATATCTTGAAAGGAGAATTCTAGAACCAAGTCACAGAATGGTGGAGAACCTGAATAGCTCTAGGGCCCTAGTGGGCAGTCTGTCTTCAGAGGATGTGATTAGAATGAGGGATGCCAGTTGTTTCTAGCCTTTGGGTCAGTCAACACCAGATTCAAATTCCAGGGAGGGCAGAGCTTGTCAGGGTGGCCCCACTTGGGTGTGACATGCCCCTTGTTGGCCTTGGAAGATGTAATCGTCTGCTCAGGCTCCTCCAAAAAAACACCATCGAATACCACAGACTGGGGGCTTAGACAACAGACATTTATTTTCTCATAGTTCTGGATCCTGGAAGTCCAAGATCAAGGTGTTGGCAGGGTTGGTCTCAGGTGAGGACTCTCTCCTTGGCTTGCCAATGGCTTTTTCTCAGTGTGTGGAGAGAGGGAGAAAGTGAGAGAGAGCTCTCTGGTGTCTCTTCCTCTTCTTATAAGGACACCAATTCTATCAGAACGGTCCCCACGCTTATGACCTCATTTAACCTTAATTACCTCCTTAGAGGCCTCATCTCAAAATACAGTCACGTTGTAGGTTAGAGCTTCAGCATATGAATTTGGGGGGACACAATTCAGTCCAGAACAGGGGAACTGGCACTTTGGTTGATCAGTCAAACAAAATTGGAGTGTGGAGGGTGGCAGCTGGGCATACATCCCGACACCTCCCAGAGTGATCAGCTGACTTTGCGCAACGCAGACGTCGGGATAAATATGGCCTGGTGCCGTCCTCTCAGAGGCTCAGAGGTTTTGGGGGCAGAACAACCTGCAAACAGCCACACAAATGGGAGCTGCCGAGCCGAGGGGTGGAAGTGCAGAGAGGAGGCAGGGGCGTGAGGAGGGCTCAGTGGGAGCAGGTCAGGCCGGAGTCTGAGGATGAGTGACATCTCCAAGGGAGTCACTGAGAGTGAGCCTGGTCAGCCTCTCCTGGATCTGTGGGGGGTGCTGTCTGCTGCTGTTGTCTGCTTGGGCCCCAAGAGGCTATGCTGATGACCAGGACACAGCACTCCCATTGTGGGAGGACTTGCAGCCTTGATTGTTGCCAATCCCAGCTTTCTGGGTACCCAAACACCCCCTCCTCTTGCTCAGCACCAGCGGGAAACATCCCCTCCCCCCCCCGATCAATACTATGTGTCCACCCCCCACCCCGGAGCGTGATGACACAGGAAGGCACAGACCAAGATTCGGGGCCTGGGAGATACCACTGACCAGCTGGGCAGCTCAGGATGAGTGGCCTCACCTCTCCGAGAGTCCCTTTGTCATGCCCACAGTGAGGACAGCAGGCTGCACCCTTCCTAACTCACTAGCCCGATGTGGGGATCGCAGCAGATCATGGAAGGAAGACCCCCTGCCCCCAAGAGCTCTTTGTCATAACTTGTTTGTTCATTCATTCATTCATCCACTTGTTAATTCATGTGTTTCTTATCATTTTCCTCTCTGGACCTTGGAAGTCAGTGATTTGCTCAAGTGCCCTCATCCAGCGTGCCCATGGGTCCTTATGGATCATGGGGTTATCTTAAAGGTAACACAATCCTATTTTTCAAGGTTCTTGGGAGACACCAGATAAGGGGACTGACTTAACATGCTGCCTTTTTAACTGCGGTGACACATTTGTTGGAGGGAGTGTGAAGTGAGTAAGGTTTTAACATTTACTATCTTGTATCCAATTAACAAAGTAATGCACTTTTTCTTTTGGAAAATACAGAATAAATACGTAGAAAATAAGACTTACCTGTAATGTCACTGCTAAGGGGTAACTGCTCTGAGTATTTGGATATCTTTTTAACTACATTCAAGTCGCGTTCTACACACACAGCGCACACCTTCACAGAACAGCACGTCCTACTCTGTAGAGAGCCACACTCTGCTTCCTTCACTAACAGAGGGTAGTCGTGTCTTCGGATTCTTTGAGGACAGGAAAGTTCCACTCCATGCCCACTTAGCATTCCCTCGCTTGGCTAGATCATCACTTATTATCAAATCCCCTAATGTTAGACACTGACTTTACTCCTGAGCGTATCCTCCTCTTAAAAATGTGGTGATAAACAACGAGCATTCTTGCACATAACCCTTGCGTGCATCTCAGATTGTTTCCCGGGGCTCACAACCTGGAAGCAGGGTCATTAGCTCTAAGGGTGAGAGACAAGTGTCCTGTGCAGATTGCCGGTTGTGAGCCGCGGACTTGCACTCTCTAGATGAGCTAGCTGTGCTTCCCTTTGACTTGCACCATTTAGACTTTCCTTTCCCTTCTCGGAACCCAGCTGCTGCAGACCAGGGCTGGCAGGCTGCCTTTCAGGGGACACTCTTGATTGTTCGGGGACAGTGTCCCCAGCGTCACGCTGACAACACTGTGAACCCAGCCTCGAGCTCAGCAAGAAGGGGTGCCCAGCATTTCCGCCCACCACCCATCGGCCAGAAGCCACCTGCACAGCCTGCTTAGGCGTGGTGCTGTGGTCCAGCAGTCTGCTGGGGAGAGGGCCCACGGGTATTGCATACTGGTGAACTAGCCAGCCTTTGGCACGAACAGTTACAAAACTTTCAGGTAAGATTACACAGCCAGGAAGTGGCAGAGCTGGGACTCAAACCCAGGTCCTCAGACCTGGAGCCACAATCCGTTCATTCATTCCCAGATCATAATCGAGGGCCCAGCACTGTATTGTGCACTGGGGATTCAGCACAGAACAGAAGAGATTCAAAAAATATGAGCCAGAAGAGGGAAACAAATACTAAATAAGTGATTAAACAACTTAACAGCATTACTATGGGGAAGAATCTAGAAGGAAAAGAGGCAGGGGATGTAGACAGAACTGAGGAAGGGTTGAGGGAGAGAAGGTGAGAGGTGGGGGCCCTCAGACCTCTGTAAGACTGTGCCCGTGATGAGGGCAGTGTGGAGGCGTCTGAGCACAGAAGGACCCCATCTGACTCAGGGTTTTTCGTGCGTTCTGACTGCTGGGCTGAAAGCAGACTGTAGGGAGGATGGAAGCCAGGAAGCCAGTTAGCAGACAAGGCAATAACCCAGGTGAGAGGGTCTAGGTTTGGTCCAGGGTGGTGACAGCCAGGCGGGAGTGGATGTGTGTTTAAGGTACAGCCAATGGGACTTGCTGATGGACTGGGTGTGGGCTGGGAGGGACAGAGCCAGCTATGGAGGCGACCGCCACCACATTGGCCCCAGTGACTGGGCAAGAATGCCAGAAGAGCAGACATTTTGGGGGTGGTTGGGGGATCAAGAGTTCAGATTCAAACACGAGAAATCTCCAAATCCAGGAATCTGAAGGAGTCAATCTGACAGCACAGACTGCTGAGCGTGGTGCCTGGCACCTAGAAAACACTCAAAAATATGAACCGTTTGGCCAATTCTGGAACCCCTTATGGCGGGCAGAGCTCTGCACCACTTGCCTTGCTCAATGCTATCTTTTTATTATTGTCAGCCTTGTTGCATTTATCTCCCAAGTGAAAGGTCCAGGAAATATGAGCTGCGGCTCGATGCGGGCCATCCCAGGCGGTCGGGGGAAGATCAATGTCCTGTTTGAAGGGCGAACTCCCCGGGGTTCACGCCGCCCACGCATTCTGAAACCTGATCATTACCGCGTCTTTTAGGGAGATGGAATCCTTGGCAGGTGATTATTTTTGCTGTCCCACTTCATATCAAACATGCGGAAGGTCAGTCACTTGCTAAGGGCCAGTTGTTGACAAGGGAGGGTGGAGGGGGGCAGGCGGATTCCTGCGGCTCCCTCCAAGACCTGCTTATGCTGAGCAGAGAGCTTCTTCACCCCAGAGCCTGGCGCCGTGGACAGCCGGGGAGCTGGCGGCCTGGGGCTCCCCGGAATGCCAGCAAAGACCCTGCGGCAGGCCTCTTGGCTCGATGAATTCCCACTGACCATCCAGGTCTCAACTGAAACATCGCTTCTTCCAAGAAGCCTCCCTGCTCCAGCCCGGATTTGGCTCCCTATTAAGTGCTGTCACAGCAGCACCTGCCCCTCTCCTTCCAACGTCTTGCATCCCTGCAATGATTTATTAATTGTCCGTTATGACTTGTTCAGCACTCATCTCCCGTATGACCGTGAGCTTCCTGGGGAGGAAGGTCCGTGTCTGTTTGGATTCATTAAACCCATCCCAGAGCCATGGCAGGAGATCCATCGATATTTACGGATTGGCTGTTGACATCATCCAAGCAGAATGGAATGGGGAAAGCTGGGTTGATGAGCAAATATAGGTACAATCATCGCTCTGTGCCATTTTGACCTAAGAGATCAAACACAAGACGAAACTAAAAGCTGGATGGCAGGCATTCACCGATCATCTAAAGCCACCGGCTCCAATCTGTCGGCTCCAGATGTGAGAATGGGGAAGGGACAAAACGATTTTAAGGGATTTGTAAATTCATAGGGTACCAAGCATTATCTTTATTTAAATTTTTTATTATGAAAATTTTCAGACATATACATGGGCAGGTAAACAGTCTACTGAGCTCCCATATGCCCATCAACCACAGTCAACGGTGTAAGACAGTGCTCTGCTTCCCAGAGTCATGTCATTTCTCTCCCACATACTTCAATGTGCATCTTTTAAAAACATAGACGTTTTCTTACAATAATGGCAAAAGTATCTTTAAAGAAAATACTCTGTCTTGCCCATAGGAATTAGATTTTTATTTTTAAAGTGCATGCTATTGCAATGATCAATTTTCTAAAATTAAGAGTGTTAAAAATGCACAGAAGGCATTTTTGTCAGAATGTATTCCCTTAATTAACTGATACTAGAAGTCCAACTGTGATCCAGAGGGGTCTATGATATTTTTTGATGTCACATGTGGAAAGGATGGGAAGCTCTGATTTAAAGCTTCATTTCAGCCACAACCAGCGTTTCTCCTCAGGCACGCTCTTGATGGAAACTGCAAACGGAACGTATCAGAGAGGTGTGGGTTTCTTTGCATTGTTTCTTTTGCTATCCGCCTGTAGAGCTGTTCGAGGAGAGAAACTGCAATCAGACAAGAGGTGGCACGTGGTGTGGCTGTGCCACAGAGTATGTTCAGGGTGGGATGGTCCAGAATTGACTCTGGTTTCTAAATTGTATAGAAAGATGGGTTCAGATGTCCGGTGCATGGGATAGCTAACAGGTAACTCGGTTCTTGTCCTGATCTGCTGTTTGCTGACTGTGTGGCATTGCTGGAGTAACTTAACCCCGAGCTTCAGTTCTGACGTTTGCAAAACGAGCATAAGAATTCTAACTTCCCTGCCCCTCTCCTCAGGGTTAAAGACCCAGCAGAAGTAGTCGAGAAAAGTGTGTGCAAGCTGTTGAGTGCAGTCCACAGTTTAAAGGGCATGCGGCTATCCTACCTTGTTCCAGCCTTTGTAAAGCTTCCTTTTGTCGTCGGCATCTTGGGGCTTTAGCAAGCATCCTAGCAGCTCCTTCCAGCTCACCCCTTGCCTGCTCTTTCGTCAGCATCTCAGCGGGAGCTGCCCCCGCCCAAGGAGCATCTGGACCCAAAGCAAAGAAACCCGATCAGTCAGCGGCTTTGCCTCCGACACACCAAACGGCTCCATCAGCGGCTCCTTTTCCTCACTCAAAAGACCAAATGGCCATCAAATGGTGGAGCCACAGCCACCCCGGCACACGGCTCGGCCGTCATCACCTCGTCTGGCGAGGTCATCTGCAGGGGGTGCAGGCTTGTCGCTGGGACTGCTGGGTCCTGTGCAGCAGTCTGCAGGCCTGGCTCCTCTCATTCTAGACTCACCCGGGGAGGTTCGATGAGGGACCCACATCCGGGCCTCATCCCCCAGACATTGGGTTGTAGCCTCTGGGGTCTGGGGACTGATATTTTCTGGAAGCTTCTCAGGTCATTCTCATGTGCAGCTGGGGTCAAGAACTAGCTGGCTAAGCGATTGCTCAGGTAAACCAACTTGCCTGTTCAAGTTGCTGAGAAATGAGTCAACCAAATCAGTAATTTGATAAAAATCATTTTCTAACCAAAAAAACATAATGCAAACTTTATCCAGAGGGAGAAAGACCCACAAAGGTCAAATAAGACCACCTCTGGCTTCCCCCTCAGTGGAAGAGATCCCAGTGGGGTGAGTTACTAAGAGAAGCTGACTGGCTCTGGTCTACACGGAGCTTGACCTGCTGAACCTGTCGCTGGCTAAGGGAAGGAGGTAAGTTTTCTCCCTGAGCTAGTTTAACTCCTGGAGGTTTGGATTGTTTCTCTGAAGTGTCCTGACAGGATTAAAATCATTCATTCACTCAGTCATTCTCTTTTTTGCACATCAGAAACTATGGTAAGTCACAAGGATATATTGAGTACTAGGACTTGGTCATTGGCTTCAGATGGGGAAGAAATATGGGAACATAGCAATAATTATAGCTATTATTTATTGTGTCTCCTTTGTGCTGAGCATTCTGCTGAGAACTTGACATGCATTCCTTCATCTAATCACTACAACTCTATGAAGTGGGTAGCATTATAATCATTCTCTATAGAGGAATCCGAGGCTCAGAGATGTTAAGTAATTTGCACAAGATCACACAGCAAATAGTGGCAAAGCTGGCATTCCAACCCAGCCCAGGACTCCAGGTGATGCTCCTCATCCCACACACTGCTGCTTCCCACAGTGGCATCACCAGGACACAGATCCACAGGTGTCAGGAGGCTGGGAGTGAATACAGAGGCTCTACTTCTGGGGCCATGAGAAGATTTCCCCTCCAAGGCCATGTGTTGATGTCAGCCGGTTTTCAATTCTGTTTACACTGACTCCAGCATAGTTGGGAGGGAACAGCCCTGATCGGTTGAGTTTGCCAATTTCCATGGTGTAAAGACTCCCACCATGGCTGATTTCAAATTGCCAATGCGACATCACTGAACTCCTAGTTGGGAAGAGATGCCCACTGTCTGCGCTCCCCAGCTGGTGTAAGTGGGCTCCAGCAAACCACTAGGAGGACTTCTCTGATTCTCCCCAGTAGAAGGTCTTTTGAGGACCACTGGAGATCATTTGGTCCTTTTAAATTTTGGTGTATAGGAGGATTTTTTAGATCAGAATCTCCATGAAGGAAGACACCATGTCTATTCTTGCTCACCATTGTATCTTTCTATCTGCGGTTCCTGGCTTAGAGCTGGTTAAAGAGTTAATCTTCTGTAGCTCAAGGATGAGGGCTTGGCCGTGGTGTTAGTGGTGGAAGGCGGAGGTGGACACACTGGGATACGTGGATACATCTCAAAGGTAGACTTGATGGGATTTGCTGTGGTTAGATCTGGGAGGTGAAAGAGAGGAGTCAAGGCTGACCCCGAGTTCTTGTCCTGAGGATTTGAATTGGCTTTATGGGGGCGGGAAACACTGGGAGGAACAGATTTGAGTGGGTAGAAATTCAAAGTCTCGCTTGGCCAGTCTGAGCTGCCTATTAGATCTCTAGTAGGATGTTGAGTAGGCTGTTGTAGATACTCGTCTAAGTGACATCAAAGAAGCAGTGGGGAGAATGTACTGGAAGACGCTGGCATCCGTGAATTGTTGGAGGAAGGGAATGAGGTGGAAACACTCGAGATAGTGGGTGGTGATGAGATGCTTGGAACTAAGGAGGGATGCAGTTATTGGTTCACATGCCCTTGACTCTGACCACAGAAGGGACAGGTAAGAGCTTTGGAGGAGAAGATGGGCTCTGAGAGGCCAGGATGTTGAAGGATCACCTACAGTTCTACACCATTATTGGAACCACCAAGAATTAGGATAAAAGTGGGTTTGGAGAGAGGGAGAAATCTGGCATATGGAAGAGGTAGCTTTATAAATGAATGAACTAAATGTTGGGCTGTGTAATCAACAGTCTCCGGGAAATTAGTTATTTCACAGGAAACATAAATTAGATTCTTACTTCAGATCATTTACAAAAATAATTTCAGATTGCTAAAGACCATAAATGGGCCGGCCCCGTGGCTTAGCGGTTAAGTGCATGCGCTCGGCTACTGGTGGCCCGGGTTCGGATCCCAGGCGCTCACCGACGCACCGCTTCTCCGGCCATGCTGAGGCCGCGTCCCACATACAGCAACTAGAAGGATGTGCAGCTATGACATAGAACTATCTACTGGGGCTTTGGGGAAAAAAAAAAAAAAGGAGGAGGATTGGCAATAGATGTTAGCTCAGAGCTGGGCTTCCTCACAAAAAAAATAAATAAAAGATTAAAGACCATAAATGTATAAAGCAAAGTTTAAAAACCTCTAGAAGAAAATGCAGGAGACTATCTTTACGATATTCGGGTACCAAGGGGTTTTTTAAATCACATAAAAAATTCACAAGCCATAAGGATTATATCGTCAAATATGATGCTGTCAAACATTACTACATGCTAAATAAAGTGAAGAGATAATCCACGTGCTAGAAAATATACGTGCAATGCAATGTGGCAAAGAATTAGCATTCAAACTATATATAAAGAATGCTTGCCAAGGATAAGAAATAGAAAACAACACGATAGGATAAAAGAAGGAGAGGATTTGAGCAGCTGGTTCACAAAAGGGGAAACCCTACTGACCAGGAATTGGGAAATACCAATTAAAGCCACAATGAGGTACCATTCCTCGCTCATCAGTTTGGAAAAATGAAACTATGGGGGTGTTGATACTCTCTGTGAGATTCGGAGGTTGGCACCACCACTCTGGAGAATGATGTCCGTCTCCACTGAAGCCCAGTACGTGCATCCCCTCCACCCGGGATGCCGCTTCTAAGTACACACCTGAGAGCAACTTCCGTCCACACACGGGAGTGCCCATTGCTGCTGGGTTTGTGGCAGCACAAACTCAAACAACACAGACATCCACCAACAGAAGAGTGGAGAACTAAATCGGGGAATATTCATTCAACAGACACTCCAGAGCACCGAACTCGAGTGATAGAGCTACACTGTCACCACGGATGGATCTCGAAGCATCGAGTGAAGCCAGCCAAGCAATTTGCAGAATGAAATGTGCAACAGGAAAGCATTCATACAGAGCATAAAAGCACACAGTACAACACTTCATACTGTTTACAGACGGATCCACACGTGGCCAAAATATAAGAACATGCACGAGAATGATAGACATCGAAATCAGGATGGTGGTCAAGGCTCAAGAAGGAAGAAGGGACGAGGGGACCAGGGAGAGGTGTAGAGAAGATTTCCCATGCACCTGTAACGTTTTCTCTCATAAAAATAATATCCAACTAAACAACGGAAGATGTTAGTGTTGGTTAAATCTGGGTGGTAAGTATATGGCTACTGATTACTTTATCCTCGGTACTCATCCATATGCTGGAAGTATTTTCAATCTTTAAAAGACCAGACAACATTTCTTTCTTATTGAGCTGGACTCTCGATTCTAGACCTTTTGGATTTTAGATCTAAATGAAGAATTTTACATATGTTTCTATTGAATGCCATCGCTTTGGGCCCTTCATTCCAACGTGGTAAAATTCATTTAGTTGATAAACATTCATGAAAGCATCTCCTAAGTGCCAGGTACTTAATTGTGGGTTTTTAGAGATGCATTGGGCATAACTGTCTACCGTCTTTTGAATCATTACTCCCTCACTCATCTCATGAGAATTACTTCTGAACTTTGTGAATTCCCCAGTTTGATGAAATGATTTGTCTTCAGCCAAGTATTTATAAAAATAGTGAGTAGGTCTGTTGCACAACAATGTGCATATAGATAACACTACTGTACCGTGCATTTAGAAATGCTTAAGATGGTAAATTTTATGGAATGTGTTTTTTACCACAATAAAAAATAGTGAGTAGGGCCAGCCCCGTGGCCTATTGGTTAAGGTCGGCCTACTCCTCTTTGGTGGCCCAGAGTTGGTTCCCAGGCGTGGACCTACAACAATCATCAGTGGCCATGCTGTGACAGCAGCTCACATACAAAATAGGAGAAGATTGGCTGCAGATGTTAGCTCAGGAAGAATCTTCCTCAGCAAAAAGAAAAAATAGTGAGTAGGACAGAGCTAAGTGCAGAGCCCTGTGGCACGCTACTAGAGACTTCTCTCCAGGTTACCTTTGCCCTCCTAGCTGACTCTGTGCACATGCACGCACATGTGTGTGTCAGTACACACTACATTTCACATACAGAAATGGAGCCCAAGTTTTAGATGGTCAATTCAGGAAGAAAAATATCTCGAAGCGTCTCAAAGCATTTTTAAATTATTTGCTGAATTAGTAGAAAAAACAATTTGTTGGGCATAGATTTTTCCGTGTCGATTATGAAACCTAAGTGTTATTATTATGAATGAAAGGGGACCCTCCGTGGACCCTCTTGGGGGAACACTTCCCCTCTTTACTTTCCACCTGGGTCAGAGGTCTGCACCAGGAGTTCCGGGACCCGCGCTGGATCTTCACGTCTCTTCATGCCACAGTCCTTCCCTTACCGCCCTGCTCCTCCTCCTTCTGTCTTTTTCTTTTCTTTCACCATTCATCTTTCCCTGTTTGTTTTGTTTTTCTCTTTGCTGTGCTGCTTCATCAATATTTATTTTCTAAATATTTAGTTTCTAAATTGCTGTTCTTGTACTCTTTAGCCAGAATATCTCATTCCAATGAATCACTTGTAAATTCATTCATTCACCACGGAGGTTCGCAGCCCTGGCTGCAAAAAGAATCACCTGGGAAACTTGTAAAAGGTACCCGGGCCCCACCACAGACCAATTAGGTCAGAATCTCTGGGGGCGGGGGCCAGGTGTGGATATTTGTCAAAAGCTTCCCAGATGATATTGCTGTGCAGCCAGAGTTGAGAAATGCTGATTGAATAGATATTTACTAAATCCTTCTGTGCACCAAGAACAGGGGGTTGATAAGGAGGCCTTCCTGGAAGAGGTGGCATGTGATTGTGGTAGGGTGCATTTCCCAGAGCATGACAGCAGTGCCCGTCCCACAAGCTCCTGTGTGACGGGACCTTGACGCTGTTCCTCACATGCCCGAGTCTACGTCTCCCCGCCTTGCACCTGGGTGGCCCCGTAACTGCTCTGACCAACAGAATGACGGAAATGAGACTGTTCCCACCCCCAGCCCTACCTGGGCTCTGCTTCCCCTCTTGGTAGTTTCTGTCTTCAAGACCTCAGTCCACTTCATCTAAGTTATCGAATTTGTGAGCGTGGAGTTGCTCTTGAATTCCCTTTTCATCCACCTGACGTCCACGGGGTCAGTAGGAACAACCCCTCTTTCCTTCCTGAGATTGGTCATTCGTGTCTTCGCTCTTTTTCAGGCTGAGCCTGGCTGCAGGTTTACCCACTGTATTGATCTTCTCAAAGAACCAGCTTTAGGGTTTGTCGATTTTCTCTATTGTTTTCTTGTTCTCAATTTCATATATTTCTGCTCAATTTCTTCCTCTTATTTATTTTCTTCTGCTTACTTTAGGCCTCAATTCCTCTGCCTCCTCTACTTTCCTAAGGTGGAAGCTTTGTTATTGATGTTACAGCTTCCTTTCTAAGATTTGCATTTCCCTCTATATGTTTCCCTCCAAGCACTAGTTTCATCCCAAATTTTCCTACAAATTTCAAGTTGTATTTTCATTTTCATTTGGGTCATTGCATTTTTTAAATTTTTCTTGAGACTTCTTCTCAGACCCACAGGTGGTATAGAAGGACTTCGTCTTCTTCTCTCTCGTGCTCCTTCCCGGAACCCAGCAGCACGACGGGGAAGCCAGGCCACATGGAGCGGCCACGTGTGGACACCAGCCAGCAGCCCCGGCGGAGCCCCCAGCGGATGAGCCACACTCGGCCGCTTGCCTGAGCCCCCGGCGTGGCCAGCACAGCTGAGCCCTTGGGTGGTGCAGTTCTAGCTGTGCTTTACTGCGCTCCTGAGCCCAGCTAAACTCCAGAATTGAGACAGGTGATGATGAGGAGCTGCTTTAAGCCGCTGAGGTCAGCCGTTAAGTGATGCGCAGTGGGTAACTGAAGCAGCGGAGACCGCAGGGACATGTGAGGGTCATTCAGCAGGAGGGCCGGGTAGGGCTTCCCAGCCAAGGGGAGAGGAGGGCAAGCCCCATGTCTGGGAAAGAGCCAGCTCCTCGGCTCCTCGTGGGCTGCGGGCAGCCAGGTGACAGGAGCACAGGGACTGGGGAGAAAGCCCTGCAGGGAGCACCACTGTCCCTACTCACAGAACAGCAGATTCAGGAAGCGGGAGCCCACCTTCCCAGGGTTTCAGTATCGCACCTTGTGCCAAGTGCTCAGGAAAACGGATGGAAATGGAACACTCCGGCTCAGTTCCAACTCGGAGTCTTTGCATCTTTGTGCCCGCTGCCCCCCATGAGGCCCAGGGGCTCACCGTGCACGTGGGCAGGAGCTGAGCGCCAAGCCACGTTCCCACTCTCAGGTGTGGGCTCCGAGGGAGGCTGGGTCAGCTGTGCTCCAGAAGCAGTTGGGCAGGGCTTTTGAAGGTCATTCCTCTCACGTACCCTTGAGGGTGTTGTTTATGATTCGGGAAAATGCCAGTGATGACAGTCTCTCTTCTGAGCGGCAGCACTTGCGAGCTGCTTCGGAGCCAGGCGCCGAGGACGGGACTGCCCGTTGAGACGCGCACTAGCACCATCGATGGGCCTCGGGCCACATCCCCGACTGGTGGTTCCAATGGGAGCTTCGTAGTAAGCGTTGACCTTTGTGAAAAGCAGCAACCCAGAGAAATGCAGACATGCTTGATTCAGGACTTGGGGACCACGTGTGCTGCAAAGCTGCCCTCTGCACCCACACTGCCTCTGTTCCTGAGATCTAGAACAGAGCCTCGGTTTTCCTTGGTGACCTCCTACCCACCTTCAATGGAAGGATGGGGCTGACCCCACCCTAGATCTGAGGTGTCCTTGCAACTCAGTCTGGCCCATCAGAGTATCACTTACTCCTGCCAGAGTGACAGGTTCATGACATGTGGCCCAACGTGGCTTGTCTGTGCCACAGTCTCAGATCCAGCACTTTGGTGGAACTTGAACTTCACATAAGCTGGACGTTGCTTGGGATCATCTTGCTGCTTCAGGGGAGAGCCAGAAAAAGAATAAAACCAACAGAGAGAAAAGCGGAGATGAAGAGAGACTGAGCCCTGAAGACACATTGTGTGTCCCTGGATCGAAACATACCTGAAGCAGTACTGCTCCTGGGCTGAATCCACAGATGGTCATGGTGGCTTAACCCAGTTAGAGCTTGGTTTCTATCACTTGCAACTGTAAGAATCTTGATAACCTCTCACCCATAGGAAGTGGGCATTCATTGGTCACAGAGCTATTCATCACTAGGGTGACCGTGCGTCCACTTTCCTGGGCAGTCCTGGTGAATCCTGTGGTTCTTGTGTCATTATTAGTAGCACCACCATTCACTCTCAAACTATCCTGATTGGATGATAAATCAAATGGTCACTGTTTTAATTATCTGTCACTTGTGTAACAAACAACCCCAAAACTTAGCGGTGGGAAACGAGCACCGTCTTGTTTGCACACAATGCTGCAATCTGGGCGGCCAGCTTGGTGGCTCTTCTGCTCTTTTGAGGGTGGTCATTTGTGTGGCTACATTTAGCTGGCAGGCTGACGGGCTGTGCTCAATCGGGACACGGGGACAGTCGTGCCTCTGTCTCCATGTCCCCTCAGGGCTAGTCCCTCTCCGTGTGGCCTCTCCACATGGTCTCTCCAGCAGGTGGCCAGACTACTTACACGGCGGCTCAGGGCTTCCAACAGTGCAGAAGCAGAAGCTGCCAGGACCTCGTACAGCGTGGCCCGGAATGGCCACAGCCTCCCTTCCACCTTCTAGTTGTTGAAGTGGCCACAGTCCCAGCCTGGATGCAAGGACGGGACTGCCCAGGGCTGTGAGTCTCTCAGGTGTGGCTCGGGTGAGAGTCCCGCAGGTAGAGAACCGCCAAGGTAACCCCATCCACCTCCTGGCTGGAGCCCAAATAAGAACCTGGCCGCCCCATACCTGGCGTGTGAGCATCCAGTGGGAGAAAGGGACCCACTGCTCCCCACCTTCACTTCTTAGCCCCAAGACAGTGAATTCCAGGATCCCTACCCGAAGTGCCGCCCCCGCACCAGCAGCATTGCATCGCCTGGAAACCAGTTAGAAAGCAGACTCCCAGGCCCACCCCAAACCCAGTGAACCAGAAACTGCACTTTAACGAGGCCCCCAGGGGACACCAATGCCCCCGGAGGCTCGAGAGCCCCACTGGATTCCTCAGCATCTCAGAGAAGCTGCAGCTGGGTTTGCACAGGGAAACCGAGTCATGGCCGAGGCCGCACTGCTGTTGTACAAGCCGCAGGACTCCTGTGACACAGCCCAATGCCAGGCCCAGCTTGTCTGCCCCCAGACGCGTGTCCCAGGAGGCAAGGTTCCCGCTCAGATCCAGCAGGGCAGAGGGGCCACTCGGTTTAGAACGATTCTAGCCTGGCACGGCCTGACCCGTCTCGAGACCTTGACCTCCCTCTCCCTGCTCTCCGGTCCTCCCTTCTGTAAAGCGAGAGAGAGCGAGAGAGCGAGAGCGAGTGAGAGCGAGAGAGAGCGAGCGAGAGAGAGCGAGAGAGAGCGAGCGAGAGAGAGCGAGAGAGAGCGAGAGAGCGAGAGCGAGTGAGAGCGAGAGAGAGAGAGAGAGAGAGAGAGAGAGAGAGAGAGAGAGAGAGAGAGGTTGGCTTCGCTGCACTCCAGGACCCCTTCCAACCCTAAGCCTCTGGGAATCCAGGAAATCCCAATTTAGATATGCAGCTTCGGAAACTGGCAGCAGACAGAGAATGGAATCCGGAAGGCCCTTGCCATTGTGAACGCCAAGTCTAGACGCTGGAAAGGGGGCACTGAGGCGGGAAGAAGTGAAAGTCCCCTTTCTCAGCAATCCACTTTCCAGGAAGCAATAACCACGCAGGTCCCCACAGAGCTCCCGGGCTCTGATCTGGCTGCGCTGGGGCCTGTCCAACGCAGCCGTTACTGTCCTCCGCGGTTCACCTCCAAACACCCACACGCCCAACCTAGTGCTTCCTCCGTGATAACGCCAGGGGCAGGAGCTGCCCCTGTGTCACCCTGGACAAACAGGTGATGTTTATTTACAGCGTGTAAAAGAGAGCCATCTGACCGCCGATGCCAGCTGAGAGCCACCGGGGCTGATAAAGGCGGCTTATCACAGAGGATTAGCCAATGTTATTTTCTCTCTGTTTGTTTGAACTGCGGTATTTGGACAATCGCTGTGAGCCCCGGTGCAGTCAGGGTCAAGTTTAACAATGGCCGCAGCGATGGCAGTGATTGCTCAGTGAAGATGAAACAGAACAAGCTCGCTGGCCTATGCTGTTCTGCGAGGGGCTCCACGGTGGGGATTATCGGGCTGGGTTTGACAGCCAGAGACAAAGTGAGGAGTAACGAACGGGTTTGGCTTTGGACAAAATAACCACATGAAGCAAAACGTCTCTGTGCAGGGCACGGGGGCTTCTCAGCCTCGGCTGTGCACTAGAAGCGCCTGGGCCCCTCTGCACACCTGGACTGCACCCTGGAGCAAGGGAATCCGAATCTCTGGGGTGGGACTCGGGCATCGGTAAAATGCTGTGTGAAGCAACAGATGTGGGGCAGGGGAGAGGGGTTCTCCTCTGTGGGCGAGGTGGGAGTCAGGTTGCTATTGACAGGACAGAGAGGAGCATGGCTCAGAGCTGGGGTACACTGCAGTCATGTGACACGGCTGGCTCTCAGGCAGGCGTCCCCGGGCTGAACTGGCTGAGTTTTGTGAGTGAGCACCAAATGTGGGTCGGAGAATAAAATCTCATGGCGAGATTCTTTTTACAACATCTTTATTGAGATATAATTCACATACCATAACATTCATCCATTTAAAGTGTACAAGTCAATGGTTTTTAGTATATTCCCAGAGTTGTGCAGCTGCCACCATCATCTAGGGTTAGAACATTTCGTCCCCCCTGAGGGCACTATTTCAGGCCACCTTCTTCACACCTAGCGCAGCGACACCTGCAGGGAGATCGGGGTGCGTGAAGACCCTGTGCATGAACACTTGAAGGAGTTGGTCCCTTGGTTGGAAGCCTGGGGCATCAGCCCATCCATCAAGGGAGATTGAGGACATTAATCATCATTGATTCCAGGAAGCCCTCCATAATGCTCCCAGGCCAGATTACATTCACTTCCTCTTTGTTCTCCAAGCAACCTGCTCACCTTCCACACCCATTAGCCTCCCCAACCAGGCTGGGGAGCCTGTAGGAGTAGGGCTGGTGTCTTTCACCCCTGTAGCTCCACACCTGGCCCTGTGGCAGACCACAGAGGGGTACAGTGAGTATGTGTGTGCTGAGAGCTTGCACAGAGACCCTGCTCTGCTATGGTGTTAGCGCTGGAACGGGCGAGGTGTGGTTTTGAACTTGTCCTCTTTGATTTTAGTAGAACATTGAATTACCACCCAGATTGCTTCGTCCCAAGCTCAAAATCAGCACCTTACTGTTCTCATCTGTAAAACAGAAAGGAGACCCCTCTCGGCCTGTAGCCACCCTAGGACTTCTATAACCTGGGAGCACTGAGGATGACATCTCCTCTGAGAGTAAAGCTGGAAGCAATGGGTGGAGTTAAAGGGTGGAAAGTTCTATTTGAATATAAAGAAACAGCGATTTCCTTGAAGTTGGAGATGGCTTCAGGGAGTGAGTCCCCCTTACTGGAGATACTTTAGGCAAATGCTTTCCCAAGAGGTTCCACAGGAGGAGTAGGTGACCTTGAAGATCCATCTTAACCTTGAGCTTCTGTGATAGAGTGTTCTTTGGGGTTGAAGATGAATTCTTACTAAGCACCGCCATATGCTCGCAGGGGATGCTCAAGTTTGGCAGCAGGCTGACCAGGAGAATGACAGTGCCATTGAGTAAGTCAGGGGACCTCAAGAATGAACTACTTCATCACAACCAAACCCAGAAAGGACTCGTACCACCCATTCAGTGTTGGAGAGTGTGGCGCACACCGATGGTTCCCTCCTACTGTTTGTACTAAGGGTTTCTGTTCAGGGTGGCAACGTGTCCAGCTAAAATCTGTATTTTCCAGAGGTTCTTGTCAGTGGAAGTAACTGGGTGGGGATTTTGGAAGGACATGTAAAGGGAGAAAGACATGGCTGGTCTTTTGCTCTCCACCCATCTCCCTTCCGCATGCTAGGCATTGTGGAAGCCATGCAGTGACAACGACGATGACCGTCCCTTATAAAGGATGTCAGGGCAGGAAGACCCAAGGGCCTGGATCCACGGTGGCATTTTGAGGCTAGCACAACAGCCTTGAAATACCGACCTCCAGACATTTACGTGGAAACAAACAAAGGAACGAACTAGAGCCCTGACTTGCTCAAGCCCCTGTTGAGTTCTCTTCACTGCAGCTCAATGCACTCCTGACTGAAGGCTCTCGCCTGCCCAGGCCCCTCCCACATGCAGGAGAGATGGCAGACATAAGACCAGATAAATTTGGCCCCTTTCAGTGAGATTACGCAAAAATGCCCCACCCTGTCCACCATTCCAGGCAGACAACACACAGTAGTGACAGCCTTGCTTTGTGTATCGAGGTGTCTCAGCCTCGGGACCAGTGACACTGGGGCCGGAGGCTTGTCTGTGGGCTTCAGTGCTTTGCAGGGTGTTGAACAGCATCCCCGGCCTCAACCCACTAGATGCCAGTAGCATCCCCCACGTTGTGACAACCAAAAACGTCTCTAGACATCACCAAATGTGCCCTGGGGGAGACATCTGGGGACCATTGCTGTAGACCCTGTGGGACCCTGGCTTTGACTCTCAGTGAAATGGGCGCCACTGTGGGACTGTAAGCAGAAGAGGAACAGGACCGTCCCTGTATTTTACGAGGACCTCTCGCCCCCACGGGAGAATGCACTGTGGGGAGGAGGTGAAGAGCCAGTGAGGAGGTGACTGCAACAGTCCAGGGACCGTGACAGGTGTGGCCCAAGTGTAGCCGTGCGGGTGGTGAAAAGTGAGGGATTCCAGACCCGTCTTGAAGGTGGAGCTGACGGGGTTTCCTGAGGCACGGGTATGGGATGTGAGCAAAACAGAGTAGCTGGGGCACCTTCAAGCTTTCGGATCTGAACTTCGGGAAGGATGGAGACAGCACTCGTTTTCTGAGACAAGAAAGACCATGGGTGGAGCGGGGTGACAAGAGAAACCAGAGGTGCACAGAAAATGGTGCCAATGGACATCGATAAGGACTCCCACTGGTCAGCACACACTCTTCACTGTGACAGATTTTTGCATTTGATCCATTCCTTGGCTTCAAAGACCCACAGCATGCACAGGGGCCATAGCACCATGAAGGCAATCGCCCACTGGCTGAGTGGTTTGTTTGTTTGGAAAATTCCCAAACATTTCCCCAAATGAGGTTGAAATCCATTTCTACAGATCCCTACAGGCATTCAACAAATGCACACGGTCCAGACCCCTCTTAATGTGGACAAAACAGAAGATGGTTTATCCTGAGAGCTTAGGGCTATAGGAGGCAAACAAGAAGGCCCGGTTCAGGGCATTTTCACTGGCTGGGTTCAGTTCCCATCAGAGCCACCCCTACCCCAGCAATTCTGCTGTGGGTCAGAGAGATGGGCAAAAAGAACACAGACCTCACACTAGAGGCAAACTGGAAGCAGATTCCCATTCAAAACCCACTTGGACAAGACAAAGGAAAGAGCTTGCTGGGCAAAGGTTGAGCCCCTCCAGCCCGATGTGCTGGTTTTCTTGAGGTCCCTCTGTCCATCAGGATGGGCGAGCTTTGCTGCAATAACAACACGTGGGGGCGTAAGCCAACAAAAGCTTGTTTCTCTTCCGAGCGATGTGTTTCTACCGCATGTGGGCTGGGAGCTCGGCACCCTGACTCCACCACCACACGGACCTCCCCAGCCGCCCTGGCACAGGCAAAAGTCACGGCAGATTGCGCCCTGGATTCAAAGCTTCCAATCAGAAGATCTGTCCCTTCTGCACACGTTTAATTGGCCTCAGCTCAAGGGCGCAGAGAGATGCAATTCTACACAGGCGTCAGCCCCAGCAATCAACTCAGTTGCTCATTTTCTTTTGCTGCCCAGATGCTCACAGGCTAGTGGCTATTTTCAAGGCTGAATTGTTATTATTTTATAGTAATAGTCATGGTCATAATAACACAGCGTCAGTAAGTAGTTATTAGGTGCAAAACCCCCTGCCACACGCTTTCCATGAATTCACTCTTTCTTTCACTCAACAGTTATATATTCATACCCACGACGTGCTGAGTGTCATGCTAAGCCATTTACAATCATTATCTCATTTAATCTTTGGAATGACCTTATGAGACAGTGTGTAAGTCAAGGTTTATGGTTGCAAGTAGCAGAACCCACCTTAGCAAGCTTATGCAGGAGAGAATTTATTTAGGAATTTCTCTCCTGACTCTCTGGGAGGGCCAGAAACAGGCCTGCGGGTGTTGCAACCGGCAGCAACGCTGGGCTCATTGCTGAGGCCTCTGGGCGATGACGTCGCAGCTCGAAGGCCAGCCCTGGGCAGTAGTGACAGAAAGCTGGCCACCGCTGCCCCTGGAGCCAGAGCCCTCCCCTACGGCTCCGGTGGAGCCTGCCTCCTCGTACTGCTTCCTTCCACATCAGGTGCCACATGTACCTCCTGTCTTCCCCTGAGGGAGGATGGGGAACGACCACCCCGGGGGGCAGGACACAAAGGGGAGTGCTGTTTAGATGCTGCTGGGAGGCCACAGACACGGCACATGCTCGCTACAGGCAGCGCATTCTGTGGACGACAACACTGAGCCCAGGAGGTTCAAAACCAACAAAACAAACCACCACCACCCAGGTTCCCCCGGTGGAAGGTGGCACAGCTGGCTCAGACAGGTCTGATGCCCAGCCCCACCGCCGAGCTGCACGGCCCAGCCCGGATGAACAGAACATCAGGTCACTATGTATATGGAGCACATTCCGGGGGGATTTTCGTATCTGGTTAATTGGACACGTGTCCAGACAGACCACGTCCTTCATTGTCACTGCAACATCGCAGGCTCTCAAATGGACAAGTGGACAGAGCAGACAGTGCCCCTCTGACACAGCTGCAGGGTCTCTCAGCCTTCCGGCCCTGCGGGGCCAGAGTCCCCGGGGCTCCCCAGCTGGCTCCTGTGAGCTGTCTCCCCACTCCACGCTCAAGAGAGCCTCGCTGCCCGTGAAGAACAAGGCCCGGTGGGAGGCTCGTTCTCAGGTGGGATGTGTGACCTCACTCCAACCTTTCCACCATGCGAGCAAACTCTTCACCTCTGAGTCTCCATTTCTCCATCCGTAAAATGGGAATAAAGTAACATATGTTTGCAGAGCTCTGATTATTACTGTTAAATGAGGATGATGAGCATGACAGCTATTTAAAGCTAGGAAGGGCTTTCTGCAGATTGGCTGATTCATGATATTCCCCCTGAATGAATCTGTTTTCATTTCGCCATAGACATTTGTGGATTATCTCCCTTGTAGTATAGTTATATCTTAACTAGTAACGCCATGACACAGAGATTCTCATGATGGCTTTTTCCCCGACTCCCAACAAAGCCTCACACAGGAGCCAGACCTGCTCGCCAAGAAAGCCTCAGCCTGGTTCCGGCGTGGGGAAGGCGGCCCGGAATCCCATGGCTGTGGGTGTGGGAACGCGGTGGCGTTACGACTCACACACTGCGGGCGGGGGCGAGCCGACTGTGGGCTGGTTGGATGATTCTGTGTCTTCTATGAAAGAAGAAGGAAAAAATCCTTCTTCTGAAGCAAAACCCACCATGAATAACACTAAAATACTCATTTACAGGATCAGAAATCAGACATCTTTTGGCTGGTAAGAGTGTATTTTTCATCTGACTCAAGACTGCTCACAAAACAGAAAAGAACAGTGTCTGCTCTCCCCACCCCACCGGTCCCCCCACCTCACCCCCTTCCCCTTCCCCCCTCTCCACCGGTTCCCCTCCCCTCCCCCTCCCCTCCTTCCTCCCCTCCCTGCTCTGTCTACACAGCAATTCCATTTCCTTACAGTTGGAGAATTATTTTTTATTCGCGTGGCACTTATACATATCTTGTCTTGTTTGAAGCTCACAGCAACTCTGGGATGGGATATTTTTCTCCATATCGGAGTAGAAGAAACACAGCACTGTTACAGGATGGAATCCAAGATGGGGCAGCCAGAAGTCATGGGCCAGTCCAGCTCTTCCGACTCTGAAACTGAAAACTGTGTTCTATATCAGCAGATCATCGGGGCAGGAGGAGAGAATCCACTGGCAGTTCCTAAGGAGATGGAGGAAAGTAGTGTGGCGGAGAATTTAGCCTGTGACACAGAGAGGAGCAGATGCTCATGGGGGTCTCCTCTTCCCTCTGCAGTCACAGAGAACCATGGAGAGGCCACCAGCCTGCAAGACCCCAGCTGAGGCCCTGAGAAATTCCAGCCAGTGCTGCCCAGGCTGGGGGACATTACCCCTTGAGACGGCTGCAGGGCTGTTAAGAGTCACCTGATGATGCTCTCCTGAGTGCCCTGATGACATGGGGAGGAAGGCTCCGGCTGGTGGAGGGCGTCCTTACTGCCCCTCCAGCTTTCACAAATTGCCCCCATTAACAAGCCAGAACAGACTTTGGCTCAAAGCCTTTGGCAAGCCCTGCGTCTCGTAAGAGTTTAATAACAGTGTTATGGTTTATACCATTTATTTTTATGTTGGCTTCTAAGGGTGATGAGAAATAACCATTTCCATTGATGGCCATGCTGTAAATTGTTCTTTCAGGATAAGATAAAGTAAAAAAAATGAGTTGGTTTAAAGAAGAAATATTAGGTGCCTGGTACAGATGGACCAGAGATACGACAGAGTGTGGGGGACAGCAGTGGGTGAAGTCTGGAAACGTGATTTTCATTCAACCAGACCAAATGAGGGAAAATAAGACAAAGCATGTATATGGCAAGAATCCAATGTTATCAATACTGTAATTTATATTTTGGATTCTCTCCTATTGCATGAGTGTTAGAACAGTGGCTGCGCCTGGGCAAGAACAGGCTCTCTAAAAGGGGTAAGAAGCAACTTTCATGCTTATGAAGTTCTGAATTTCGGAAATGTTGTTCTAACTCTAACGTATTCTTATATTACTTGTAAAACAAATAAAATCATATAAAAAAAATTGCACTTAAGACAGAATCTTAACGTTTGACCTGCCTTAGGGAAATGAGAAATTCTAGTCTCCTAGGGGAATCCCCAATGGACCCCCGGCAAAACTAACCAATGAGGCATCGAGGTAGCATAGAGAGGGGTTTGGGAGCTGGAGGAACCTGGGTTTTCATTCAAGCTCTGCCACTTACCAGGGATGTCATCTTCACAAGCCACTTGACCTCACCCGGACTGTAGAATGAGAACAGTGACGCTATCCTGCAGGAATTGTGTGCGTGTGTGCGCACGCCCCTGCACATGCATGTGAGTGTAAAAGGCAACAGGGAAGACTACGGTTAGGACTGGACAGGCCGTGAGCCGGTGCAGAGCGCAGGCTGGGCGTTAGGGCTGTCCTTCCTGGAAGGCTACAAAAGAAGGAAACATCCAGAAGAACAGGCGCCTCTAGGGGCACCTGGATCAGCCAGGGCCCGCGCGAAACTGACGCTCACTCACATTGAGTTTAAGATGGCATTTTGTTAAAAAGCGAGTTTCATGGGAGAATGGTTTTCGGAGAACTGGGCAGCTGTGGGGAGACGTCCAGGCAGGTGCGGGGCCCTCGGGCGGCAGCGGCGGGCGCCACTTCCACGCCCAGGCCTGAAGCTGCCAGGGGAGGGGGCAGTTCCTGGAAGCGGGCTGGGGCAGCTGCGGACAGGGCACGAGGCAGGAGCCGGGCGTGGTCAAGGGACCCAGACGGCGCTGAGGGAGCCAGGGCAGCAGACAGCCGGCCCCACGCCCCTCCTCCCTCTCATGTCCTGTGGGGCTGCCTCCTGGCCAAAGCCGGCCGCCAGCGCGCTCCCGTGGGGCAGGGCGGAGGACCGCGGGGAGGGGTCCGGAGGGCGCTGAGGCCTCCCGTCCAGCGGTCTCGCCCGAAGGCAGATTTCTAGTTTTGAGGTGAGTTTTCCCTTCCCTCTGTGCCCAGATCTCCTGAGGGAGTGAATAGGCGCCCTGCCTCCACCTCCCGTGCGCCCCCCGCGCCCCACAGGCTGCTCCGCCTGCCTCCGGCGGGTCTCTGGGCCGGCGCGTCCGCGCCCGGGGCGGCATCCTCCGTGTGCTCCAAGCTCGTCCTCCCGCGAGGGCTCCTCCCCGACTCCCTCCAGGACCGCTGGCTGCGGCACCCCCGCATCTCCGACAAGACCCAACCCGACACATGTTCTTTTCGCCCGGCCTGCTCTTTCTCTCGTGGGCTGTCTGGGTGAAGGCATCTTCACCTTTCCACAGCAAAATGGAGACATTTGGTGACTTTGGGAAAACGTGTTTTCTTCCCCGACGTGGCCGTCAGGGATTAGGAGATGCTGTCGACTCTCTCTTGGTTCCCTCTGCTGTTGAGCAGTTCAGCACCTCATCATCGCCTGGGTTGTTTAAAAAACTAAAGCAGGCCCCCCCACCTTTTGTTTAAAGGATACATTGAAAACAATAGTCATAACTACCGTGTATCAGACATTCTCGTAAACATTTTCTGAGTATTGTCTCCTTTTCGCGGGACTCTGTGGGCGGGACTGTAAACTTCTCCCTTTACTGATGGGGACGGGGCTCACCTGATGTCCAGGAGCACAGGCAGAGTCGGGACCTGGCCCCGGGTCTGTCCCGCCTCAGGGAGGCAGAGCCCGGAACCTTGTAGTGAAAGATACAAATTTAAAAAATTGAAAACAAAGTACGCATGGAATGTCCAAAAGGCCAAAGAGAGAAAACAAGGAGACACAGAACAGCAAGAGAAGGATACAAATTAGAAGTAACAAAAGGTGGGGAAAAAAGATAAAATTTAAAAAACTGATAAAATGTTTGAAGGGAACTGTTATGTTGAACTTGGTCTTTTTCAGTCTCAGGGGCAGGAGCACCCTCCTTGTTTTCACTCATAAGATTCCTCTCTGCTCAGCGGTTGCACAGATTGGCTTGGAATTACCATATTTTGACAGCCTCCTAATTGGCCTTCCAGCCTCCACTCCATCCCTCCACACCACTCTCTCTGAGGAGGTCTTTCTAAAACGCAAATCCACCTTGCCATTTCCTGCTTCACTTCTGGCTGGATCCAGTCCCAGCTGGCCCCAGGCGACCTTTGCAAGCTCCTGCCCACCCTCCCTCCCTGTCAGGAGCCCCCGGCCCCCTCTGCTGGCGTGGGGTCTGCTCTCCCACACACCTCTGCAGAATGCCCCTGCCCTGACCCCTCTCTCCAGCTCAGGACATTCCAGGGCTCCTTGGAGCATTGCTGTTAACACGGATATCTTGCTCTTTGCCCCTGTAACAGCAGACCCACCTCTGTGGTTGGCTATGTGTAAATCTATCTCCCCAGTTACTTTCAGAGCTCCATGAGGGCAGGGCCCATGTCCTGTTTGTCTGTCTCTCCAGCCCCTTGCCCAGGAAGAGAATGGGAGAGGCCAAAAGAAATAAAATGATGGGACAGTTTGGTGAGATATCTCTCACGGAAGTACAAGATCCAGTGGAAGCACATAAAAGGGGTTGTCAGCCTAGTGTGGGGAATGGGCAGGTCAGGGAAGGCTTCCTGGAAGAGGTGATGGGCAAGCTGAAAGATGAACTGGAGTCTGTCAGCTGAAGAGGTGAGGAAGAGTGTTCTAGGCAGAGCAGAGGGCTTAGAGAGGCGAGGAACTCTGCCTCTTTCAGAATGAGTTGAGGGGATGCTGAGAGATGAGGCTGGACAGGTGGGTAAGGGCCTGGAATCCCTGTTACAAAGTTTAGGTTTCATGGCGAGAGCAGTGGGGATGCCTAGAGGGTTTTTTTAATGCAGCAAGTGGCATGGTTTGGTTTCCATTTCAGAAAGGTCGTTCTGGCCACAGTGGGGAGGATAGATTGGGAAGAGACGTGGCGTGGTGCCATGTTTGGTTGTGCAGATTGGGCACTGCACGACTCTGTGGGTGCCACTGAACCCTCTATGGTGGCCTTGGCACTTGGGCTGACATCATCTGATAGCAGGGGTTCCCATTAGACAGTTGTCAAGGCAAGTTAGTAACAGATGTCGGGCACACAAACCAGTGGCCTGGCCTGGATACAGAGAGAAGGGACTTGATGGGTCCCCGGGACTCATAGGTGGATCAACAAGGGCTTTGACCCTGTGACTGGATTTAGGCCTGGGGCACAACCCATTTGTCAGCTGAGCCCCTGAGTGTGTTCTTTGTGGGATCCACGGGCCACGTAGAGGTGGATTCATCATGATGCTAATGCAGTGGAAGCTTCAGGGCCCAGACTTGCATGAGTCTCTCCCAGTGAGTTCCCGAGGTCATATGTTTTGGGGAAATCTGCAGAAGCAAAGTATTTTCATTGCGGTTAGCTAAGACACCTGTCTTCTCCCAGTCTGACTTGCCCTCTGTCACAGCTGTTGGGCGGCCTGGGCATCCTTGGCATTTGGCTCAGGGGAAGTTGACACCAAGAATCCGGGTTGTGCAGGAGAGGCAGATGTGCCAGCAGTCTCTCCGGGACAGTGGGACCCTGCTGGCTGTCCTGGTGCAGGCGCAGCATCCAGGCACTCGTGCTGCCCTGTGCGGGCTCACCTGGTACCGTGACATGAAAGTCCAGAGCCACAGGTCGGACAGGTGAGACGAACATGCTCCGTGATGCCGGGCACGAGAAGAATGCAGGTAGTGGAGGATACACAAGGTTCAGAAGACACAGAGCCAGATGCTGGTCGCTGGAAAATTCCTCCAAACCAACGCACGAGGTTGTAAACAGAGGGTTTGATTCTCTTGGACTCATAGTAAATATGAAAATTCATTTCCATCAGGAGTACACTAGATATTGCAGTGTATACAGTGGTAAATGTACCATAATCTTTTATATCATGTTTGGTGGGAACGGTACACTCGATAAAGTTTGAGCATGCCATTATAATTGGAATTTGGAAAGACATTTTGGAATATTTCAACAGAACAATGGGGAAATTACAGACTCCTAATTTGAACGTATCTGAAGGATACCTTCTTTTGTCATCTTTAAATTCCTTTATTAAAGAATCAAGTAACAAATAGAGATATCAGTGAAATATGAAACAAAGGAAATAAACATGAGATATGAAATTAACATTCTGACATGAAGAAGTGAGTTATAACCGAAAACATCCAGATCATAACAAAAGCAGTAATTAATTAAGAAGAGGTCTATTTCAGATAGAAGTAATGAATAAGCACTTGGATGCTTATTAATGAAACCTAATTAATGAAGAGAAACCTAGTTAACGAAGAGAGGTGAATTATATAAATACACTGCAAAAATATTTAAATTTCTTGCTAGTTTGACATGAAATAAGTGACAGTGAGGAAGATAGCATAAAATCCACAGATTAAAAAAAGTGATGACATACTGAGTATTGTCAATTCAAAGAGCATTTAGTTTTACTAATTTTACAAGAAAACTTCAAGTGACCTGAAATCTTTCAGTTCCTATATGGAAGAAATTCAATAGAAGTTTCCCCAAATTTGACAACAGTTTTAAAATTTTTCACAAGGGTTGTGCTTGGGATCTATGAGCCAAGGAGAAGTATAATTATGTCGCTGTGAAACTAAAAGACTTTTTTATGAACTACCAACAGACACCCACACAAAAACAAATTATAACCAAATATGCCAAAGGAAGTACTCAGCATCTTTGTATTCTCTCTATAGAAAATGATGTGGCAAATTATTGTCATAAGAAAGGGAGATCAAAGAAAGCATCCCAAAAAAAACTAGGAAAGAAAAAGTATTAGAGATGTGTCAGGCAGTTAATTAGTCAAAATATCACGTTAATTTGTGATGTCTGTTCCATTCCTCTGTTTTTTAAAATCTGCCATTTGTTATGGGTTCTTTTCCAGATATTCACTTTTGTAACTACTTTTATGTTTGTAATTTTGAATTATTTTTCTTAAAGAAGCACCCCCAAATTGCATAAGGTTTGAGCCCAGAGAAGCCGACTCTGCCTGTGGGAGCCAGGAAGCTCCTTTTGTCACTTCAGACCAAGCGGGGGTCACTTGGGGTGAGACTGACACACGAACGGTCGGGACGGCTGTGCTGCAGGCTGGGAGCCTGGCGTGCCGACTCCTGCTGAACCAACACGGCTGGGAGGCTGGGCAGGCAGCTCTGGGGAGGCTTCCCTCCTTACTGTTACTGGCTTAAATCTATAGAATCAACGCCACCCCCAGTGCTCTGTCCTTCAGCCAAAATAACATGCTCCAAGCTCTGATACAGTTGAAAATGAACCCACATATTTTTTGAAGGTTTAAAAGCTCGTTTGAAGAAGGGCAGAGGGTCAGGAGAAAGGAGCTGCATTTACAGAGATCTGGCAACCTTTCAGGAGGAAGAGTCCCGCTTACAAGGCCTGTGTTCACCATGCTCGTTGCCCCGGGCCGGGGTGAACGTGGCCGGTCAGTGGTTCTGTCCACAGTGGCAGCAAGGGCTTGGCCTCACAGCTTAGCTCCTGGGAATGAGACAAGCTCAGGTGTTGCAGAGATGAAGCGAGGGCTTGGCCAGGGGTGGGGGGGAAGGGAATGGGGTGCAGCTGGGAGAATCCTGAGCTGCAGGCCATCAGATGTTACAGGTGCCCAGGGCGGCCACAATGGTTTACTCCAAATGCGTCTTGTGCTCCAAGGGGAAACCCACTAAAACCTGGAGCTTGTGCATCCTGCCCAAAGTCACTATGAAATCTGGGGGCAAAGCACTGACTGGAAATCTGCCTCTTCACAGGAACCTGCAGAATCGTATTCATCAGATTGACACATTGTTGGCATTCAGATTTTTCCATCAGATCTCACTGCTGTGGTTCCTAAAAGGCTGTTTTGAGTCATCATGACTCTCACATTTTCAGGCACCACTTTGGGGGCCCTTCTATCATTATCTATAACAACAAGAACAACAGTAATAATATCAATAGCACTTTCCATCTTGTGCTTTATAGCGTATGAAGGTCTTTTTCCACATCATTTCATAAAATTCTCACAAGAACCCTGTCAGGTATGTTTCAGTTGTCCATGTTACAGGAGAGAAAACAAACTAAAAGAAAAAGAAGCAAGCGAAGGACCTGTCCCAAGTCAAGGCGGTGAATAGGGGCAGAGTGAGGACTGGAGCTGGGTCTCACAGCCTTCACCTCAATATTTGGGGCTCTACCAGAGACTTCGTGTAAGGTTTCCATTCAATTTCCTACCGTGATGTTGTGGAAGGGGTGGCTTGGGTTCTGGTAATTACGTCTGTCCTAACTGCCTCGAGAGATGCTGGCAGAGTAAGATTAAACGTCCGTGTCTAGCGAACGATAGCATCTCGTGAGCCCCCAGCCCTGGGCCTCAGGCCTTTGCACTGCCATCCCCTCTGCCCAGCAGACCCGTCTCACCTCTCCGGCCATGTGTTCCCTTCCCAGGGGCCTCCCTGGGCCTCACGATTTAAAGGAGCCCAGTCACCTCCCTCATTCCACGTAGCACTTCCCACAGTCTGAAATGAGCTCCTTTATTGCTCTGTTGCTTCTCTAATATCTGGCTCACTGGTGGACTTTAAGCCCCAGGAGGACAAAAAGGTCCAATCCAGTGAATCCTCTTCCGTCACCCACCTCCATCCAGTGGTGGTATAAGTGCAGATGGTGCTTACACCATCTAGAGCTCTATAATGGGGACATTCATCACAAAGTGACTCCCTGGAGCATTGTTACTCCACACCATGCTGTGAAGGAGCCAGGAGCAGAGGCCAGGTTGGAATCTACGTTCTGTCTTTTTGGCTGTAGAGTCTGGGACAAGTGGCGAGACATCGTTCAAGTTCAGTTTCCCCGTCTGTAAAATGTGTCTGACAGCAGTGCCACGTGACTGGGTGGCTCTGAAGACTAAATTCCAGCCTGAAGATACAACACCACACCTGCCCGGACAACGTGCTCAGTACACACCAGCCGAAGAACAAAAGCAGGGACTGAGGCCACACAGCTTCAGAGCCTTTGGACACCTGGTATTTTATTCCCTGCGATGGTTCATTTCACGTGTCAGCTTGACCGGGCTCAGGCAGGCCCAGAGAGCTGGTCAAACAGTGTTTCTGGATGTGTCTGGGGGTGTTTCCAGATGAGATTAGCATTCGAGTCAGTAGATTGAGTAGAGCCGAGCACCCTCCCCAATACAGGTGGGCCTAATCTGATCCATTGAGGGCCTGAATGGAACAAACAGGTAGAGGAAGGAGGTTTGCTCTCTCCACTGGAGCTGACATCCTTCTTCTCCTGCCCTCAGACTTGTGACACTCCTGGGTCTCAGGCTTCTGGACTCAGATCGGGACTTACACCATCAGCACCCCCTCCCAAATCCCAGGCCTTCAGACTGAGACTGAATTACACCACAGGCTTCCCTGGGACTCCAGCTTGCAGATGCAAATCATAGGACTTGTCGGCTGCCATAACTGTGTGGACCAGTTTCTATAATAAATCTCTCTCTCTATATATATATATATATTTTATATATATATATATATATCTATATATATTTTATATATATATATATCTATATATATTTTATATATATATATATATTTTATATATCTATATTTTATATATCTATATATATTTTATATATCTATATATATTTTATATATATATATATATATATATATGTATATACATCTCCTCTTGGTTCTGTTTCTCTGGAGAAACCCGACTAGTATGTTACCATTTAAAACTTAACCATGGCTGTCAACTGACGCATATTGTAAGCAAAGCGTGGCTCGGCCAGTACTTGTTGAATGAATGTATGCATGAGCGAGTGAGTGAGTGAATGTATGCATGAGTGACTGAGTGAATGAATGTATGCATGAGTGACTGAGTGAATGTATGCATGAGTGACTGAGTGAACGAATGTATGCATGAGTGACTGAGTGAACGAATGTATGCATGAGGGAGGGGGTGAGTGAATGTATGCATGAGTGAGGGAGTGAGTGAATGAATGTATGCATGAGTGAGGGAGTGAGTGAATGTATGCATGAGTGACGGAGTGAGTGAATGTATGCATGAGTGAGGGAGTGAGTGAATGTATGCATGAGTGAGGGAGTGAGTGAATGTATGCATGAGTGAGGGAGTGAGTGAATGTATGCATGCATGAGCGAGTGACTGAGTGAACGAATGTATGCATGAGTGACGGAGTGAACGAATGTATGCATGAGTGAGGGAGTGAGTGAATGTATGCATGCATGAGCGAGGGAGTGAGTGAACGAATGTATGCATGAGGGAGTGAGTGAACGAATGCATGCATGAGCGAGGGAGTGAGTGAATGAATGTATGCATGAGGGAGTGAGTGAATGAATGCATGCATGAGCGAGGGAGTGAGTGAGTGAATGTATGCATGAGGGAGTGAGTGAACGAATGTATGCATGAGTGACTGAGTGAACGAATGTATGCATGAGGGAGGGAGTGAGTGAATGTATGCATGAGTGAGGGAGTGAGTGAATGAATGTATGCATGAGTGAGGGAGTGAGTGAATGTATGCATGAGTGACTGAGTGAACGAATGTATGCATGAGTGACTGAGTGAACGAATATATGCATGAGTGAGGGAGTGAACGAATGTATGCATGAGTGAGGGAGTGAGTGAATGTATGCATGAGTGAGGGAGTGAGTGAATGTATGCATGAGTGACAGAGTGAGTGAATGTATGCATGCATGAGCGAGTGACTGAGTGAACGAATGTATGCATGAGTGACGGAGTGAATGAATGTATGCATGAGTGAGGGAGTGAGTGAATGTATGCATGCATGAGCGAGGGAGTGAGTGAACGAATGTATGCATGAGGGAGTGAGTGAACGAATGCATGCATGAGCGAGGGAGTGAGTGAGTGAATGTATGCATGAGGGAGTGAGTGAATGAATGCATGCATGAGCGAGGGAGTGAGTGAGTGAATGTATGCATGAGGGAGTGAATGAACGAATGCATGCATGAGCGAGGGAGTGAGTGAGTGAATGTATGCATGAGGGAGTGAGTGAATGAATGCATGCATGAGCGTGGGAGTGAGTGAATGTATGCATGAGTGATGGAGTGAGTCAATGAATGTATGCATGAGTGAGGGAGTGAGTGAATGTATGCATGAGTGAGGGAGGGAGTGAGTGAATGTATGCATGAGGGAGTGAGTGAATGAATGCATGCATGAGGGAGTGAGTGAGTGAACGAATGCATGCATGAGGGAGTGAGTGAGTGAACGAATGCATGCATGAGGGAGTGAGTGAGTGAACGAATGCATGCATGAGGGAGTGAGTGAGTGAACGAATGCATGCATGAGGGAGTGAGTGAGTGAACGAATGCATGCATGAGGGAGTGAGTGAGTGAACGAATGCATGCATGAGGGAGTGAGTGAGTGAACGAATGCATGCATGAGGGAGTGAGTGAGTGAACGAATGCATGCATGAGCGAGGGAGGGAGCGAATGCATGCATGAGCGAGGGAGGGAGCGAATGCATGCATGAGCGAGGGAGGGAGGGAGTGAATGAATGAATGCATGAGGGAGTGAGTGAGTGAATGCAGGACTAGCAATCGGGGAGCCTGTCTCAGCTAGCGATTCTCTTCTTACAAGGACACTGTTTCAGGAGGATGACGGTTTGGCAGGTTGTCAGCTCACATGCCTTCAGGGGCAGGCAGATGGCCCAAAGGAACGACAGAGCAGGGCTTAGGTGTGACTTTGCTCCCACCAGATACCAAGAAAACTGAATGTTTGAACCCTCATGGTCACTAAGAAAATATATCTCTAGGTCTTCCTGCAGGCCGCCAGTCTGAAACCTCTTATATGTTGCATGGTGACACCTGCTTGCTGGTGACACTTCTAAATGAGATTATTTCAGGTCCCCAATCCCTTATTTGAAACCTTTGGGGCCAGTTGTATTCAGAATTCAGAACTTCTATGGGTTTAGAAAGGTGATATGTGCACATACCCTACAGTGTGTAATTTCTCCCGCAGGTTTGGGGTGGCCCCTTATCTTCCAACAGTTCTGCAGGGACATTTGAGCATTCAACTCAGTGGTGTAAACTGAGATGAAAAACACCACGAGCCCATTCAGGGCAGACTTTGTCGTTAATTGAGGGTTTTTTCATTTAGGTTTTCCGCTTTGAGATGTTGGATTTGCTAAAAAGATACCACGGATCTGTGTTGCTAGGGATTTTTAGTCGCTCAGGCAGATCCCATTAAACCCGCTCCCTCTGGTTCCCGTTGGTCTGTTCTCCTTTGCCCGGTGGCAGAGCCTCAGTCGCCTCCTCTAGCGCGAAGGTGCCTCCTCTGTTCCCCTTTTTCTCTCATCACTGACCTTTCCATCCAGGCATCTGAGAGCTATAGACGTTTCTCCTCTCTGCATATCTTGTTCAGCCTCTGAGTGCAAAGGCCAATTTAGAGCATCGGCCCCAGGTGAGCAGGTCCCGAGCAGTCACCGAGCAAGCCAGGGCAACCCGGCTGGCCTCACATCTTCCGACTCCGGCCAACTCCTTTCTCTGAGAAAGAAAGCAGCCCAACGTATGAGGCCTGACAGCACATCAGGGCTGAGTCTGGCGAGGAAGCGGGTGGCCCAGTCCCCGTCCATCTAAAACCCTCTTGCCTTTGGCAATCGTTTCTCCTGAAAGTGAAAATCCCTTTTGTCTGTGGGAAAGAGCTCATAAAAAAAAAGAGAAGCCCAACTGAAAAGCACATGGGTTTCTATTTATAATTTGGGGGAAGGAATTTCACACAGACTCAACTCATATATGAAAAAAGAACTAGTTACTCAGAGGTGGATGTGTTTCTCATTTCCTATTAGCATTAATTTTTTAGGTCACCGCTCAGCGATTTGGAGATGGGTTCATTTAAACGACTGATTTATCCAGGACGGTGGGAGAAGCTCAGCTCACATACACAAGCACAAGCGCCGCTTCTCTACAGGCTTCCACACAGCCACCGGCCGTGTCCGTCACTCAGGAACTCGTGTCCCCTCACAGGTGGCCCCTAACCTCAGATTGGGGAAAACGGTAGAAAGCAGGGCCTAATTTTCCCTTCTCCGCATGGACAGGAGGGGAGGAATGAGAGGGAAGCTGAGGGACTGGTCTCAAGAAAGACGAAGCTGGGGGGGCCGGCCCGGTGGCGCAAGCGGTTAAGTGCGCGCGCTCCGCTGCGGCGGCCCGGGGTTCGCTGGTTCGGATCCCGGGCGCGCACCAACGCACTGCTTGGTAAGCCATGCTGTGGCGGCGTCCCATATAAAGTGGAGGGAGATAGGCACAGATGTTAGCCCAGGGCCGTCTTCCTCAGCAAAAAAAGAGGAGGATTGGCAGATGTTAGCTCAGGGCTGATCTCCTCACACACACACACAAAAAAGACGAAGCTGGAATTTCCAGCCACTCTTTCTGCCTTGCCTCTCTGCTGCTGGCAAGTTCTGTGGAAAATGAAGATGCCTTTGAATGAATTTCATTCTGTGGTAAAAACCAATCTCAAGGCTGGAGGAATTTGGGGAGATTTGAAACATTTGACCCTTTGGCTGGGTCTGTCTGTCTGTCTAACTCGTAGCCATGAGAGGTCAGCCCAGGCTCCCAGTCAGCCAACTGAGATCAGAGGATAGCTGGCCAGATGGACGAGGCTTGCCGCCAGTCGTAAACTGAACACCCCCGCAGTTGATCAGTGGGACAGACGCGGCCCTTTGCGCTCCTGTAACGTAACCTGGTGGAGCTAGTCTGGCGGTTCACGGAAAGCAAGATGACCACAAAAGTCACGGCAACGGCGAGTATTGCTGAGTGGCGAGCATTTGCAGATGCTGCAGGAAAGGACTTTCTTCACATGGATTTTCTCAGTCAACTCCTGTGTGGGCTGAATTGTGTCCCCCAAAAGATGTCGGAGTCCTGACCCCCAGGACCTGTGAATGTGACCTTATTTGGAAATAGGGTCTTTGCAGACGTTCAAGTTAAGATGAGGTCATTAGGTCCAATAGGACAGGTATCCTTATGAAAAGAGGGGATTTGGACACAGACAGATACACAGGGAAGTTGATGTGAAGACACAGGTTGAATGCCATCTACAAGCCAAGGAACACCGGAGGCTACCAGAAGCCAGGAGAGAGGCCTGGAACAGATTCTCCCTCACAATCCTCAGAAGGAACCAACCCTGCCGACACCTTGATTTCAGATGTGTGGTCTCCAGAACTGTGCGATAATAAATTTCTGTCATTTAAGCCACCTGGTTTGTGGCACTTTGTCTTGGCAGCCATGGAGAACTAAAACAGCGCCCCTTGTCCGAGGTGGGTGCCTTGATTATTCCTGTCTTATGGATGTGGTGCTAGAGAGAAATTTTATGGTTGCAGAACTAAAGAAGTTAAGTGACTTTTGAGTTCAAACAGCAAGTGAATGATACTATCAGGATTTGAACTCAACTTTCTCTGACGACAAAGCCCCAAGTTGTCACCACATCACTCCACGGGTCCCTATGAATTTGTGCCTCAGGCGAGGCACGTCTGCTTCAACCCTCTCAACGCACAACGGAAGTGGAGGATGCCCAAAGAGGTCCAAGAATGTGTGCAAGGTCACTTGGCCCATCAGCAGCCAGGTGCGCATGAGGTCCCAGGTCACTGCCAGGGCTTGGTCCCCTGCATCCCACTGACCCCCATCAGCTTGACCAGGAGCCACTCTGAACCAGGGATAAAGCAAATTTGGGTCTGGAGTTCTGGGTGGTGCTCCAGGATGCTGACTCCATCGAGAGAGCAGATGGAAGAGTGGCAGAGGGGACTGAATAGGCGAGCTGCGTGCTGTGGTGCCCACCACACCTAGCCTCTCACTCTGGGCCATGCAGGCCGGGAGGGAGCTGGTGGGCTGGGGACACGAACCCGGAAGAGTGAGGACACTTATTCCCAGAGCTCTAGGGTACTCCGTGGTGAGTTGTTGCAAATATTATTTTTATAGTAAAGCAACAATCATAACTTATCTTCTGTTAGAATTGCATTCAGCTGCTGGTAACAGAGACCTAAGTGAAAGTGGCTTCATAAATTGAGAGTTTCTCCTTCCTTCACGTAGAGGAAGTCCATGGGCCTGTATGGTGGCTCCACGATATCATCGATATCCAGGTCTCTGAGCCCGATGGGAGAGTTTGAACCTGTGCCCACACATGCCTAGAAGGGATGGAAGGAGTATTCTGGGAGTGTGGGGACCCATGGGCAAGAGTGGGGACGAGGAGTTGTCTTGCTTGGCTGGAGAGAAGAGATCAAAGTGTCACATGAGATATTAGATTGAAGAGTCGGGTTGAGGTTCAACCATTGGTGGTGGTGAAGTAGAGGAGTGAACCTCCACACGGAGGTTTAGGAAGAAGGAAAACTAGACAGGTGTCTTCCGTACACCCACACCAGCTTTTCGGTCACAGTGACAGATACAGTATACAGGACAAACGATTACTCACATGTGGCAGCCAACCCCCGCCCTCACACCCAATGAAGAGGATCCTGCATTCAGCTGGCCTCACCCCCAAAGAGGATCCTGATTTTCCAGACTGGCATTTCGGTCACAAGAGGAAAAGAGAGGCAGGTCTTGTTTCTGTTTTCGGAGAGAGGCAGGGGAGCAGCTGCCATGTGTGAGGGAGATGGATGGGACAGCAAAAGGAAAATTTAAAAATAGATTGCTTTGGCCCGTTTGTGCCCTTCATGTTGGTGGAGAGATCCAAGTTAGCAACTTGAGTTATTTTTAAATTTTCTCTTGTTGCCGGACTCGGCTTCTCTGATGGCTGCATTGCCCGAGATTGGACCGTGTGGGTGACAGCTTTGTAGCAGTGTGTCTGTGGGTCAACATTTAGAGTGGGGTCTCTTCTAAACTCAGTTGGTAAGGCAAAAGCCACCTGTGGTCAAGGATATCCTTGAAGGTCATTTAACTCGTCCTTGAATGGCAGGATCTGGGCCCTTAGGAAGCTCGAAAATCTAAGAAGTCACTTCTTTTGTTTGTCTATGAATTTTGGCCATGGATTCCCTTTCCCTGGGGCTGCTCTAGTTAAAACAGGAGGAAAGGAATTTAAAACATGATTTCCTTTCAAGCACATCTAATCAAATTCTGGTACGAGAAACGTCTGCATGTGTGCGCACATTGTGATCGCACTGAAGATATCTCCCGGAGGAAAGGGGTACTGCCTCTGTTTCTTATCCCTCCAAGTTACGCCTGCCCCCCCCACCCCCAGACCCTCCTTCCAGGGGCCAATCTAACAGATGCTCTTTTAAGAAACAGACCCTCCATGCATTTTCAGCTTTGGGGCTTGGCGACTTCTCCGCACCGTTCATCTTTCTAAAGTGGGAACATCAAGGTGGGAAGAGGAGGAAAAGTCAACAAATAGCCAGCCTCAGAGTGGGCTGCCAGGAGAAAGCTGGAAGCCCCCGGACGGCAGGACCACTGCTCAGCGGCTGGGGCCGAGGTCCAGGCAGCAGGCACCCTCCACGGTGTGGATGAAAACCTCACAAACGGCCCTTTGTCACCCTGCCGGGGATCTGGGACGTCCCGTGAGTTGCAATACACACACGCCCACTGGATTAAGAGCCGTCAGACTGGTTCCCAAAGCAAACACTGAGTTAATTTTTCCAGCATATTCCTTTCATGTCTGGGCTGCTTCAGGCTTTGCTGGGTCACTGGGCTCTTTGTTGCTGGCTTGGCCGAAGCCCCCCACCCCCTCCGCCTCGCTGGCTCCTGGAGTCCCCTCCCCTCTACACCCAAGTCCTAGTGCAGTGTTCCGTGTCACTTGAGGAGCAAGAAGCGCCCCCGGAGAGACTGGCTCTGCGATCTGCGAGTTGGTGAGTAGGGGCTGCCTTGAAGTTTTGGGTCACATTTCTCGGGGCCCTGGGCACGTGTTGGCCTATCAAAGTCAAATTGTCATTTCAGAGCGTGTCCCGGAGTCTGCGGGGACGTGTGTTTCTGAGTTTCATGCCTCCCCTCCTGGGACAGGCTCATCATGCCACACCTCCTGCTAATCCTTCCTAAGGTGCCCAGGGCTCCCACCGGCCCTCAGATCACAGCCACATTCCTCCATGTGTTTAGAAGGCCCTACCTGCTGTGGCCCGGCCCTCACTGCTTGCCCCCAGTAACTCTGAATTTATTGTTGTTCCCAGAATGTCCCTGTCTGTGCTCTCTCACTGCCATGACACAAGAGGAAACGTAATTGCCATCTGTGTCAGTTAAAGTCCAAACAGGAGAGTAGAAAATGCTCTGAATATCCAAAACAGGGAGAATTTAATACAGGGAATTGGCTGCACAAGTGTGGGATTGCTAAGGAGCCAACTAGGGGACAGAGAGGCAACCTCAGATGAGCCAAAGCAGGGGCCTCAAGCATCCTGAGGCTGGGCATGGAGGGACGGGGTCACCCAGCAGACTCAGTGCAGTGCAGGAGAGAGAGGAGAGGCTGCTGCTGGAGACACGGCCCAAGGTGGGGGGGAGAGCTGGCTTCTCCCTCCTCCTGCCTGTGATTGTCCCCAGTGCCTCCTATTGGCTGAACCAGCTGGAAGTCAGCCCATGCAGGAGCCTGGGAATGCGGCCTCAGGTGTCGGCCTGCCTGTAAGACAAAGCAGGACAAGAGGAGGGCAGGGAATGTTCCCGATCAAACAGACACAGGACCGACACGCCATCTCTGACCGAAGGCTGTCTGCTCAGATGGGAATCATTTGTTCCGTATCTGTATTTCTCTTCTTCTGTTTTTCAAAACTCTATTGATTGCAACTGGCAGAAACTTACCTAAGCACAAAAAGGAATATTGGTTTGCCTAACTGAAAACTCCAGTTGTTCCATTCAGGTAGGGCTGGATCCAGGGACTCAAACAAAGTAAGCAGGATTCCATTTGGACGTGGTCAGCTCTCAGGTCCTTTGTGTGGGTTCCATTTCCAGGGTGAGCAAGATGGCAGCTCCCGGACAAAGAGCCATCTTCTCAGAAACCTCAGTGCAAGGGGTGTCCTTTCTCTGCCGCTAGCTCCAACTGAAGCCTGGAATTGAGTCTTATTGGCCTGCTTGGACCATTTGCCAATGTTTGAAGCAACGACTGTGGCCCAAGCAGTGGAATGCTCTGATTGGCCAGGCCTGGCCACCCAAACTCATGGCCTAAGAGAGGGGAAGAGGAGGTGATACCAGTACTGGGAGGAATAGAGCTGAGAAGACAAAAGGATCCCTGGCTTATTTAAGGCACTGCGACCCAACCAAAGGAGCAGGGAGACTGGCCGTGTGTCCATCTGGTTACGTCATCTGAGCCCCAGCGGAGAAGGAAGGTACCCACCGGGGCCCACATCCTACCGGCACTGTCTGCTGCTCCTCTCCTCCAAGGTCTGCTCTCCGCACAGCCAGGATCAGCCGTGGTTTTCCAAGCCTTCCACGTCGGTTGTCCCATTTGTTTATCTCAATTATCCCGAGGAAAATGCAGGAAAGAGGTTTTCCTCACCTTCTCACAGGGGAGACCGAGGGCTAGGGAGATTGTGAGAGAGGCCCAGGCAGCGCCACAGGAATACCAACTACGGTCACGGCCACCAGCACGCACTGAGCACTGAAGAAACTCCGGAATGAATACTCCGGGTATATTATCTCAGCTAGTCCTCACAGCATCCCAAGGAGGCAGGTACAATTACCCACTGTCTCGATGAAGAAATCGAGGCTCAGAGAAGGTAAGGCGCTTATCCAAGATCACACAGCTGGTTAGTGATGGAGCCAGGATTTCATGTTAGGAACTCTGGCTCCCGAAAATGCAGGGTGTACGTCTTCCTAATGCACTTCCTCTCTGCCTCAACATCCCCAGTTCCTTCAGCTCTGTCTCATAGGCCAGCTGACCATACCCCTGCTGGCCCCGGACAGCTCAGGCTCATACTCGTGTCCCAGCGGAATTATCAGCAGCTCCGGCTTTCAGTCTAGACGACACATTAAATGGTCATCCTAGCCTTAGTCAAAACCACGACCCCATCACTGTGCTGGTCACCCACACACATGTCCACCACCCCACTCCTTCCAGCATCTGCCACCTGGGGCATGGGGCACTGCCTCAGGACACTACCCCAGCACCCCCACTCTGGCATTTAGGGGTCCAGGAGTGGAGGAGATCAACAAGGCTCAGCTCAACTCTTCCTTCTCAAGCCAGCCCCCAAAGGCGCACACACCCAGGACGTACATATTCCTTCTTTCATGTCTGATTTTTCCCGTCAGACTCACCAAACTTGAGAGTGAGGCCCTGGTTTCAATTTTCAAAACATCGTCGAATAAACTGATTTCTCCTCAGGGGTCAGTGACTGGGGAGCTCTCGTAGCTGGATGCCGTGGAGGTGACAGATGGACTTCACCCTGACAGGAAGTGGCCAGCATATTGTTCCATGGCGTTCCAGGCCTGTCCAAGGCTGTGTGAGGATGGGGATTTTGCAGAGCCAAGGGGAGGCCAGGCATTCGGAGAGGAGCCGCGGGGAACCCGTGTGGCCTTCGGGTGTTCCTCTCCTGTGCTGCCTCCACTGGCTCGACGGTTCACCAGGAGACAGCTTTCTAAAATAACAGCTGGAATGGTCTTCAGGTTTTCTGCCCCATTTCACTTTATAGGTGCAGCAGCAAGAAGGGGCCCAGTGAGTGACGGGCAGGAACAGGACAGGACCCGGCTCTCCCAGCAAGCAGACCCTGTCTTCCTGCTCCTTCCTAGACGCTGAAGGATACTGAGGTTCTAGCTGAAATCCTGGCACCCAAAGCTTGCGGGAAAGAATGAGAGTCAGTGCTCTTTAGAGGAACACAGGCTCCAAGGGCCGTGCTTCTCTGCTGGGAGGGGTGAGAACCCATTTCACCACGCGGCCACACACAGCTGACGGCCAAACCTCCAGCTCTCGGTGGGGGAGGTTAATTATAATCCGCTGCTCCAGAGGCAATTCACTTCTAAACATTCATGTTCCTCAGCTGCCCTCTCTTTCCTCATCTTCCATCACTCCTGCCCTCATGCTCCGTGATCCAGAGACACCAACCTGCTAATGGTTTCCTGAACGTTCTCTGCCGTTTCAGGATTCGGGACCGGAAGGCGGTCCCACTGGCTTGGGATGAACTTTCTTGCCTTTTCCCAAGCCACTCTTTAAAATCCAGCTCAGATTCTGCCTTCTTCTGGAAGTTGATCACGCCCCACCCCAACTCTAACAAAGACGATCCTCTCTGCTTTGTGGCCTTCTGGCATCTCATGCATCCTTCAATTGTAGCTCCCACCTGGGTGTGTTGCACACCTGTCCCCTCCAGTTGGCTGTGAGCTGCTTGAGGACAGGACAGGTACCTTTTTCTTCTGTCGCCCCGCCTCTCACACAGCTTGGAAGACAATAGGCACTTGATAACTATTGAATGAAAGCGCACCATGGCGCTCGACAAACACTGACATAAAAACGGAACCAGTCGCGTACTCTGCTCTAAGGACAGTGGGTGGGGGCTCTCAGCTCCAGCTGCAGCTGGGGGAGGGCAGCTTTTAAAATTGACGCTGGGACCCCACCCCAGAGTAGAGCATCCAGAACTTTCTAAAAGCTCTCAGGGTTAATTTAATTAGGCAAGGATGAGACCACTTGCTAGGGGGTATAAAGATGAGTAAGACACGGTTTCTCTTCCTTCGAGCCGTTGATGTGAATGAGCTGATTTTTTTCTCCAAGACAGAAGAAGAATAGTTCTCAAAGTGGGGCCCCGGAGCAGCAGCAAAGCCTCACCCGAGAGCACAATACAGAAACGCAGATTCCGGAGCTGCCCCAGAGAACTGCGGCATCAGAAGCGGCAGGGGGCGGGGCCGGCCATCTGTGTCTGAACACGCCCTCCGGGGGACCCGGGGGGCGCTGGAGTTTGAGAACCACTGCTCTAGAGCTTGTCTTTCAAAGTGTGACTCCCTCAAGGCCACCTCAGAGACCCGAGGTATTGTGAGTGTGTCGATTCCTGAACCCCTCCTCAGTCCAAATGACTCAGAGCTGTGGAGATGGAGGAGGAGCTCCCGTTTTATCAGTCGTGGGAGACGGAGCTCATGTTTTATCAATATCTCCAGGTCACTCCTAAGTTCACGGCGGTGTCGTAGCCAGTGGCTCAATATAACAACAGTTCAGATAAATGCCATCCGCCACCCCCCCGAAGCATGGACTTTGGTGAATTAGGGGACAGTCGGAGAGTTGGGTCTGCCTGCTTTTTGTGCATGTATCTTCAGATCTCCTCCTGTACCTGCAATACTTAGCGTGTCCTGGAAGGTTGCCCATGAATCTGCTTCACACTCTCTGTGGTTTGGTCAATGCCCAGATTCCACTGTCCCTCGGGAGTAGGGGCCCCAGGAGCACCCCACACAACTGTCTCCTTGCAAGCGTCTCCTCTGTGCCGTCCTGCCCGACCTGGAGCTACAAGTTGATTCAGAGTCCCGGGTGATGACTTCATACTTGTCTGTTATCTGGGACCGGATAGCTGTCAGATCTTCTACCAAACACACCTTGTTGTGAGTGGGGGCGGGGTCAGCAGCAGGGTTGAGATTTCACTCTGTGCACATTTCAGCAAACACAGGAGCTTTTCAGCTGCTAACTCGGCAAGTGTAATTATATCCTGCGTTCCATTTTTATTCCATTGGTGAAACGATGCCAGACTTAAGGGGAAATGGGTACTGTCCTGCCGAGGACAGCAGAGGCCCTTGCTCCATTTCCTGTTGATGCTCTCACGAGGGAGACCGAGCCAAGTCGACCCTTTGGATGCGCCAGCGGAAAGTTCTCATGCAGCTCCAACCAGCTGCCTGAAAAGCACCCGCTCCGCTCTGCACAGTGCCCACAGTGGCTTGTTAACTGGAGAAATTTAGGCTTTAGCCTTCGTGGGTGGGCAAGAATGTGCCTGTGGGGAAGAGCAGACATTTCCAGATTTTGGAAAGAAAACATTCTGCCATCAAACACCTGGTGAGCCCCATTGGGTACAGGGCATGCTGAATGTCATCCACTTCTTACCACCTCAGGACCATAAAAGACGACCCAAGTCATATAAATAACCACATGGCAGACTGGAAAGGCCTATGAGAGCGTGGCTAAGGCAGTGGTTTTCAAACTGAGTTCTGAGGAACCCTAAGGTACCTCAAGGAGCCAGTGGGGAGAAGGGACTGTGGATTTATACTGAAAATTGGTTGGGTGACCTCAGGCAAATGAGTTCCCTTCTCTAAGCCTCACACTCCTCATCTGTAAAATGGAGGTAACAGTGCCTCCTTTGACTACTTCCTAGAGTTACTCCGAGGATTAAATGAAACACTGCCTAGGCATAGAGTGACAGCTTGATGCTCTTGTACCTACTTTAACTCTGAGGGATGACTTGGCAGAAAGGACAAAAGGTGTTTCGGGAGAAAGGACAGCCAAGGCAAAGGCCAGGTGGCACGTGTGTGTGTGTCATGCGCTGAGAAAGACACGTCGACCTGAGTGGATGAGTGTGCTCCCCCAGCTCCCAAGTGCTGGTATCTCTCACAGCTCACCTAGGCTAAGCCTTCTTCTAGAACAACAAGACTTCTTTCCTTTGCTTCAGGGGCATTTCCTTCCTAGACCCACAATGATCAGGGTCAGGCAATGGGTTTCTCTTGAGCATCTTCCTGAATTTATAGTGAGGACATTCTATGGAAAAGAAATGGTCTGACTGCCAGAAACATTTGGAAACTCTTGTAACTGCAGATCAAGTTGCTTTGTCATTCCTAGTAATGGTCATGGTGATAATAAAATCTTAGGTAACATGAACATCACCACCACCACCATCATCATCAACACCATAACCACTACCACTAGCATCATCATCATCATCACTATGATCACCACCATCACCATCATAATCACCATCATCATCACCATCACCACCATCATCACCATCATCATCATCATCACCATCACATCATCATCACCATCATCCCCATCATCATCATCATCACCATCATCACCACCATCACCACCATCACCATCATTGTCATCACCTTCATCATCATCTGATCATCTAACCCTCCCATCAGCCCAAAATTAGTGATAATGTTAGGAACTATTATCACTCCCATTTTGCAGACAGGGGAGAAACTTACAGAGAGAGTAAGTAACTTATCCCAGGCTCCACATCTTGGATGTGCTGGGATTTGAACTCAGACTCCACAGCCCACACTCTTAGCCATGGATGTTTCTATACCAGTTTTAGTACTATGGGATGGCTTATAGGCTACTTTAGTGCCACATACTCTCCACCCATCCCCACCAAGACAATGCTGATGGAGGGGATGATGGTGGTAGTGCTAGATCCCCTGGCGGTGAGGGAAGCTGGAAACAATAGTCTTTTAGCTGGGCATATTGCCCTTTTGCATAAAATTTGTTTTCTCTAAGGAAGGAAGAAGGGGAGATGGACATTGGGACTCCTTTTGACACTCAGAAAATGAATGTGGTTTGCATTATCTAACATTGTTATGGCCTAGCCTTCCCCACTGAGGGCCTTCCTGAGCTAGGTCATGGTCCCACATTCCCTTTGGGGGATCACGTTATTAAGGGATGCATCTGGAGGGAAGAGGAAGGGATAAGGAGAAGGGGAGCTGGGTCTTATCTGAAAGCAAGAAAAATCTCCCAGTCCTAAGCTTCATTCCATAACTAGGGCCCAAATTCTTTGTAGTGGTCTATTGGGATACCTCTCCCAGCTTGGTGTAAGACTAGGGGTGTGGGAAAGTTGGTTTTCATCATTAGAGTTCCTAGGAGGACCCATTCTCTCTCTAAATTCCCTCTCCAACATAGGGAATCAGGGCATTGGGGATCATGTCTAATGAGAAGGAAATTCTCCAGCATGTCCTGTTCGTCAAGAGAAGACAGCCCTTGTCACTTTAGAGAACATTCAGCAAGTCAAGTTCACACATTTTGGAATCCATCAAACACACCAAAGAAATCCAACATTCTCAGGCCCCTTGGAAAGTCTTTCCAAGTAGATTGTAAAGAAGGTCTAGTCTGGTTTTCATCATCCAGAGACATGTCTCCACCCAAGTGTGGACAGATCCTTATGGCGCTGTCATGTTGCCTCAAAGACACACACAGCTCTGTACCTCCCTTTCCAGGTTGCCATGGAGTTAGGTCCCAAGACCATGCCAAAGTTGGAACCAGGAAAGGCTATGAGGTCTGGGACTGGTGAGACAGGAGCTCCAACCTTGTCATCGCCCAAGCAAAGCAGAGAGGAAAACGCCATGAAAGCAAGTCAGACCCCAGGCTCACACCCCACATTGTGTTCACTTGTAAACCCCCTATAGCTCCTCTTGATAGACACAGTCTCCAGATATGATGGGAAATGCATTCTATGTCACTGGGCACCCTGATTTCCATAGCTGCACCTTCACTAGCATGGTGACTCATTACAAGGGGGCTCCCTGTGCTCACAAAAATAAATAAAAGAAAAAGCATGCATTTCTTATTGGAAACACAAGTTGGGGCTCCCTCTTCTTGCTCTTCTCTCCATGTGCAAGGAGTCGCCCAGGGGAACACTGCAGTGGACGTATTCCCTGAGAGAAGCCTGCCTTCTATCCAGGCACTCAGAAATATGGAGGTCCCCCTCATACATTCGTTGATTCAATAAATAACCAAACATCTTCTATGTGCCAGGCTCTGTTCAAGGCAACAAGATGTGGAAGGGAATAAGACAGATTAAGTCCCTGCCCTCGTGAAACTTACATTCCAACAGCAAAGTGGCGTGCAGCGTGATGCCAGGGAGGGGCCGTGCTCTGAAGAGACTGTTCTCCTCAGCTGGGAACTGTGAGCAGGGCAGAAACATGGGGCCTCACAGGCCTGTCCCTGCATACAACATCACTGTCTCGAGAGCCAAAGATAGGCGAATTCATCAGCATTTTTCCCAAAGGGAGTTAGTGAGCAGAATACAGAATGCTAACCTCCAAAATGGTTAAATCTTTCTATGTTCCTGATGTAGAAATGCTATGTGCTCTAATCAGCTCCATGCTTTCACTACAGGACCAGTGAAGCCAAGGGATTGAGTTTGAAATGGAGAAACCTGGTATTATTTTTATTACAACATCTCCAGGGATGACAGATCAATTTCATCTCACCGACTTCCAGCAATTGACTGAATCCCAGATAGCCTGTGTCGAGAAGAAATGTGATGCTAACTGCAGATTTTGTGCAAGAGAGTTAGTGAGGCCTGCCCTGGGCCCTGGAGAAAGGAAGTATGTACACGTGCAGAGTACGTCCCAGCCCCAGGTCTAGACGGCCAGGCCTAACTCTGATGCTGAACCCTCCACAGATCTCAAATTATCAGTAGAATTATAAAAACAAAATCTATCTGTAAAATTAATTAAAATATTTTATTAGACAAGGTACATATCAATCCTGCAGGGAGAGGGAGAGGTAGGATGGTGTCAGATGCTAAAAATATCCTACGAACCCTCCTAATGCATCACGATTTTCCAGAGGGTGGACTCATTACGCTGATTAGAGACAGGAAGGGGGTTGGGGGTGGCCAGTGTATGTGTTCCATTTCTAGAATTCAGATGCCAGTTTCCTTGTTTGGGGAAAAAAAGTGTTTAAAATAGATAAATCATAAGGATAAAGGAAAGTTGTTGAATTTATGTTGTCAAGGTTGCGACTCTCATAGTAGGGCTTTGATGTGGAGATGCTCTTTGTGCTTTGTGGAGACTGTTTGAAGTTTCTGCCACCACCATCACCATCACTATCATTATCACCATCACCATCGCCATCACCATCACCATCATCATCACCGTCATCACCGTCACCATCATCCCCACCACCATTAGCAGCAGCAGCAGCAGCAGCAGCATAATCACCATCATGGGTGCCATCACTATAATTAGTGTGATTAATGTCAATCAGCAGCCCAGAGTAACTGTGTGATTCTAAAGCTGCCTGAGACAGGTCAGCAGGGGCAGACGCTGGGGGGCGTCATAAATGGGCGCCTGTCTCTTTGGCTGCTCTTTACACGGTTATAGCTAACCAGGAGCCCGGCAGTTTATGCACCAGCTGTAGTGTCACCTCTGTCCCTGCGTTCTACCCAGAGCCTGACCTCGCAAGTCGATTACAGCTGTTTTCATTGTGCTCGTCGGCTTCCAGCATCCACCCTGGCCCAGCTTTCAACAAGGGGTGGATTCCCATGAACCCTATTCTTTACTACCAGCTGGTTCCGATTAGAGATGAACCAATAAAACGAGGAGTAATACAGTCGCAGTGTGTTCCTAAATGTAGCACTTTTCCACATGTTTTGATTTACTGGTTGACCAATAAAAGCCAGACCTTCCACAAGGTGGATTCCGTACCTCTCATGTTTTGCTTATTTTGGTAAATGCAGCTTTTTAGAGATTGAAAAAAGAGGGGAGTGACTTAGGCTTGATAACATCTCCTGCAGTGTATGTGTGTGTGTGCGCGTGTGCGTAAGTACGTGAGTTGTGTGTGTGTGAGAATGTGTGTGGGTGCAAATATGTGAGAGTGGTGTGTGAGCGAGTGTAGGTGTATATGTGTGAGTGTTTGCAAAAGGGTATGTGAGTGTGTGTGAGTGTGTGAGTGTGTGTGTGCGTGTTGTATTGGATCAGATGTTGGGTCTCTCTGACAGGGTAGTAGGCATTGATTTCAGAGCATCTAATGTTTCTCCACAAATACTCCGTCAGCACCCTTGGTTAAACGGACTATGAAGGTAAGAAGAAATATACAATAAGGATGTCTCTTCCTAGTTTCGTTAACAGGGCCCTCCCCTCCTAAACACCTACTCTCCACCTGCTTTCATCTCCGTCTGTGGGTAGCTGGGATCAACAGCTTCCCTTGCCCTTGTGCTGGATGGAATTGTGGACTGTTCATGCGGCATAACTTTTATTAAGGAGAGAAAGCCCCACACAGTAGCTTTCTGGCCTGAGAGAAGCTCTGCAGGGTTCCAGTTGGAATGAAGGACAGCATTTTCAACATGAGGAAATGGTTTGGGAAAAGTAGCACTAGGATGCTTTGGGTACCACTCAGAAGAGCCTAACTCACTCAGGAGAACAGGAGACAGGTGATGGGGGCAGATCCCTAACCCATGAAACTTGTACGCCCCTCTCTCCTCCTTGCTCTGCACTATGGGGGCCAGCCTGCTCCTCTGAGGTGATGCTGCTCACAGCTGAATCCCCACCTAAGCGCTGTGCTGACATTCAGCTCAATAAATATTTGTGCACTGAATGCATGATCAGGGAGGATGTGGGAGGGTCCTGGAGGAGGTGTTCTGAGGGAAGCAATTTGGGTCTGGTATTATAGATTCTGTTCAAAAGGAGAGAAAAGGTGGTTTTAAAGAGACTTGGACTTGAGTGTTGGAATCACAAAAAATGGAGAGAACTTGAGGACCACCCAGCCCGATCTCCTGCAGAGCAACAAGCACCGTGCCTTAAAGAGCAGGAGCATTTTTAACTGTCATTCATTCCTTCATTCAGAAACAAGGCTACAGTGATGAATAATACAACTCCCTGCCCTCACGGAGCTTCCTTTCCGGGTGGAAAGACAGAAAATGCACAAATCAACAAGTGAAGAAGCAAGAAAGATCGTTAAAGATCGTGGTAGGCACGCGATGAAACTGGCAGAATCCTGTATGCGGTGATCAGGGAAGGGGTCTTGCAGAAATCCCCAGTCAAGCCAAACCTTAGGGAAGAGGTAGGAAGAACATCCCAGGAGCCACAGCAGCAAGTGCAAAGATGATTCCAAGGTTCGACCAGGTGGAGAACCACCGCCCACGTGATGGGAGCATTAATGGATTTTAAGCATGAGAGTCAACTTATCAAAAAGTGCTCTGGCCTTTAGGTGTGCAGATGATTATGGCCAAGGGGAGACGTGGGACTGGGGGCTCATCAGGCCCTTTGGTTCCTTTGAACATGATTGTCCATTAAAATATATTAACGCAGGCTTTTTCCCTATTTCTCTTAGCAAGTTTTTGCTGGCATACAAGGAAGGCAAAACAATCCAGTACAAATATTTATTACTTGTAACTTTGCAAAAAGACAATGTGTAGAGGAAATGTCCGGTTGCTTCCTCTTCTAGTGGGTCACTGCAGTGGCGTGAACTCTCATCTCTCATCAAGTCACAGCATCCCCCAGCCCAGAGACAGCCCTGGGCTGCATGGTCACTGTTCAGTAGGAGAATGGAAATAAGGTCAATCTTCCCATTGGGCCAACCTGTCCAAAGACGGCATTTTGGATTTTAAGGTAGTTCAAAGGTGGGTGGAAAAAAATCTCTAAAAAATGAGCAGGAGTTTATTAAAACTCCACAAAGTATAAAGGCGCAGACGTGGGGATTGGGTCCTGTGCGTGGTTCCTGGTTAATTTCTTTCTGCTCCCACATGGAGAGCTTCCCTCGGGTGAAAGCACCGAGCAGACAGAGCTGGCAAAAGTTCTCCTGTGGGGTGAGCAAGCCTTGCCTTACACTTCCCAGCAAATGGGACAGCATCCTGTGAGAAGGCCTTGGCTGTGTCTGCTTCAGGAGTGTTTTAATTTCTCGCCATCTCTGGTAGGACTGCCATTACCCAAATAGCTAGGGATGGGGCTGTTCACCTTGCTGTTGGATAGCCAATATTTAATGCCCACCTGCCATGTGTCAGGCAAGGAACAAGGCTGGAGGTTGATTCCAAGCCAGGAAAGATCCTGCCTTGAGTGACTCTTGCTGGGGAAACAGAGGACCCTCTCTGGGGAAAAGGGTACCTGAATTGGTGCTTTGTCACTTGGATTGTTTTACTCTCTTTATTACAAAAATGTCCTGTTGAAAGCTTAGAAAACAAAGATGAGCAAAAAGAACATAGAAATCATTTAGAATTATGATGATCATATAATTTATTATCCAAATTGGGATGTTTTTGCAAAGACAGGGGCACTGTGAGTCGTGACACCAGGCATAAACCAGGGCTGACTGGGACAGGCAGCTACCCTGTTTCTAATCCTGCTCCCAGAGGGGACTACTGTTGACATTGGGGACTATGTTCTTCTGTGACCCTGGCAGCAGGGGCTCAGGAGGAGCAGTCTACTGCTTCTCGAATTCCGGAGAATTGCCCAGCCAAGCACCGCCTTTATGTCACAAGCCTTACAGCAGAGCAGAAATAGTGCAGGGAATTTTCAGAAAGAAGTCAAGTGCATGGGTCATGGGGTGTGTGGACACCATGCCTGTGATTCATTAGAGTGAAAGCCAGGAAAACAGCAATATACTGATATTTTAGGTCTATTGTCAACACTTAAGCTTACCTCCCACTGGACAGTCACTGTCTAATACTAACAGAGAATGGGTCCCTGCCACCTGCTTTCATTGCCTCCATCAGATGAAATGTGTACCTATTGATGGTGACAATGATGATGGTAATGACAGTGATGATGGTGATGGTGATCCTGGTGATAACGATGATGATGATGGTGACGACTAACACATATGTGGAACTCACAGGTGCCGGGCCCTGGTCTAAGCCCTTTGCATATATTAACTCGTTTAGTGCTCATCATTATCCTGTGAATAAGGAATTATCATTATCTCCATTTTACAGATGAGGAAACTGAGGCCTAAAGAATGAAGTCTCCTGACCAATCTCAAGAGTGACATTTCAGAAAAATTCATTCTGGGAGTAGCAGCACACAGGAGTTAAAAAAGGTTGTTTCTTTGGAAGCAGTAAACGTAACTATAAAAACTTGTTTTTAGCTCATTTGGAAACTGAAGTTCAGCAGGTCTCCTTGCATTTTCTTTTCTTTCTTTCTTCCCTTTTTATGTATTTATTTTTAAATATCTGAGCGTCCATTTCACTGACAGTCTGTGAAAAATATTTGTCCCTCTCGAGGCGCTTATTCACCCTGGAAAACTGGCTGTTGTCCAAAGGCTGTGTTTTCCAGCTATCAGTGTAAACCAAGGATTCACAGTCTCAAAACAGAACCGAGCTAGGTGTTGTTCATTTGTTAAAAACACTTCAGACCTCACACTGTTTACTTCATTGCTTTTACCTTGTTTATTGTACGAAAAAAGCAGCACAAACATCAAATGAAACGCAGACGAGGCAGATGGAGTGCGTTCGGGATTTTCCACAGGTGCTCAGCATTTTCTGACAAGTTGGCGGAGGCGAGAGGAGAGAGATGAAGAAATGCCCAGCACAGTTCACACAGGATCGCAGAGCATCGGCGACAGCAGAGCCCCAGCGAGGGATGCACTGGGCTGGGTGCTCCATGTGGATTCCTCTCAAACCTTTATGGTCCCTCAGGAGGGCACTATGCTAGGTGCCAAGGGCAAAATTGGGGAAAAATCTAAAGTCAGGGACCAGATGAACTTCAGTCCAGGTTGGGGAATGAGTTGACAAGAAATAGGCAGTTACATGCCACATAGAACGTTCTGTGATGGGGAACGGCAGAGACCATTCTATTTTATTTTCCTTTTCCTGAGCACACAAGAGGAGCTCGTGTGTTTCCCCACCTCCCCCCCAGTTAGGTTGGGGCCAAGTGATTAGTTCTGGACCGTGAGCAGCGACATGGGGCACTCTGGGTCAGAGGCCGTTAAGGGTGGGAATGAGTTTTCGACACTCTCTCTACTCCTAGCTGTGTCCAGAGTGGGACCTCCCTCAGCCTGGGTCCATAACTGATGATGGGGAGCAGGGCCCCACTGAACATTTTTGAACACATAACTCAAGTGAGCAACAGACCTTGGTTGTGCGAAGTCACTGAGGTTTCAGGGTTAATTGTTACTCACCTGTCCTGGCTGACACAAAAGGATAATCACACAGTGATTTGGGGCACAGAAGAAGGGTGACAGGAGGAGATGGTGACCAGGAAAGGCATCTCTTGGACGTGAGAGGTAAACTGAGCCCTGAAGGAGCTGGCCAGGTGACAAGTGGAGGAAGAGTTCTTCAGGCAGAGGGAACAGCCTGTGGAAATGCCGAAGAGAAGAGAATTTTGTGTATCTAAGAAAGTGCAGAAAGGTCCAACGTGAAACGAGCGGAGGGTGCAGAGGAAGGAAGCTGAGACGGTGAATATCATCCCATGGGGTCTGACTATGTCACGTGTCTTAGTCTGCTCCAGCTGCCATAACAAAGCAGCGAAGACCAGGCAGCTTCAAAACGACAGACGTCTCTCTCTCAGTTCTGGAGGCCAGAAGTACGAGGTCAAGGTGTTGGCAGATTTGGTTCCTGGGGAATGTCCTCTTCCTGGTTTATAGACAACCACCTTCTCCCTGTGTCCTCACGTGGCAGAGCGAGAAAGCCCTCTGGTCTTTTCCTCTTCTTATAAGGACAGTAATCCCATCATGACGGCCTCACCCTCACGGCCTCATCTAACCCATCTCCAAATACCGTCACATTGGGGGCTAGAGCTTCAACATGTGGACGGGGGGACACAATTCTATAGCATCCTGAAAACCAGGGAGAGTCCCTAAGGCATTCTAAGCAGGGGGGGACACGATCACACTGCATGTTAAAGGATTGCGTTAGCCCCAGCGTGGCCTGGAGATTAGAAGGAGCGAGACTGGAGGGAGAAACCCCCATCCTTGTTTCACCCACTCACACACTTACTCCATTAACATTTATGGAGGACCTACTATGTGCAGGCACTGTTGTAGGCACTGAGGATGCAGCAGCGAGCAGAACAGACCCCTATCCTCATGGGACTCAAGCCACAGACACACGCGGGGGTTGAGGGGACACTGGAGTGTAGTCTGTGCTCTTTTCTGTGTGCACGTTGTAGTCGATAAAATGCTCAACCCATTTTAGGTGATCCATATTCCAAACACGAGTCTGACACCATATGCAAGGAGATTCCCTTGAGGAGGTGCAATAGGTCACTCAACCTCAAACCCTGGGAGCCACCAGCCCTCCCACGCTCTGCAAAGGGCTGGGAAGTGAGCACGGGGCGCCGTGGCCTGTGTGAGACAACGTCTTCCACAGCTGCTTGGAGATGACTGTGCACTTCGCCTGTGGTCCATGACGCTCTTTCCCTGGTGCATGGAGGACATGTTTGAGAGATTTTAATTGGTTTGTACTTGTAATAATGTGTTTTAAGAAAAAATTTACATAACCAACACGAGTGATTGTATTGTTTAGGACAAAGTTGAGTAAAAAGAGGAAGAGGAGGGTGTCAAATCAAAGTTGATTCCAAGAAAATATTAGTGAAAATAATAATCACAGACGTCGCAGGAGAGTTAGTTATGGCAAAGTCGGGAAGACGGGGCCCAACCAGCCGGAGCTGGGAGCCATGCATGTAGGAGAGAAGGGCCCGCTTCTCGGCTCTCCAGTTTTCACTTCCCATCTGTGAAATTAGGACAAAATCTTCTCTGATCACCAGGTGACCACATGCCATCAGTATTGCTGTGACTTCCTGTCATCCAGACCAAGGCCATTTTTGAAACTCATCCCGCAGAGCGTCTGAGGGAGACTCACTGCCTTGGATAACAAGAGAAAAAAACTGGAGAGAAAAAATGAAATTGGAAGATGCAGGCAGCCACCGTGGGTGGCAGTTCTCAGGCAAGCAGATAGAATCGGGCGGTGGGCGTTCTCCGAGAACGCAGGAGGTTGGGTGACTGGTGTGGTGGTCCGCCCTGGGCACGGAGGCCCAAGGCGCCCGGGGAGGGCAGCTCCCACAGTGCGCTGTGTGCAAGGTGGGGCCGTGGACCCTTCTCCCGCTCTCCTCCAGTCTGGGCACTGTGCCCACAGATGTGTGGATGTGTTTATTTTTGGCTTTTTCCACTGCACGTAGAGCCAGCTATCAGGCCAGGCACATTTTGCTTTTATAAATTTAGCCTGGTTTGTGACTCTGACGTCGAAATGGGACCTAAGGGAGGGCTCGTATCTGCGTTGACACAGAAGGGCCAATTGTGTCTCTTTGATGACAAGATAAAAATGGTTTTCAAAAAAGGCGAGAGACCACATGCAGAGCAGAGGCAGGGTCCCCTGCCACAGAGGCGTGGGGGGAGGTGGCCACCGAGCTGCATCTGCATGAGACAGAGGGACGTTGCGACCAAAGCAAAGCCTTGAACGTGTCTCCTTCTGTTTCCACCAAGACGCGTGGTGGGGCAGCTGAGTGGGCAGGTGTGCGGGGTGGAGAAGTGCAGCCTCCTGAAGACACCCCCAGGGCCTGGGGGTGGTACTGCCTTGTTAGCTGTGGCAGCCACACTGACATTCATTCGTTCAACAAACCAATGCTGCCACCTCACGCTCGGTCCTGTGCTCAGTTCTGGGGACATAACGGTGAACAAGATGGACCCATCCCATCCCCACAGAGCTTCCAATCTAGGAAAATGGGGACCACGTGACCCTCAGAAGGTCTCAGAGCAAGGCTGGTCTTGCTCACCCCCACGCTCTCCTGGTTTCCACCTCCCCCAGCCTCCCTTGTGGGCTGGCATTTCTACACCTGACCCTGGAACCTCAGGGCTTCCTGGGGCTCCATCCCTGGCCCTCCTCCTTCTCCACAGCTGTATCGGGTCCCTGTCATCACCTCCCAGACTTGCACTGAGCATCTCTGAGCTGACTGTTTCTAAACTCAGGTCTCTCTCCTGACCTCCTACCCATCCCACCACCCTTCCATCGCCTGGGCAGCCTCGCGTGGGTGCTCTGCTTCTTCCACATGTAAATCCGTGCCCACCCTTAGCACGGGCCACTGTCACCACTGGCCGGGATCGGCCAGAGCGTTGCATCGGCCTCCCACCTGTCTCCCTGCTCTCCCTTGCCCCCTTTGCTCTATCTTCAGCCACGGGAGTGGGCCTTGTAAAACCTAAGTGGATCTGACACAGCAAACACAAGGGGTAGTTTTACAACTGGGAACCAATTTGCCAGTGTCAGGACTTAGTCCAAACCCAGGGCCATCCCCTCCGGCCGGCTGAAAGGGAAGTACCTCCTCTCCAGCCTCTCGCAGACCGCCTGCCCTCCTGCCCTCGGGTCCCCACGGCTTGTTGTGCCGTGCCCGTGAATGGGCTGACAGCGGAAATCGCATCTGGAGACCGGCGGCCGACACCCTCTGCCCTTCGCGAGAAGCGGGGAGAGTGGCAGACGGGGGGAGGAAGAGGCCGGTTCTGGGCCCAGCTTTTGGGGAGCCACAGCCCCTCCCTGGAAGGATGAGCTTCTGCCAACACCATCCCAGGGAGAGCAGGTCCCTCAGAGGTCACGCCCTGGGGCAGCCAACCAGCTTCTGCTGCGCGCACAGGTTTGGTTTTATTTTCATTTTTAATTTTAGCCCAAATTTCCGAAAAATGAGAGATTCGCCAACCATTTCACACATCTGGCTTCTCTTGAAATGCAAGGAGATTTGGCCATCCCAGGCCCACATTTCACTGTGGCAACCACTGGTGCAGCTGAGTAGTCACTTTCTATTGAAGGCAAAGGAATTCTCCAAACATCAAATTACTTCATGGTGGCATTGTGACCTACGTGCAAGACCTCATGTGAATTCAGTGCTAAGTATGTGATAAGAGAGACAGAGACGGAGACAGAGAGAGACAGAGACAGAGAGAGAGAGAGAGACAGTGAGAGACAGAGACAGAGAGAGACAGAGACAGAAACAGAGAGAGAGACAGAGAGAGAAAGATAGGGAGAGACAGAGACAGAGAGAGAGACAGAGACAGAGAGAGACAGAGACAGAGAAAGAGAGACAGAGACAGAAACAGAGAGAGAGAGACAGAGAGAGAAAGGGAGAGACAGAGACAGAGAGAGACAGGGAGAGACAGAGACAGAGAGACAATGATTTAAAAAGTGTGGGATGTTTTGCTCACTGCTTCACTCAGTGAACTTGTCCCTGGAGATGAAATCAGAGCCCAGTCCCTCTCCACGCCCCCGTGGCCCCCCGGAGAGCATCTTACAGGAGCGAAGGTGAGCAGGACTCACTGTTGACAGCCGACTCTCCCGTACCTCAGGACCCCTCTACCAAGTCAGTTATTTCTGAAGCTTCAACTCGGAGCCAGTGTTATTTCCGGATTATTTAACTGCTCTTTCAAGAATTATTTTTTCTATATTGTTCTTAATTGGGGGCTTACTTAATTCCCACTGAAGCGTCAACTCCACTATATTTAATATCCGTTGATATTAAATATGGTTTTTTAGCTGAGCTTCCGTGTCCAGCCCACCCCTGACCCTGAGCTAGGATGTTCCCCCAGGACTTCGCTGAAATCTGGTGTGTCCCTTCTATCCCCAAGAGCAACCGGGCCAGGTGGCTCCTTCATACGGGTGCCAGGCCCCAGGGAGAGCAGCGTCAGACCCAGGAGGAGGGAGGCCACGGCCCCACCAGGGCGGTGAGGTCGGCCCCCCGCTGCACACACGGGGCACCAGGCTCCCTCCCGGAGCGGGGCAGGGGAGCCACCTGCCCCCTGCACTGTCTTTCCCAGCCAGAGGCACCTGTCAGACAAAACGTCACTCACTGTCCCCCGACAAGAACAAATACCCAGGCCGGGAGCAGCAGGAGTCAGAGGGCTGATGGCTTTACCTTGAGGGCCTTGAGGCTCACAGCCCCTCAGCAAACCCTGAAGCCCTGCATGTGCTCACACACACACACACCCCAGAGACACGCGTGTCCACACATGCACGTCCTCCTCAACTCCCTGAACACACAGAATGCATGCACACTGGGGCGGGAATGGCATTTGTCCAGCCGAGGACAGGACCTGGACGTGGCCACCTCCACGCTGCTGCCAGAGGAGGGTCAGCATGGAGACCAGGCCGGCCTCTGCCCTCCTTCCCTCTGACCTTCTTCCCCTGTCTGCAGGGTCTGCCGCTGGGCACTGACCTCTGAGGACGACTGCCGCTGGCCACGGCACGGCCACAGGTAGGTGCGCAGTGAGCGCCTGCCCGGCCAGGGGGCGGGGCCCACAGGTGGGCAGACAGTTGAGTTCCCCGCTATTTAAAATGCTTCACTGCCAAACCGTGAGTGAGGAAAAGTGCAGGGGGAGTTTCCTTCTTCCTCCTTCTTCCTCCCTCCCCCTCCCTCCCTCCTCCCTCCTCCCTCCTCCCTCCTCCCTCCTCCCTCACTCCCTTCCTGCCCGCCTCTGAGCCTCTGACTATTTCCTTTATTCACTCAGTCTGCAAAGGTCCAATGAGCAGGCATTCCCACAGTGGGTTGAGAGGGACTCAGATGAATAAAAGATGAGCCCTGGCCTCTGTCCTCAGGGGGCTGGCAGAGCTTTGTGCGGCAGGGACCCTATCTCCATTCCATCTCCACGTCCCCTCTGCTCCCGTCCTGTCCAGCCACCCGCAGGCTGAGCCCGCCAAACCCTGCCTGAGGCGGAGCTGGACAGAGGCCGAGCTGGGCAGACCCTGGTGTGGCCGCTCCGGAGCCTGAGACCACGCCCTCCGGCCAGTGATGCCTGGTGACCACGGACCTTGTCAGCCCCAAGCTGGGCAGGCAAGAAGTCCCCAGAAAGATGGTTGTAAAGGACCCCTTCAGCACTTGGTAAATGGCCCTTTCAGTCCAGTGTTCTCCGTGGCTCAGCAGAATTCCACTTTTCTTGATTTATGCTGACAGTGGCACATTCTTTTACTGCTGTTTAAGCCCCTGAAGGTGCAGGAGGGGAGACAGAATCAGAGCCTGTGGCAGGCTGTCTCCCTCCCTCCCCTGTCCCCACTTCTGCTCTGCTGTCCAAACCCCAAGGATGTGGGCTCACTGTGAGCTGCAGCACAGCTGGGAACTGTGGATGGCGGAGCTGGGTGCCGGGCAACCTCGTGGCATGGAACGTTCCAGATCCCCTTACATAGCCTGTTTCCCCTCCGGTGTTGAGACAGGAATGGTGCTGTGGGGACAGTGGGACCCGGCTGTCCAAGGACTGGGACACAATTTCCCCATCTCATTCTAGGAAACGTTGAGAAAATCTGGAGAAGCAGAAGAGGTGGTACAGGCCTGGTGTGTCTGCTCCTGGCTTGCTCTTGGCAAAGGGCAGGGGACGTTCTAGGCCAGCTGGTGTCCACAGGTTGAGAGACACTTGGGTGGGGGCCTGGCTTCTGCCACTACTGATGCAGTGGTCTCGGGCAAGTCACTCACCCTCTCTGGGCCTCAGTTCTCTAGTTATAAAATGAGAGATTTGGACAAGCTGGGAGTTTGGAAAACTTTTAGCTGTAGACCTCTGATCATCAAATAAATCACCGCTTGCAGCCCTCACATGTTGGTGGTGCATCCTTGGGTCCTTGGGGAGGCAAACGCCAGGATGGAGTTGGGCGTGGGAGAGGTGTGCTGTAGTGCCCAAGTGGTGGGCCAAGGGGAGAGACAGGAGGAGGTGGGGGGTCTGACTGCAATGCTGGCCTGACCCAGGAAAGGCAGGAGCATGGGGTAACCCCAGAAGGCTCCAAGAGGGTCTCTTCCAGGCTCATGGGGGGCCCTGCTCATGGGGAGCAAACCTTTGAGGACTGCCCTGCTGACAGGGATGGCGGGCCCTTGTGCTTCTGCTGTGCTCCGCCATCGGCTTCCCAGGAGGCAGGCGGCCTTGGCCAGAAAGCCGAGGCAGATCCTGCAGATGCCCGCAGCTGGACAATGCCAGCTACCCTCCCTCCCTGCAGTGGGGTCTCTCCTGCGGGAGATTCAAGTCACGTACCCCCGCGGGCTACCACCATGTGGGTATAAATTTGGTTAGCTCCTTTTAAAAGTAGTTAGACAGTATTGATCAAACATTTAAAAACACAAGACTCTTGGGGCCAGCCCCATGGCTTGGTGGTTAAGTGCGCGCGCTCCGCTACTGGCGGCCCGGATTCGGATCCCGGGCGCGCACTGATGCACGGCTTCTCCAGCCATGCTGAGGCCGCGTCCCACATGCAGCAACTAGAAGGATGTGCAACTACGACATACAACTATCTACTGGGGCTTTGGGGAACAAGAGGAGGAGGATTGGCAATAGATGTTAGCTCAGAGCTGGTCTTCCTCAGCAAAAAGAGGAGGATTAGCATGGATGTTAGCTCAGGGCTGATCTTCCTCACAAAGAAAAAAAAAAATGCAAGACTCTTTACCAATAAATTCCACTTCTAGGGATTAACCTAATGGATGGACTCAAGCATCCGTACAAAGAGATAAAAATTGTGTTCCAGCATTCTTCATGGTAACAAAAGATTGGAAACAACCCCAATGCCCACTGTCAGGAGACTAGTTACGTAAATGGTGGCACATCCATGCACGGAGTACTATGCAGCCGGTAAAAAGAAGGAGGCATCTCCATATGTTCTGATAGAATGAATTCCAAGAGACACTGCTGAGTGACAAAAGGCAAGGTGTGGAACATGTGAATGGGGGCTGCGTTCGAGTGAAAATGGAGGGAGAGGTCATCCTGTGCATATGCTCAGATCCAGACAGAAAACACCCAGAGACACCCAGGAAGCTCCCCAGTGCCTTGGCAGGCAGGCCGTGCCTGACAGAGGCTTCCTCCTTCATCCTCCCACCCTGCTCGGGGTTCCTCCTGGCATCACACACTTTAACTATTGACCTTCTCATCTTACATCTCGGGCACTCCCCTGCGAGCCGGGCCCTGGCTTTGCCTGTGTGCGCGGATGCAGCTGCAGCAGGATGCCCAGCGTGGAGGGCACAGCGGGTACCAGCCCACGCGTGTGGGGTGAAAGACCAAATGAATCCGCATGCCACAGCTTAGGACCCTGAGGTTTGGGGAAGCTCACGACTCGGCCGACATCACTCAGCCCCTGAAAGTGGCAGGTCAGCACACAGGCTCGGCTCTGCTGGCCCCGGGGTCCACACTCGGAGCTGTTCCATCCTGCCTCCCAGGGCAGGTCTCCGGGAGTCGATCCACATTACTGGGAAGCGCCACGTGGTGCAGTGGGGTCACGCATCCACAGGGAGGTGGTACTAAGGACACACTTCTACCCACAGGCCTCACTGCTCTGAAACAGCCCTCATTTCCCAGGTGCGTCTGTGCACGGCTCTGCTTTACGTTAGCCAACGGCCAGATTCGGGGGGACACAAAGCCCCTCAGGTTTCAGACAAATCTGCTCTGGTTTCCAAGAAGCTCCGAAGGATGGAGAAGCCAGTTCACGCCAGACGTTTCCACTGGATCTTTAGGTCCGAGCATTTCTCTTCCTTCTTGTCCTTTGAGCCCAGATATGTGTGTCATATGGAAAAAATAAATTACAATATTTATGGTGCACGAGAAGCTGTTTATTCCTTCTGTCGGTATTGTTTAATCAGCACTTACACTCGCTTGAAGTGATTTGCTTACTCGCATCCAAACGGCTGACAAGAGACAGACAAACTGTTTACTCAAAGCTGAGAGCTTCAGAGGAGGGCGGTCCTCGGGGGTGGGGGGCTCCGACCCGCAGGGACGAACCTCCTCAGAGCCCGCGGCCGGAGCCGGGAGCAGCTCCAGAGGAGGGGTGCTGCCCCCGCCCCTCAGACTCACACTCACAGTCACACACTCTCACCTGCACACACACTCACGCCCGCACACTCTCTCATACTCACACGCACACACTCACACACTGATTCTCTCACACTTGCACGCTCTCACACACTCACACCTGCACTCACACTCACACCTGCACACTCTCTCACACAGTGATTCTCTCACACCTGCGCACTCTCACACACTCACTCACACATGCAGACAACAAAGACTACTGTCTCTCTCTGCAATGGGTTTTCCCCTAACACCCTAGAACTTTCCCATTTACTTCCTGTCCTTGGGAAAGGGAAATTTCTAGATCCTTCTGGGGTTTCTCATTAAGATCTGACAAATGAGAGAGCACGAAGAACTGTAAGCCCACCACATCACCAAATAAGGGATAAACATGTGCCCTCTCCCTCCCCGGCCCCCCGGCACCACCGCAGCAGCACCTAAGGCCCCGAGGGCTGCTGCTCACACGGCTGTCTCACGGCTCCCAGCACAGGCTACATGGGCCCTGTGGCCACACAGACTTCCCGGCGAAACCCAAGACGCAAACGGGCTACCCTTTCAAAACAATACCGGGCTTTCTTTAAAGCCGGCTGACCCGTCCCCATCCTCCTGCCTTGGCTCTGATTGACAGGGCCCCTGGGACCACGGGGTGAGGCCCCTATCAGGGCTGTGGCCTTTTCTGGGGTTTAGAAGCCCCCCCTACAGATTATCGGGATGGTCCCATAGGGACCAATCTTTCAGGTTCTCCTGTCAAGGATTCCTGCCTCCTTCTCGGGACACCAGCAGAGGGGTCGGTGGGCGGGAGCCTGTCCACCCGTGTGGCCGCCGTGAAGTCATCCCTGGAGCCGGCCTCCGTCTCTCCATCAAGCACACATACCACCGCCAGGAATGTCCCTCATTTTTCATCCCGGAGCTCCCAGCAGTCGGAGGCAGGGCTGTGAGCCGTGGGTGGGGAGCTCTGCTGCGGCTCCCTGACCCTGAGCAGGGACTGTCATCGCAGATCTCTGTGACAAACGAGCCCTGTAATCTTTGCCGTCGGCGAGCGCACAACTGTGGCCTTATATTTCCCCCAGCCACTTACCTTTCTGGACAGGCGCCCTCTGAGCAGCCCAAAGACATGTGCGTGGTGCTTGGGGTGGAGAAGTGGCCGTGGAGCGCCCACAGGTGCTCAGCTGCGCCGCTGGCCCCCGTGTGAGGTCCCAGGGACGCCACAGCCAGGCTGGGACCGGCTCTCAGCGCCACCCTATGGACGGAGAAACTGAGGCCGGAGATGGGCCACAGGCAGTGAGCGGCTTGCCTGGGACTCCAGCCTAAGCTCTAAGTTGCAAGTTCTGTCTCAGAGCGGAGTCCCCTAAGAAACCCCATCATTCTCCTGAGACGTGTCATAGTGGCAACGAAGAGTGTGGACAGTGCCTGTGGGAAGGTCTATAAATCCACGGATCCAACGCCATTCTCCCGGCCTATGGGACCTGAACATCTCGCCCCTCACTCCTTCCATCCGGCCCTCCAGTCCCGCTGGCCTCCTCCTTGTCTTCAATCACAAGACTGGCCCGCCACAAGGCCTTTGTACATGCGGGGCCACCTGCTTACAGTGCTGCCCGCTTCATTCCTTTCATCCAGGTTCCTGGATGTGTCTGCTCCTCAGAGGGGCCTGCCCCGTCACCTGAGCTGACACCACAGCTGCCCCGTCGCCATCACCATCTATCTCCGTACCCGGCTGATTTGTCATGAGAGCGCTTGTTCCCCCCGACCTTGGAGAACAGATCTGTGTACTTGTCTAACGGAGTCTTTCGTCTACTGGGTTGTGGGTTTATTCAAGGTAAGAATTTCCATATATTTTGTCCACTCCTGGCCCTAGGTCAGTGCCTGGTGCACAGTAGGAGTTCAGTCAACATCTGATGAATGAATGAATGGACAGATGAAGAAGAAATGAGTGACTTGTAGCGGGAGTGTTCTCCTTAGCGTCATGTAGTGAACAGCTCTCATAATGGCTTCCCCGCTCACAGTTACTTTCCTTAACCTGCCGGTCACTCCCAGTGCCCACCACTCCTGCCTCTGAAGCCATTATATACAATGTGTCGACCCCCTTCCCCCCCCCAAGCCACAGCTGACGGGCTCAAACTGGGCCTGTCAGAAATCAGAATCTCCTCCCTGAGAATTTGGAACCGGGACTGAGAGAGAATTAGTGTAGCTTCAAGTTGCTGGATGTGGACACCGTTGTGAAACTATTTCCCCAGGAGCAGAGGAATGGACTGGAAGGAGATGAACAATGAAGAAAAACACAAGGTGACTGAGAGGAAAGAGGCTGGAGGAAAGAGAGAGAGAGGAGGGACAAAGGAAGTGGGAGAGGGAGAGAGAGGAAGAAAGAAAAGGAGAGAGAGGAAATTCCTGTATCTTCCCAGGACGTGGCTCCCACCCCTTCCGGAGGGCCAGCTCCACCAGAGTATTCTTATAAATTCCCCTGGTTTTGCTTAAGCTGGAGCCAGTGGGTCTGTGCTACTTGCCAACAAGAAGCTAGCTCGGGCCGCAGGCTCCCCTCTCTCCTCAGCACATCCTCCCAGGGGTGTGGGTACACCGCGCCGTGTGTGGGGTAGGAGATAGGGTGTCCAGGAAACCAGTCTGACCCCTGTGTGCTCAAGGAGCCCAACTGGCACGTGAGCGTCATTCAGGATGTTCATTCATGGATCCAACGGCCTCTTTTGGGCACCTCTCTCTGCCAGGCACTGTGCTCGTGCTGGGGACACAGTGGTGAGCAGACAGACACAAGACTCAGCCCTGTGGGGCTCACATTCTATTGGGAGGGGAACAACTTCATAAACCCCAAAATAAAAATCAGTTATTATTCTGTAAGTGTGATGAAGAGAGCAGAGGGGCAGAGGAGGGATTGCACTGGTAAATAGGGCAGTCTGGATAGGTGTCACTGAAAAGGTGGCATTTGAATAAAAGTGTAAAGAGTGGGGGAGGGATCCAGGTTCGAGGTGGCAGGAACGGCATGTGCAAAGGTCCTGGGGTGGAGTGTGCTGAGAAACAGAGAGCCTGCCAGCAGGTACAGATGGAGGGGATTGAGCAAGAGGATAGTTCCAGAAAGAAATCAAGGGGAGAGAGGCTGCAGGGGACACGCCGAGGAGGCCTTGACCAGCCACGTGTGTGATTTATTTGGGCCTCACAGAAGCTTGGGAGGTAAAGGAGGAAGCATGAAGACTCATAGAAGTCAGGGGAATTTAAAGTCACATGGCTGCTACATGGAGGGTTTGGGCTCAAACACAGCTCCTTCTCCTTCTACCTGAACAAGCCCAGTGGCCTAAATTACAACTTATTGTTAAAAAGCAGTGTCCGTTTGCCACAGTGGCTGCACATCTTACATTCCCACCAGCAGTGTACGGTGTTCCAGTTTCTCCACATCCTCACCAACACTTGCTATTTTCCACTTTTTTTTTTTTTTTACAGTCATCCTAGTGGGTGTGAGATGGTATCTCCTTGTGGTTTCGATTTGCATTTCCCTGATGACTAACCTCATTAAGCATCTTTTCATGTGCTTGTTGGAAACAAAAAGCTGCACACTGTGTGACTCCATTTATAAGAAATGTCCGGAAGAGGCAAGTCCACAGAGACAGGAAGCAGATCGGTGGTTGCTGGGGGCTGGGGGTGGGGGGATGGGAGTGACTGCTAATGGGTGATGAAAACGTTCTGGAACTAGATAGTGGTGATGGCTGCACAACATTGTGAAAGTGCTAAATGCCACTGAATTGCACACTTTAACAGGTCAAATGGTGACCTTCATGTTAGATGCATTTTACCACAACAAGAATAAAAGCAGTGAACCCTTGCGGGCTCCCTTGGGAGGGCTGTACAGCTAATGATGACTGTATCTTCTCCTCACCTGCTCCTTTGTCCTAGATGTTGGCATATTTATGAACAGACGTGGACCTTCATCAAGGTTTTCAGGAATTTACCTCAAGGAAAATGTCTTAGAAAGGTCCACTGGGGCTTTTTCCACGTGTCCTGGGCCGACGTGGGGGCCGAGGGAGAGAATTTGCCGACTGCTGGCTTTGCTCTGTGACCCAGAACCCAGGGTGTCCTGGAAGTGCCTCTGAGGTCACCCCCAGACACTCCCAGCACCCGATTAGATCAACACCCAGCCCCGCGTGGAAGCTCGAAGACCGCGGACTAATAACAGTAAATAACAATTTGGTTCCTTTTTACGGACACATTTGGACTGCATTTCAGGCAATTTTATGGGCAAATGCTGTTTCCAGGGTTTCCAAATTCCCAAATAGCATGTGCAATGTCTGCAGGGTGAGCATCTGGAGTTTTCCACTCACTGCTCCTCGTGCGCGCTCTTGGATGTAAATCTCAACCTGTCCTGAGACCCCAGCGGGACGGGTCCGCGCCCCCGCCCCCAGGCGCTGCACCGGCGGGTAGACAGCCCCTCCCTCGTGGTCCCCACGTCCCCGAGACCAGGAGGGCGCCCTGCGGAAGGTGAGGGGGCGGGTCTCACGGGCTCACAGTGCCGTCTCCGTCCTTTGGTTGGGCTCTGGTCCATCACGCCCAGCTCTTCCCCTCCTTAATGAAGGGCCGGTGTGTCCCAGGTGGGCGCAGGCGGCCTTACTGCTATCGCCTCTCCTTCTAGGTCTGCAGCCCCTGCAGGGCACAGCGGGAAGACTGTTCTCTGCGCCTGCCTGCAGGTTTTCAGGGCCGCCCACTGCCCCAGGGTGAGGATCAGGGTCCTCACCAGGCCCCCCGGGGCTCGCCTGAGCTGCCCTCATCCTGCCCCAACATCCCGGGTCAGGAAGCCTGTCCGCCTCCTGCGTTAACGCCGCCCCCGCTTAGCGTTGTGTGTGACACGTGACAGATGGCCCACCGTGGGTTAGTAAACACGTTTAAATAAATTCACGGACACTCGAATGCGTGAAGAACGTTCTTTTGCGGGGTGCAGTCGATGAATATGCTGCAGTAAAAGCAGGCTGGCTGCAGGACAGCCCCACAACATCCTTCTGCCCCCCTCCCACGTTGGTTTATTACCTGAAGTCTCATGGGAAAGTCTGGTGTGTAAACGACTCTCAAAGCAAACTGACTGAAACGCACACTCGTCGCCCTGCTATCTTCACTCCACTTGCACTTGCCCTGCCCTGCGGCCGGTTTCCATTTGTATACACGCGGTTGCGACTGCAATTGTACATGTGTCATCTGCTTTTCACATTAACATTGCGGCAGCTACATTTTTCCAAGTTTCTGTAGGATCTTGAGTTAGCTGCTAAGTAATCATATTTTATTGTTTCAGAATAGGATAACCATATTCTTTATTCTAGAACGGGGGTCAACAATCTATGGTTGGTGGGCCGAGTCCTGCCTGCTGCCTGATTTTGTAGGTAAAGTTTTATTGGAACACCGCCTTCGCACATTCATTTATATATTGCCTGTGGCTGCTTATGTGCTACTGTGGCAGAGCTGAGTACTCACAGCCGAGACTGCATGTATGTGGCCCACAAAGCCAAAAATATTTTCTCTCTAGCCGTTTAAGAAAAAGTTTGCAACCCCTGTTCTAGGACACTGAGATATTTTCCAGGTATTGGCCGGTAGATCACCTAGCAGTGAACATCTTTGTACCTTCAGCTTTTAACTTTTGATGCCACTTTTCCATGGTATAAATTCTTTGAGACGGAATTAGTAGACTGAAGACAATGAACATTTTTTGCAATGCTTCGTGTTTCTCTGTATTTACACTCATATTGCATACGATTTGCTAGGCTCCCAAAACTTGGCGAGCACTTTCTTTCACTAGAATCCAAGAAGCACCGACTGTTAATGTTTAGACTGTCAGGGGTTGATACAGGAAGCATAGAAATGATCCCTGAGGGCTTCTCTAATGTCACTACTTTAAATATTTAGTGACCAGATTTATATTTTCGTGTTGTTTTTACTTTCCCAAAAGTCCAACAATGAAGTTATGGTGAACCTCTTTTTTTTTTTTTTTTTTTTGGTGAGGAAGATCAGCCCTGAGCTACCATCTGTTGCCAATCCTCCTCTTTTTGCTGAGGAAGACTGGCCCTAGGCCCACATCTATGCCCGTCTTCCTCCACTTTATATGGGACGCCGCCACAGCATAGCTTGACAAGCAGACAAGCAGTGCATGTGTCCACCCCTGGGATCCGAACCCATGAACCCTGGGCTGCTGAATCAGAGTGCGTGAACTTAACCGCTATGCCACCCGGCCGGCTCATGAACCTCTTTTTAAAGTGGGCCCCAAACACCTTGACTTGTGAAGAGCCTCTTCTAGGGAAGAGGAATTCCTGGGAAGAGGAAAGGGGGTTATTTTTCTGGGGAATTAAATCTCTGCGGGACAGTAATTTCAGCGGGAAGCCTCTCATTGGTGTTAGCTAAATTTGTTGGGGAAGACTAACTAGATGAGAGTCTAGGAACCAACTGCTTTGGAAATGTGGGATTTTCCTCTCAGCCCATTGATTGTTACCCCCAGGGAAACTCATAAAGAACATTACTGCAGCTCTCCCTGGACCCACCCAGACTTCAGGTTGGAGCCAGGCTGGGGTCGACCAGGTGGCTGAGTCGGCCTGTTCCACGCTGCTGGCAATGATCTGAGATGGCTGCAGGCTGGAGCTGTGTGTGCCTTCTGTGTTCCCATGGCTTTTCTAGAACAGATAGACACTTTCTAAGAGGCTAACAATTCCATGGCTGCCAACCAAGAGCCCTCAGGCAGAGGAGAAGCACAATTTCATGGTTTGTTTATGCTGTTTCTCAAGTTGACCAGGAAGACATCGTCAGCTGTCACTCAGACACAGAGTCCCACACCCGCTTTTACCCTGTGAGGCAGCCCCTGCTTTGAGCCTGGATGCAGGAGAAAGGAAATTCCCTGGGAGTAACGTTGTAAAATAAAGTGTATATCAAAATAGACTAAATTAAGAATCATAATCATGGCCAACTCAGCCCTTCATGATTCACCCCAGTGGATTTCAACCTCCACTGCACATTAGAAGCCCCCTAGGGAGCTTTTGAAAAAGCACTGACATTTATTTGGGAGGTCCTACCCCCACATGGTGTGATTTAATTGACCCGGGGTGGGACTCCATCATCTACACGGCGCCCCCGGAGATTCAGCGTGGAGCCAGAGTTGAAAACCTATAGCCCTGCTCAACTGTCTAGCTTCCCGTCTCGGCACCTCCACCACCCCTCCACCTCCCCTCCCCTTTTCCCAGCCCACTTATCCAGCCACCCCGAAGTTCTTGCAGATGCTCAAAGGGGCCTCGTGTTTTCTTTCCTTTGCACACCTAACTCCTCCACCTGCAATGCTCTCTCCACCCCTTACCCCCTGACCACTCTTAGTAAGTCAGTAGAACAAGCGTCGAATAAGATAATGGATGTGAATGTAGATGAATATGGCCGAGATTTCAGAGGCTGACATACCTGGGTGTGGATCCTGAGCCCGGCACTTAATGGTTGCCTCATTTGGGACAAAATCTGCACTCTCTCAACCTGTTTTCTTATCTGTAGAGTAGAAATAATGATATCTAATTGGCTAGGTTGATGTGAGGACTGTGGGTGATATGTGAAAGTTAAGATGGCCCAAATGTGAACAATACGGCGTTAATAAATGGTAGTTTTTAAAAGTATATTATTGTTATTCCTAAGCATGGATCCTTTAGAGGGAACCTTTCCACTCAGTTCAATGGTGTTGTCAGTCCCCAACAGGCTTTTAGAAAGGGTTATTGAAAACCACCTGCTTATCGCCTCTTCAAAGATATTTGTGTGGGAGCCCTATATTTGAGCATCTTTAAAGATGGCACATCTTTATCTTTATAAGTTGGTTTGAATTTTAGAATAGCCAAAAGTCATTCAGAGCCTGTTAGGTGATTCAACAAGCACAGCTTGTGTTCTAAGTGAAGAAGCAAAACCAATTTCACAGTTGGATTCTGTAATCCCTGGGTGGATCTGAAAGTCTCAGACATTGAGGACCAGTCTAATGATGGGGCCTTTGCAGATTGGGCATGTCGACCTATCGGTTTGTTTATGTAACAAGTGTCTGAAATCCTTTGCAGAAGGAGTCTGGGGATAGACAGATAAGGATAGAATAATTCATAACAGAATACTTGATCTTATTAGGAGCACTTGGAATAATCAAAGAACATCATGAGAAGACCAATGACAATTAGCCTTGTGAAGCAAATGTGCTCCGAGCCATAGTTTAGGATGGCAAACTTCAGTTAAATAAGCAAAGCTTTAAGCTGAGACTGGAGGTGGTAACTGAAACCTGGTCTCCTCACGGGTCAGTTAAGTAATCATTAGTAGGCAGACTTAAGTTAGGACACAAACATCTAGAATTAGTCACCCCAGTGTTAATCATCAGCATCTAACAGTCATCGTGCATGTAGTATGTTTATGTGCATTATCTTGACTTCGTGTCTATAACCATTGGTTTCCTTGAAGGCTGATGAAGCTAGTTGAGGAAGGGCAGGGTGGGGAAGTGGTTAAGAGCTTGGGTCTTGGGGTCAAATGGGCTTGCAGTGAGTTTGGCCCATCGTAGTCTGGTTGTGAGGTCGGGGCAAGGCCCCGGAGCTTCATGCAATGGACCGGTGGGAGAATCCCTGGCTTCAGTCCTGGCTCTCCATCCAGTGTTCTTTCTTTTACACTATAACTGCCCCTCAGTTTCTGCCCGTGACGAGGTCTCTGACTGCACCATTTCAAACACATTTGCTTACCACGTTTGTCATAAGGGCCATGGGTCAGCTGTGAAGCTGTCGCTCCACCCGGCCAGAGTAACACAGCCCAGCACAGCAGCCATTCCAACCCACATCTGGGTGTGCGGGTTGTTTGAGACTGTCTTGCTGAGCAGGGCCTGTGTGGGTCCTCCAAGTCAGGGGCGGAAGAGACATGGCTCCATGGGGAGTATTAGCCAGAATATCACAGTCAGGAGGCCCTCTCGAGTCCAGTTATGTGACCTTGGATGAGCCACGTAACCTCTCTGAGCATCAGTTCATCTTTAATTGTATGGATGTGACAGTGTCTGCTCCAACCAGGGGACAGGGTGTCTGTGAGCATCAAATAACACCTGCTGTCCCCTGATGCCAGCCCCAGGACATCGTAACCTTCTGCTTGTCTGGGGGTGGGCACAGGCTATGGGCCCCTTGAGACAGAGATCAGGTGCTATCCCTCTTCACGTTCACAACCCTGGTCTTGGGAGGGCTCAGTCCATCTGGCAGGGTGGGTCCAGATTCTCTCCTGTTTCTTAACCTCCCTAAGCCTCTTCCATTCTCATCGGAAGACAGGGATAACAATGGTTCTGGGAGAATTAGCCAAATCTGTTCATGTTACACTTGCACAATACCTGCAGGTGCAAAGTGCTCAGTGTATGTTAAGGGAGTCGTCATTGTCATCATCACCATAGTCATCACCTCTAACTCCCATTGCATACTTTCCATGTGCCAGGAACAGAGCTAAGCGAGTGTGTAAACTAATCCTCTTAGCCTCCAGCTCACATTGTGGGTACCATGATCACTATTCCCTCTGTTCAGAGAAGCAAACTGAGGCACAGAGACAGAAAGTGACTTGCTGGAGGCTGACCCAGGCAGGAAGTGGCAGAGGCAGGATTTGAACCCCAGCATCCGGCTCCAGAACCCATGTTATGTTCTGAACTGTCTCTCTCAACTAGGCTGAAAGCCTAGTTAAAGCTAGTTGAAAACATGCCATTGGACACACTTAGGCATAAAAACTTTATTTACATGCCTGAATAAAATAGGAGATTTCACAGTTAATTTAGCACATTGGACCATTACGTTGGATAATCAAATCAGCTATTCTATTTGCTCTTGTTTGAAATTGGCTGATGCTGTTATTACTATGGCTAAAAATGAAGAGGAAACACTTCCTGTATTGTCTCGTAGCCAAATCAGCTGACAGTTTTCTAATATCTGTAATTATTAACTGGAAAATGTGTCCTAATCTCTGTGAAAGAAAGTTTCCACATAAGATCTTTATCAACAAACACATTGTGGATGTGGAGATAAACCGCTCAGCTCACCCTGAGTGCTTGTCTTGTTTGTTTTTAGGAACATGCAGGATTTCATCTGAAGCTGGGCATTTCTGGTGTCCGGCTCTCTTGGGTTTCTGTTTTCCCTTTCCACGGCTCAGCATTTCTTACACGTGAGAGAGGCGTGGGATGCAGGGCCACTGGGGCATCTGGGGCTGTGAGTGGACCCACTGGGGCCAGGTCCTATGAGAAGACCAGCTCCTTTAGACCCTGAGCCAGCCTCTTGGTGAAGATTCCAGAACAGTGACCACAATGCTGACTCACCTGGGGTCAGGTGCCCCCCCGCCCCGCCGCCCCCAAGAGGTTCTCCATCCTAAAGCTCTAGGTCAGAGATGCTCTGCAGAGAGGTGTCATCTGCTCCCCCACTTCAGGATGGGCAATCACAACCTGTAGAGTAGAGATGTAGGATAGAAAAGAATATTCCATTTTACAATACTATAAAATGTATGGGAGGGAAGCTTTTTTTACATAACTTGAAAATACAGAGTGACAAAATACTTTTGGTTGGTGGAGAGTTTTAGATGGAATCGTGATTATTAACCAGAACTTATTCTCCGAAGCTCTTTGGGGGAGTGGCGTGTGAATCAGCATGTAACATGGGACCCATTTCTGTGTTTCTCAGAAGGATCCGTTTAAGAGGGTTGAGAAGCACTTTTTTGGAGAACGAGCCAAAGAATTAGTTGAGAAGAACAAAAACAGTTACTTTGCATTTATCCAATAATTTGTGTATTTATTCAAAATATAGGAGCGTCGCACCTGCTGGGTGGTCAGCACTGAGCATGAACACGTCTAAACTCGGGAAGTTTCAGCTCTCACTTAGGGGTTAAGTCAGATCCCAGCAAGGCACAGTCGGGGTGGCAGCTCGTCCTAGGCAAGACTCCCAGCGGCCCATGCGGGCATGAGCTTCCTTCTCTTTGAGGCTGACATTCTCATTGCAGAGAGCCCTCAGCCTCCGAGTTCTTAAGAAAGATCACCATGGCTGGTAACCCTTGGTGGATGAGTTACAGAGCACTTCTTGGCAGAGCCATTTTAGCACCTGCTCCTTGTGCTGTTGCACAAATCCGCGCAACCTGCCAGCTGTTCCTGTGAAGGGCGTTGTCCTTCTTTGCACTGCTGCTCCCTCTGGCAGTGAAAGCATCTATTTATAGTCTTCCATGGATTTAGAGGGAAAGGATCGGGTGTTCTGGGCTCTGCCCTGGGGAGACACCCTCTCACCAGCGTGTCCTCTGTTACAGCTCTCGGAGGCCCACGGCGGTGAGGGACACGTGCAGGGACACCCGGTGTTTCAGGAGCGGCTCCTTCGCACCACGACGGCCGGGCTCACACGCTCACAGCCTCTGAGACTGGAGGCTGTGGGTGGACACTGTGCATAACATGCCGTGTGGAATTTGGGCCCAATGTTGCTCAATTTATTAATTTTTTAAGAAGTGAAGTCTTTTTTTTAATAATGAAAATTTCCCTCATTTCTGAAAACCCTATCTTTCCAAAAATGCCTAAGCTCAGTGGAGTCTTATCAGACAAATTTGAACAGAAGAGCAAGCCACCAAAGAGTGAGTCTGCACTCTTCCAGAATGCCAGTGAAACGAAAGTCAAAGACAAGCTGAGGAATGTTCCAGATTGAAGGAGACTGATGAGATGTGACACTGACTGCGACATGTGATTCCAGGTTGGAGCTGGGAGCAGAAGCACAAGCTGCCATAAAGCACAACGTCGGGACAAACGGTGAAATCCGAATGTGAACATTTGCTAGAGCACTGTGACGATGTGGCTGTGTAGGAGAATGTCCTCGCTCCTAGGGGACAATGCTGATGTATTCAGGGCAAAAAAGGAAACGGCCTCCACAAGTCACTCTCAAAGAGTTCAGTAAAAATAAAGAAGCAAACAGTGATCCCAATGAGGTTGGTGACGAGAGAGAGAAGGAGTGAAAGAGCAAATACGGCCAGGTGGTGACAATAGATGAATCTAGGTGACGGGAATATGCGAGTCCATTGTAAAGTCGGGCAACTTTTCTATGGGTGGGCCCCAACATTTTTAAATTGAAAACTTCAGTAGAAACAAATAGAACAGGAAAGCATAAGGCTGGATGAGCCATGCTCTTCACCATGGGCCCCCACATGGAGGCTGGTCCACTACTGGTCCAAGAAGGCGTCTGCCACTAGACGGGGCTCAGGTAACTAACAGGGTGGTCTGATCTCATCCCTCTAGTCATGTATTCCAGACTATGGAGGGCCCACCGGCACCAGGTGCACTGAGAGCAAGTCAGACCTTTCCTGCCCTCGTGGGGTTGACCTTCTAGGTGCATTCAGATCATGAGCACAAACAGACACTCACCTACCTGAACTGACAGATTGTGCAAAAGGACGGCACAGAAGCCACATGATAAGACGACGGGCGCGAGAGAAGTTCCCGCGGCTGCAGCCAGCAGGATGCGGGGAGGAGGACAGGCCCACACGGCGGAGCCTGGTGAGCAGGATGAGGCCTGGGGCTACTTGGACTTTACTCTGAGGGTGGCATGCATGTGGATCTGACCCTCTTCCCTTCCATGTGGTTTTGGGACCCTGTGGTTGATGATCATGGTCAGAACAGGAGCCCTGACATCCCGTTTGGCGTGTGTCAAGCGCTGCTCTGAGCTCTCTACGTCTCTGAACCCACTTCATCCCCACATCTGCCCAGTGAAGAAGGTAGGACTGTCACCCCACTACAGGTGAGAAAACTGAGACATCAAAGCAAAAAGGGCCCTTGTGGAGAATAGCTCTGTACTGGGTAGAGTAGTGTCCCCCGAAAAAAATAGGTTTTAGTCCTAGCCTCCAGGGCCTGTGAGTGTGACCTTATTTGGGAATAAGTTCTTTGCAGATGTAATCAAGTTAAGATGAGATCAGATTGGATTAGGATGGGCCCTAAATCCAACAACTGGTGTCCTAATAAGAGGAGGGAATTTGGACAGGGACATACACAGAGGGAAGGCACACACGTAAAGACAGAGGCAGAAACTGGAGTGATGCGGCCACAAGCTAAGGAATGCCAACGATCGCCAGCAACACCAGGAGCTAGCAGTCAGGCAGGCAGGATCCTTGCCTGGAGCCTTGGGCGGGAGCATGGCCCTGCCCACTCCTTGATCTTGGAATGCTGGCCTCCAGGACTGTGAGAGAATAGATTTCTGCTGTGTGAAACCCCCCGTTTGTGGTCCTTTGTAACGGCAGCCCCAGGAACCTCAGACCAGCTCACAGAAAGAGTCAGACTCTGCATGGACGAAGGCCGGCACGCACACCCTACAAGAGGTGGGGGGCATGGAGGGGGTTCCTGGCCTCATTTTGGAAACAACTGCACATTATTTGTTAGGCCCTCCCAGAACTCGTCATCCAGCCCAGACCCAAGAACTGTGTCAGATGGAAGTCCTGTGGACCCCACTGCCCTGCCCACAGGAAGAAGGAATGGAAGTCCAATGGTCGCTGGTCCTTCCCCTCCCTCTCCCCTTGGGGCACAATTAAATAAATTATAAGCTGGGGCCACATCAGAGTTCTCCCACCCACGTAAGGGCCGCCGGACCTGCTTTGATGGACAGCTGGCCACAGAGGGGGCGGCCGCCTCGGGGGGCCTGTCCCTGGGGGCTGGGCAGCACCGGGCCTCCCTGGGCACGGAGGGCTGTAGCCCTGCTCGGGTACCTGATCAAATCAGCGTGTGCAGCTGTCCAAATCGTGGTCCTGAAACCCGATGACCGGGGCTGCGAGAGGTCAGGGATGATGCACACAGGAGAATCCCCTTTCTAATGAAAACATTTGCAGGAGAAACAAAGGAGACTTTCTCCCAGAAGCCGCCCGCCTGTGCCCTTCCCCGGAGGAAGGAGAGAGCAGAGGGAGGAAGAGGAGAGGTTCTGGCGGCGGGAGGGGTGCAGAGGAAACCCGCCGACCCTCCCTCTGGGACACAGTCCTGTCCCCCCGCTGGAGGACCCCCTGCTCTGCCTGCAGAGAGGTTCTGGATGTCTGACTCCTAACCAGAGAGTACTGTCTCCATAAACAAGCCCGAGGCTCCCCGTGAACCTCTCAGGATGCATTTTCCTAGCGGTGAAACAGCCAGTCCCGTGGGATTCCGAACTTTGCAAGTTTTCGTTTGGGAGTAAACAAGCCCCTTTGATTTCTCTCGTGAGGTGCGCTGGGAATAGATATTTTGGTCCGCCATCCAAGCCGGGAGATGGCCTGCTTTTTGTATAACAGTAGTGGCTGTTTAGAGAAACGAGCGGTAGTTCAACTTTCAACTCTTAGCCAGAAATTACACATAAACACACCGTCTGACGGCGCCGATGAGTCCAGATGTGGCAGGTAGAGGGCGGGGGTCCTCCAGGCCGCCCTGGATTGGAGCGTCGTGGACAGAGCCAGCCACGCCATGGTGCAAACAGTAGGTGCTCCATAAATACTTGCCTGGTCAGTGGAAATCAGAAGCAAAGGATTTGAACTCAGGCCAGAGCCTGTCCCTCCACGCGCACAGCCTTCCCCAGGGAGAGGTTTTTGCAGTTGGAGCAGCGTTTGGTGGGCGGCCTGGGGGCGGAGGGGCAGAGATGGGTCACAGAGGAGTTTTGCTGCTGAAGAGTGATGGAAGCCACATTGCTCGTGGACTGAGCAGCAGACTAAATATGCCACGGACTGGGGGTTTGCAGCAGGTGTTGATGGGAAGGACACTTCCACGCTGACTGCCAAGTCAGACAGTGACACAGAAAGCAACACCGATTGTAACAGGGGGACAGGATGACGCTGTTCTGGCAGCAGCACACAGCTCCTCCCTGAACAACCAGCATCTGTGCACAGTGTGGTTGTAACGATGGTTGACGCCGTCATGTCCCAAGTGCCAGGCGGGGCGCTAAGCGATTTACATCCATCATTCCAGTTAATTCTCCCAACACCTCCCCAGGGAGGCGCTATTATCGTTCCCATTCCACTTCTGTGCTGGCCGAGGCTTCGAGAGGTTAAGTAACTTACAAAAGTCCCACAGGTCGGAAGTGGAGGGACAGGGGCTGGGCCTCAGGTTGGCCTGGCCCATGGGCATCTTGTCCTCTGTGCTAGAATAGTGTTCTCTTTCCTGCCTCCGGTCCCTGCAGTCTGCTCAGTAATTTCACAATGGGTCGCTAAGTTACTCATTAATCCCTTCTACAGTGTTTATCCAGTAGCTGCTATGTGTCGGGCGCAGTAGGTTCTTATGCACAGGGGATGTGTCTGGGCACTGGGGATCAATCAGTGCCTAAATAAGATAAAATCCCTGCTCGCCTGGAGCCGACAGTCTAGCGGGGGAGACAGATAATGAGCATAGTGGAGAAGTGAATTATGCAGCCTGCTAGAGAACAATAGAACAAGGATGGGAGAGCTGGGCTCGAGGGGGCAGGGGGATTTCCCATGGGCCAGCTCCTGGCTTGAAGTTGAGGGTTAAAATATGAATGATGTGAGGCTTCTGCGGGCAAGAAGTTCACAGCTCATCATGGGGACCGACCTGGGACCAATAGTCACCACGCCAGAGAAGTTCTCAGATGAAGGTGGGCACAGGCGGTGTGGGAACAGGGGAGTGTCTAAGTCGGCTCCTGGATAACTGGGTCGGGGGGCCTCACGGAGGTGCCCACGGGTACGTGTGCTACATCCCCTGCCAGGCAGCAGCCACGACTCCTGCTGCCATTGGCACTTCTGGAGGGCTCGCTCCAGGCCAGCCCCTGCTGAAGGCTTCACCTACTTCAGTTCCTTGGGTGCTTGGAACACCGCCATGGGGAAGAAACTGAGGCTCAGAGACATCAAACCACTGGTCTCACGTTCCACAGAGAGTAAATGGTAGATGGAGGATTCCCAGCCAGATCTCTGTCTGAAACCCAACTCATATCCAATACCCTATTCTGCAACACTTGAAGGAAGCTACCCTTTCTTTTCTTCTATCTGCTGTAGACCTAGCACAGTCTCTTGCATAGATAAGATGCTCAAGAAGCTTTGTTGAATGAACGAATGCATTTCATAGTCATCTGTTCTTCTGTGCTTTGCTTCGTATATATCCATTCTCTCTCTCTCTCTTTCTCCTCCTTCTATATGCATAGGAGAGAGAAACACTTAGAGACACACACGCCCAGGCTCGCAGGTGTGTGCCCAGCTCGTCTCCAGCCGCTTCACTCTGCCCTACCTGATGCAAGGGTGTTCTGAAGACTCACTTCTGCAGCAACGTGGGACCTTGGCTTCCTTCTCCTCACTCCTCGAGTTACCCAACCCTCAGGATGTGAGATATTTACATCTGGATTGTTTACAGGCCCAAACCCTCAGCCTGGTGAAAAGGTTAGGCCTCTGGCCAACCCCAGGCCAGGTGGCCTCTCTTCGCAGTCCCCGGCGGCCCGCAGGAAGCCATCCCAACTCAAATCCCATTAGGTGCCGCTTGCAAGTCCCTCCTGAATGGAAAGGCATGGAAAGGTGTGACTGTTCATCAAAGGCTCCAAGTTCTGCTGTGCATCTGAGGCTCGGCCCGGTCCCCGGAGCGAGCTGAGGATGAGCTCACCCAGGATGCTCTGTGGGCTTGGAAAAGTCCTCCTGGAGCGGGCGGGCCACAGTCTCAGGTCAAGCTGGGCTCTGAGTCCAGGGTGTCGGAGGTTTATCTGAAGTCTTTCCAAACCTCTCACGTTGGAGAAATTGCCCTTGGAGGCTGCCATCCACCAGCTTTCCAGCGAGACTTTTGGCACCTCTGCCCCCCATTCTGGCCAGAATCACTGGAGCCAGCTTCTTCACTCCCACACCCCATGCGTTTTCAGCTGCACACAGAGCCCCTATTGACTTCAAAGGGGAGACGCGAGAGGAAGCGGGCTGGCTGTCAAGGGAGACTGTTCCTTGTGCGAGTCCAGCATTTGCAGCCCTGACACAACCACAGGGCCAAATATCCATCCAGGCTTGAGGTAGGGAAAGAGGAGGCGGGAGGAGACCCCTTGAAAATTGGGTCAGACCCGGCCACGCTCACATGAAAGTGCGGTTCCAGAGGTGCCTGGAAGCCCCGAGCGGGGGCCCTCTTTTGCCCGGGAATTGTTTCCAGAGCTTAGGCCTGAAGAGTGTGCGCGAGCCCGCATTCCCTGAGGTCTGCTCGGCTGCAGCCGACCACTCGGCCCCGGGCGGCCCCACTTGCCGTCAGAGTCGGAGGGAAGTGGGGGAAGGAGCCAGCACATCCACGCCCATGAGGACACGTTCTCTTTGGCAGAAGCTGATGCTCTGGACAAGCAAGTGCAACCAGAGCTAACTGGCTCCCAGGACCAAGTGCCCTCGGAGGGCCTGGGGCCTGGAGCCATGCGGTGGCTTGTTCCCAAACCACGCAGCCAAAAAGAGGCAGAACCAGCACTAGAAGGAATGTCTTTACTTCTGCTTGTCTTTTTCACATTCTACTTCCCAGGATAAGAGCCAGCTGAGGACAGGGCCTATCATTCATTCATTCACGTAAGCATTCATTCATTCATGCATTCAATAAATATTACCAGGGCCTACTTGGGGCTAGACCTTAGATCAAGCCTGCGAGGCACAGAGGATACAACAGAATGTCTAGTCTGGGATATAGACCAGGAAACCCACAACCACAATGTGAGGCTTGTCATTACTTACAATCCTAGCTACGCACCAAGGTGGGAAAGGTTAGTTTTAAAAGCTCCCCAGGTGATTCTAATGTACATCCAGGTGTGAGACCGCCTGATCCCGAAGACCTTGTTCCCACGCCGTAAATGATGGAGAGACGGGTCCCCAGTAAGCACCAGTCCCGCAAACTCAAATGCCCTCTGCATAGGAATTGTAGCCCCCTCTTCTGACGCTGATCTCCACATTAAATCTCCGCACTTTTGATGTCTTTATTGAAACATGTTTCCAGAATCTGAATCCAGCTTTTATTCCTGGCTCCAGCACTGTTTAAGCAGCAAATAGAGTCCTAGTGCTGGTCATCTAGTCAACAGGCTGCACTGGGGGAATGAATATGATGATATCGTCAAGTTGGCCCGGCAGTGGGTGGGTCTGCTCTGTTAAATTTCACATTAACTCGCTCACTACATCAACAATACTTACGGAGAACCTACGCTGAATTAAATAGTGACTTTGCTCCACCAAAGAGGCTGAGTCTTTTAACATAAATCCAGGTCAGCTGAGGTTTGCAAAGCACACTTGATGAGATTCTCAAGCTGACTGTCCTGCTGACACCCCAAGCCTCATGCAGTCTCTCACGCCTTTCACCCAACCAAACTCTCTGCTCCACCATTTGGCTAATGTCAACACCATCCTTCCTCATCCTGCGCAGAAACTTTGAGCGTCGTTTGTGACTCCTTCCTCTGCCTCATCCCGTGTTTCCAAACCAATACAGCTCAGCAGGCATGCCCAGTCCTTAGATGGCTTCCTTTTCAATTCCTACAACATAAATACTTCACATGTCCCCTCAGTGTCCCTGCTCTTTGCAGGCTGTCTTATCTCCTCCTGCACAGAGAAGAGGGTTCATTGGGCATTAACCTTCTCTCTTATTCACCTCTTCTCCACCCATCTCATCCTCCCTCCCTCCCTTCCTTCCTTTTTCTCTTTTTCTTTCCTCCTCAAGGTTCTGACATTCTCAGCACAAGAATCCAGAGGGTCCCTAGAATAAGGGTTCCTTTTCTGAAGACTGTGACCATGCAGGCTCTTCTGACCGTTCAGTGCTGAGCTTCTAGCAGGTCTACAGGGAATTCTTGCTGAGTGGAAGTGATCGTAGAACGCATAGGATCTGTGCAGGGTTCCCCGGTCTGGCTATTACACAACCGCCCAGCACTCTCACGGCTCTGGGATGGAATTAGATTTTGCTTCAGCTGGGGGCCTCCTACTTACTGTGGCCACGATTGGTATTTTATCAGTGCCGACACTAGGCTGTAAGTCCTTGACGCTTGTGATCATATTTCTTTCAACAAGAACTCTTCCAAGATTAGTATTGTTCCCCCCGCTTGACAGATAAAGAAACTGGATACCAGAGAGGTGAACAAGCTTGCCTGAGGTCACCCAGCTAGGAGGTAAGGGAGCTGGAGTTGAAATCCCAGTGGGAACATTCCAGCTCCCTCTCCTTCCTGCCTGCCCCACCACCCACATTCCAGGCTGAACTCTCCGTCTCTTCCCGAGGCTCTGGGACCACGTCTCTACTCCACAGTCTCTGAACACTCTCCACGTCACCTGGACATGGGGGCCAGCCTCTCTGGCGACTTCAGATTCTCACAGAGCGTCAGAAAGAAAAGCGTGCTCAGGGATTACCTGCTCCCAACCCTCTCGCTTTGTAAACTGAGGCCCAGAAAGGCTTAGCGGCTTGTTCTGAGTCCTAGGTACCACCAGAGCCAGAACCCCTCATGGTAGTTTCCTTCCACCGTTTTCCATTGGCTTAAATTTCCTCACCCTGGGAGGGAGGTGAGGGACAGGAAAATCCAAACTCCACGGCAGAGGAGGAGGAGTTGAGTACTGGCTGGACTCTGGAAGTCTCTCCCACCACCCTTTTAGTTACACAGGTGAGGACACCAAGCATCAGATGGACCAGTATCTCTCAATGGGGCGCAGTATGTCAGGAGCAGAGCCCAGACATGACCCAGCGTATTGACTTCCAGTCAGGAGTCCTTCCTACACTTCTTGTACCATCTCAACCCACCATCTCTCATTTGTGACTGCATTTGGGGGTCTTGATGACAAATTCAGAAATGTACATGGCTGAAAAAATAGTTGAACTCACTTTGGTCTCTTTTCTCCTATCAAGGATGTTTAAAGAACAAAATGAGAAACTCCAAAACTGGCTCACCCATTGAAATGTCTACAGGAGCCAAGCATGTGATTTAAAGAAACAAAGTGAGCCAGGTGCAAGACGACAGAGAGTGGTGGAGACTGGGGTACATTCAAAAGCACAGTCTCATCCAAACAGGACAGCCACTACTCACATCCAGCCAGTTGTTGCTACAGGGAGTGTCCAATTGTAGGTGGATCTTCCAATTTATCAAGAAAAGCTGGAGATCAAGGTTTTTAAATAAAATATCCTGTTTTTAAGTGTTATGAAACAATTTTTAAAAATTTGAACACCTCTATGAACTGATTTGGCTCCCAAGCCACCATTTACATCCTCTGCTTTAGAATATTGAAATCTCTCACGTAGGGATGTCACTGTGCCCCTGAGCTGCATGTCAACCCCATGAAGCCTGCTCTGCCACTACCAAGAGGAGCAGAATAAGCCCTCTGGCAGAAATGACAACCGACATCAATTGTTGGAAATTAGACACGTCTGTACAACCTGCCACCCGTCTTCATGTCAGTAGGCAGCACGGCTATTAGCAGCTGGACTTCAAAGTGTAATGAGGACAGCAGGCGGGGGCCTGCACAGTGTCACTGTTTCCATCCTATCATTAATGAAAGTTCGTTTACATGAGCATCAAGTGCTGATAAGGGTGCCTGAGGATCGTCACCATAACTGCTCCACAGAGCACACAATTTATCGGACAGCCAAGTCCAGCCCATTCGTCATGGACTATTAGAAAACTTTTCAGATGTTTTTAAACTGTCTTTTGAACTCCAGTAGACTTGAACTTACACAGGTAATATCAGGGAGAATGGGAGCTGAGGGTCGCCTGGTAGCCAGTACAGTAATTTCCATCCAGAAGTTTGCATGGGACTGTTGATGCGTGTTACACCGGGGTCGGGAGACCTGAGGGGCATGCTCAATTCAACCTCCGACTTGCCAGGAAACCTTTGGGGAGTCACCGGGCATCTTCAGACTTCAGTAACTTCCTCTGTGAGATAAGAGCATCGGACTGGGGGACTTCAAAGATGTCTTCCAGCTAGGGTGACCGACGTCCCGGTTTGCTCAGGACTTTCCTGGCCTTATCATCACAAGTCCCACATCTCAGGAAACCTCTCATTCCCAGGCAAACCAGAGCTGTTAGTCATCTTACTTGTAGATCTGAATTTTATATCAACAATCAAACCAAGAAACGTGAAGGCAATCTCTCACTGTCCAAGACTGGCAATAAACACAGAGGTGGCATGGACATGTCAGGGAACGGCCAGACCCTCTGAGAACCTCACAAGGGCTGTTCTCTATAAAACCTTTGCTTCAGGGCCCAGAGTTTTCAGGACATCTGCAGCAAGTTGGAAAGAAGTGACGGCTTCTTTTGTGGGAGAACAAAACATGGCTGCTTTGCTCTCAAGCTGAGCTGATTTCCACATACGTCTGTCGAGGGGCTTTCTCGGTGAAGACGTCAGGCACATTGCCATGGGGGGGATGGCTGCTGAGAGGAAGTTGTCCTGCCCTCAAGGCGGATCCAGTTTGCTCAGGGACGCAGCCCCAGCACCATCTGCTGGATCCTTTTCTCCATCTCCTTCTTGCTGTTCTATAGGAGGAGGGAGAGGAATACACAAAACCGACTGAAGGTTTCGGGGACGACGTGTAGCCGAGCTTGTCACCTGTAACATGACTCCTGGGCTCCAGTTAAAATGCACGTTCTGATTCAGAGTCTAGAGACCCTGCAGTTCTAACAAGCACCCAGGTGATGACGATGATGCTGGTCCAGGGACCACACTTTGAGTAGTCAGGGGCTGGGTAACTGAGGGCAGAAACTGGATCTGACTTGTCTTTTATAGGCAGTAACAAGCACTGTCCTAGAAGGAGTCCACTGGATCCACAAGCAGACTGGGCAAGGTGCCATTTAACACAGGCTCGTCCGCCAGGGCCTCTCGCTCTGACATCGCTCTTTCTCCAAGCGTTCTGTGCAGCCCCAGATGTTCCCTGTTTGGCCCAGTCTGCATTTCTGAGAATATTTGTTGATAATCAATGGATGGAACTGCTCAGAGTTAAATCTGACTGTGCTCAGTAAAGATGACCTCAATCCAACCCTAAGCCTTCTCCAGCGAGCCCACTGAGGCGGTGAGTGGAAGTCCACTCTTTCCTCAAAGGCGCCCGAAGATGGTGAGTGCCTTGTCCTTCCACCTCCCCTGCACTCCATCCTCCCCAGAGACTTGAGGACTTTGTATTTGTAAGCTTCCTTCACTCCAATTATAAAAGCATTCAAATAATCAGAGACATCTACAAGGATATGCAATCCAGCATGGTTTATAAACAAGAAAAATTAGAAATAGCCTAAATGTCAAAAGAAGGGATTGGTTGAATAATTTGAGGCATATCTGTTAGACAGAATATTTGCTGCTGTTAAAAAGCGTATTTTTGTGTGTGAACAACAAGAAGTCATCACCACACAGCAGTAGCTGTAAGTACAAGGTTGCAAAACTACACAGCGAGCATAACCCTGATGTTGTAAGAAACTATACTCCATAGAGGAGAGCTCAAGAGAAACTGTATCACGGTCCTGACAGGTTGGTACTGGGTGTGGGGTCACAGTGTCGTCTTCTGATTTGTCCTTTGGGGACACGGTCAAACACAGGGCTCTGGAGTCAGATTTCTGGGTTCAAATCCCAGCTCCAGTACCAGCTGGTTCTGTGGCCCTGGGCAAGTTTCGGATCCCGTGTGTGCCTCAGTTTCCCCTCTGTAAGAATGGAAGTGACACTACCACCGACCTCCTAGGATTAGGGAGAGGGATCTGACAAAGTGCTGTGGAAGAGTTAAGGGGATTAAGGAGAGCTGCAGGGACCCCCTGTGAGGACAAACCTGGGGAGATTTTGAACGCCCCTCCTCACCCCTGCTCAGTACACACACGCACACAGTCCTTCCAGGTACAACACCACATACACACACACACACTCCCTTCCCTCTCTCCCTAGTCCAAACTCGATTGAACTTCTGGTCCTCTCTGAGAGGTCCTTGCCACCCTCTTTGTCTTCTGTCTGGCCCACCTCCTGCTGAGGGAACAGGTGGGTGAACCAGCTACAGGTGAGGAAGTCGCTTCTTTGTGAACCCGGTTGCTCCCGGCTCTGGCCCCCACTTGCTGGGTAAGCGCCGGGCTCAGGACTCCACGGGCAGCGTGCTTGCAAAGAGTAGGGCAGGGGTGGCCACAGGTGAAATCGATGTGGGTGCCACCACTCTTGAGTTTTATTGTACTAAGGCCCCCGCTGGGTCCCACCCCATAACATTATACCAAGACTGTATGCGAAATGGAAAAAAAAAAAGAAACCAGTATGCTTGATTCGGTTCTGGATATGCACATACACAGTTCGGGATTTTCTAAATGACAGCACCTGTTAATTGTCTGGTTAGGTATGACCTATTAAACATTTACCGCCCATTTCCTGTACACGTCTGGTGAGGCCGGCAGGAAATTTAGAACAAATTAAACAGCAGCTGCGATCTCTCATGCTTTAATGGTCCCTCCACGATCCTATGCGGTATTGTAAAATATTAGGGGCAGATCTATTAGGGACAGGCGGGTTTCATCAAGGAAGCCTCCGCCTCCCCATCATCCTGCCAACCAGGCCCCATAAAGTTAAATTGGCCAGCGCGCATCTCTCCCTCCCCTGCCTCCCCCCGGTACCGCCATAGATTCGAGGGGAGGCTTTTTCATCTCCACACCCCACTCACCCTCCTCTCCCGTTCCCCACCCCCTCCCAACCGTTCCCACACGATTTCACATGTGGTCCAAGAGGGGCACTTCCTGCCGTTATAAAAAGCAAAACCTAGACCCCAGCAAAAACAGGCTGTGAGCAGAACACCCAAGTTGACAGTGTGAGAGGGAAGGCCTAATGCATTCCATATGAGGAGCAGCAGTGGCCCACAGGGCAGGCCAAACCCTGCGGAGAATTCACAACAGTGCCTCCCCTCCCCGGCCCGGTGTTCCCAACCCCCCCACTCCCGCTCAAGAAGACCCTTCAGAACAGGAGAAAAGTATTCTTAGGAGCACGCCCCTAACTTTAAACTGGTTATGTTTGGGTTTAATAGCCTACTATGCATTGTTCTTTCTTCACTTTGAAAATAAACTCTAGGAAGCATTAATGCAAATACAATATAAACACACTCATTCCTAAATTTTCGCATCTCCCTGGTGTGTTCCGGCTTGTGCCTTAAGATTATGGCTTAGCTTGATGTAAGAACCAGATGGATCTTTAAATTGGAAGCTTCGCAACTCTCGCTATGTAAACAGAAAGATGTCCAGATGATTTGAGGGATGAAAGTGCCCCCGAGAAGACGGCCCTTAATAACTGCTTCCATTGTCCTTCTCGGAAGAGCAAGATGGACAAGGTCTGTTGGGATCCTTTCTGGTTGTTCTGCTGAAAAGTGACAAACATTGCCTCAATTGTAGAGGGAAGCGTCGTTACAGAGGTTCAGATTTCAAGAATTAGTTAAATGAACAGATGTCTGTGGTCACATACTTTAGTCAATCTTTTTATGTTTCTGTCGATAACGTTTGATGCTGGGTGATTGATAAATGCGCTTCATTCGTTTAGTTCCCGCTGCTGGCCAGCAAATGGAACCATCCCTATGCACGGCTGCTCACCAAGGATCTTGAGCCTTAACGTGCTTATCAGTTGCCACGTCCAAAATAGAACCTTTCTACTTCCTGTTTCCTACTTCCTGCTTCCTGCTGCCCTGTTCCATAAACCATCCTCATTGAGAGGCGCTAAAAGTGGAAAGGACAAGGTGAAAGCGTTAGTCGAAAGATGTACACCAGCCCGTACAGTTCTCCCCAGTGTTCCGCAGACCAACTGTCAGCTCTACTTTAATGGAACCTTTTACTGGGCAGTCAATCTGAATTTTGTGTATAATTCCATTAAAGCCTACCATGCCAACAGTTTGTGGTTTGGTTGTTCTGGATGACTTGACAAATTAGTATAGTAAATTTTGGGTGTCTTAAGTACTAAATTAGGTCATTTGTTTAATGAGCCAATCCACTGCCCAGAGTTTGACCCCAACTCACTGGGGTGAGTTCACACGAAGTTCCAACGCGGAGGCTTGTGGTCCCTCATTTGTCTTATGCTTCTAGAGAAACTGCTCTAACGTTAGGGCTGGACATGGAATTCCAACCTTAACATTGATTTGTTAGTGACAATTAGCAACTTTGCTTCACTCTCTCTCCTTCCCATTCTCCTCCTGCAGTAGTGCTGTCATTGCCATCAGCGGCAGCAGCAGCATCCAAGCCCTACTGAGCACATGTCACCAAGCAACGTGCTCAGCGCTTTACGTGCCTTATCTCATCTGGCGCTCGCAATGACCCAATGAGGCAGTACCATCATGAGTCTCATTTTCCAAATGCGAAAATAAATCTTAAAAATGGTGATTTCCCCAAGGGCACCTTCAATCACTCACACTCACATAGTCATTCACTAAATCTTTCAATAAATGTTTATTCAGCCTCCACTAGGTGTCAGGCACTGGGTTCCAGAGCTGATTAAGCCATAGTTATCATTTTCAAGGGCTTCACCATTCTGTTGAATAGTCATGCATATTAATAAATGTAATATAATTCTATAGTTACCATAATTCAGGCAGACCAAAGGCACACCTGGGGCACAAAGGAATAAGTAACCAACTGTTACTTATTCTCCCCCTAAAACATTCCCTGAATTATGTATATGAATTCCCGCCTTTTCCATGATACCCACTCACTAAGGTGACATCTGTCCACAAGTTCACGTGTGTGAACTTGTTACCTCTGACAGTCAGAAACTCTCTTAGTTGGTTTTTCTGCGCGTATATGGTACAAAGGGCTTGATGTTCATAGTCACGACTCAGAAGAACCAGCAAATTCCCAATTACTCTGCGAGTTGGCCACCGCCACTTTCTGGAAAGGAAGACTGTATGGCTGAGATATAAAATCGTGACTTCCTTGAGGGCACGGACTGTGTCGTTTTCATTCATGACCCACAGTGCTAAACACAGCACATGGAACAGAGGAGGTTCTCCCTAAGTGTTGTTGACTTGATAAGCTTTGATTTGACTGAGTTCCTTGAAAATCAGTTCTCCATATAGGTTCTATGTGGTAACTCTATTAACCAGAGCATCGATTTAGTGGAGTAATTTTTTTATAGCCCAAATGAGATGACATGAGTCCAAATGGGACTCTCCAATAAAGAACATCTTCACTCAAGAATCCATCTTAGGCTTAGATATGCACAGCACCTTCATTTAGCAAGAGAGAGAGAGAAAAGACAATCTTCTCTTATTGTCTTATCCAGTGTCCCCCACACTTGATAGCCTCTCATTTCTTGTCTGACTCGCTCTGAACAGTGAAGGACTGATCATTCCAAGACTGGCAAGTAATCGATCCACAACCCTCCCTTCTCAGTGCCAATATTTTGTTTAGTTATTTTGTCAAGGGCTCCTGAGATGCTAGCTAGGAAGGGTGATTTCTGGGAGGTGGTGTGCTCAGGACCCTTCCAAAGGCTCTTGCTGCACACTTGTGTGACAACTGTACTGTGAATGTCAAAGTGACAGCGTCCTGTGGCTGCCTTCAAAAACTCCCACCCCATGCCAGGTGGAAGTTCACTTTTGCCCTCTGCCTAAATATACACCAACAGGGTCAGAGACCCAGTGAGAGATTTAAGTGTTTAGGAAAAACAAGAACCATTGAACAATTGCCCCATATGCTTAGACCATGGATGGTAAAAATGCCAATGAAATTGTTGGTTTAAACTTTTTGTATTTGGTGCAAGTATATAAAATCTCAAATTAGACACACATGCACATAGAGAGAAAGAGAGAGAGATTCACGCACATGCACACACGTTGACGTGGACCTTGGAAATAATATGTGAAGGTAGAGATACCATCGTGAACCAACAGGGGTCTGGAGGAGACTCTCAAGTTGTCTCACTTATGCTTCAACATCCCCTTCCTGCCCCACCCATCTCTCCTGATACATCCCTTCTGTGAACTCCCTGGGGTGTGCCCATTGCCCCAACCAGGCTATACGTTAGTGAGGACACTGCCTGTAATTTTCCCTTAATTTTAATTGAAGTATCATAAACACCTAGTTAAATGCACTACAGCCTAATGAATGTTTACATATGTGTACCCCAGTGTAGCCACCACCCAGATCAAGGTAAGTACACCAGCATGCCAGAAGGCTTTCTTGTGCCTCTTCTCAATCAACATCTCCCAAGGCCAACCACCATCCTGACCTCTACTGCCGTAGGTTAGTGATGCCTGCTCTTGAACTTCACATGGATGGAATCCCACAGTATGTACTCTTGTCATATGACTTCTTTCACTCATCATTAGCTGGTGACATTTGTTCACATGTAAAGGCGTTCCATTCTTCTCTACTGCTCTAGATGTAATCCCTTATGTGAATACACTTCCATTGATGTATCCATTCTGTAATGGATGCACATCTGGTATTTTCTAGTTCGGGGTTATTATGAATAAAGCTGCTACGACCATTCCTGTCCTAAATGTCTTTGGTGGACGTACAGATTCATGTCTCTTGAGCATATACATTGGCTCATAGCATAGGTGGACTTTTAGTTTTAGAAGATACTGCCACCCAGTTTTCCAAAGTGTATCGTGATCATTCTGTTTATAATAATCCATCAACAGATGTGTTTAATTCTTTGGCCCCCTGGGCTTAAGGCCAGTGCCTTCTTTCTTTCAATGGCTCCTTGATGCCTGCCGGTCAACATTTGCCCAGCACCCAGGTGACTTCCACGTGAGACCTTCGTCCTGCTGCCGGCTGCCCCTGCAGTGAGCGGAGCACAGTGCCTTAAGTCACAGGCCTGGGCAGGCGGCTCCCTTCACGGCTGGGTGACATTTCTCCATCAGACGCTTCATTTCTCCAAACCCTCCCTCCATAAAAGGGCAGCAGCAACCATGTTTCCTACCTTACAAGGTTGTTTGGGGGCTGAAGCGAGGTCACGCCTATCAGGTGTGCAGCACAGTGTCCGCTGCGCAGTAAGTGCTCAAGGCGAGTCAGCTGTGACTATCATCGGCAGCGCAGACCCCCACAACGAAGGTGTTGGCCAATTTAATCGCTCTCCTGGTGTGGTGTGGGCACTCTGCGAATATTTACTCCCCCCAGAACTCCTGGCGGGGGCGTCACTGTGCCAATGTTTAAGAATAAGCCGATAGTTTGCTTGTTCTTATCCAACTCCGCAGGGGCACCGGGAGTCGGTGAAAACGCTTTGCTCCTCTGCCCCTGGTCAGAGCGCTTGTGGACAGGCACCTCTCCGAGAGCTCTGGTGGTCCTTACAAAGCCAAAGAGGAGACCCGGGAAAAGGCCATGAGAAGATGTCCCACCTCCTGGTACCACCAGCTCGAGTCTTCCTCCTGACTCAGAGGGTTGAGTCAAACGCTGTGTGTTAGGGCGTCTTCCTTTTGGCCTTTCTCTTGGCTTTTCGGTTTCAGGAGGGGAAGTCCCTCTCCATCGCCTCTTCCCACTCCTCTGAACAAAAACACCATTCTCCACGCTGAACTTTGCCCTGATGCAGGGGGGTCTGGCTTCCTTTGCCACGCAGCCTGTCAGGTTTCGATTAGGCCAGGGAAACACCACAGGAAATGAGTCAAGGAAAGGAAGGTTGTGATTTTTTTTTTTAATTTCAAATACCAGATTTATTTATTTTTTTTTTTAAATGACAGTGCTTCGGCCGTGCCAGGTCGAGGAGGAATGTGAAAAATGTTCAACTCGAAACCTTTGAGGAGCAGCTGGATCCTCCAATTGTTTCTAATAAAAACCCATGGGAAGCTCTTGGTAGTCCCCTTGGAAGACAAGCATCCACCGCGAGGACGCGGCCGCCGGGATCCCACCGAGGGCTGGGCAGGAAGTAGGTCAGGTTCACACCCCGCAGCCGGCTTTGGTTGGGCTTCTCAAACCTCCATCTCCTGGCCTGGCTGCATGGTTGCCGTATGGGCCTGGACACCTTCCCTCGCCTTGTGGATCCCCAGACTCCAAAGGGCTGTCATGACTTTTCATGCGCTAACCTTTTCGAGCCTCAGTTTCCTCTTTTGCAGAATGCATGGTTTGACGGAATATATAGGTCATCCAAACCCTTCCAGCCACAGATGCCATCAGAACAGCCTGCAAACAGGGGCGGAGTGAGCGTGGTTGGGGCCATGGGTGCCGCATTCCATGCCGGCTCTGCCGCTTCCATGCTGTGACTCCTCAGGGGAGTTATAGAACTTTCCCCGGCTCCTCAGCAAAGCAGGAGGGACAATAGTTACACCTACTCAGTGTCAGCCGTTCTCAGTGCCTGGCGTGCAGTCTCAGCCCCCTTCTAATGAGGTGGGCACTTTTACTAGCCCCATGTTACAGACAAGGAAACTGAGGCAGAGAGGTTAAATAACTTGTTGCAGGCCACATGACTATTATGTGGCTGTATCAGTCAGGGTCCAACCAGAGAAACAGAACCACTGGGAGACAGATATTCAGAGATTTCTTTCAAGGAATTGGCTTAGCAACGGTGAGGCTGGCTGGACAAGTCCAGAACCCACAGGGCAGGCCCCAGGAAGGGCAGCCGGCAGTTGGAGTCATACGGTATGTTGCCTTTTCAGACTGGCCTCTTTCACTTAGCAATACGCTAAGTGTTCCTCCGGGCTTTAGCTTTAAGGTTCCTGCACGTCACTTCATGGCTCCATAGCTCGCTTCTTTTCAGTGCTGCATAGTATTCCGGTGCCCAGCTGTGCCAGTTTATTTATCCATTCACCTACTGAAAGGCATCTTGGCTGCTTCCAAGTTTTGGCAAAGCTGATGTAAATATTCATGTGCAGGTTTTCGTATGGACATAGGTTTTCAATCCTTTGGATAAATAACAAGGAACATGGCTGTGGATTGTATGGTAAGAGCATGTTTAGCTTTATAAGAAACTGCCAGACTATTTTCCAAAGTGGCTGAACCATTATGCATGCCCACCATTATACCCTGACTAATACCTCCTATGAAGTACATAGAGCAGGAGCGGGTATACAGGTGGTGCTCAATGCAGGGGAGCTAAGATCACCTCTGCCATGTCGCAGGTGCCCCTCCGCGGGAGTTTCCCCGGGGCGGGGGCCCATTGGGGTGGAGTCGACCCCAGCCCGGATCCCTGTCCAGCCCAAGGTTGCACGGCCTTGGTGAGGAGCTCTCCGCCGACATGGAGCCCGCTCCCTCTGGGGCAGCCATCCCAGCATGCCCTCTCTCGATTTCAGCTCGGGTCACGGCCAGTTCAGTTATTTGAACTTGTGCAGGCATCCGTGTCCTGCTGGTCTCCCGATGGGGGGCTGGAGGGGCACTGAGGCTGAAATCATGCTGGTCTGGCCTAGGCGAATGCTTCTTATTTCTCATTTGCAAATAAAAATACTCAAGCCATCCAAGGCCAACAAACAGCGCCGCCTCCCCAGCTGCTGGGATGGGCTCATCCCTCCCGGCCACATGCCGCAGCGGTGGTGTAAGCCGGCCGGGCAGGGCCTGGGACTCGGGAGCACCTGCAAATCCCAGGGCGGGAGGCCACGCCCAGGGAGGCCCGCAGCGCCTTGCTCAGCACTTCAGGACCAGGCGCTGTTTTCCAGGGGCTGCAGCTGGAGCAGGGAGAGGAGACCTAAGAAAGAGCAGCCAGCGACGGGGTCCTCGTCATCACCACCAGAGCGAATGTCACTTGAGCACTGATCGCACACCTCGCTGAGCACTTTGCCCACAGAATCTCATGTGATCCGCCAAGCTGCCCTGAGACGCGGGTGCTGTTAGCGTCTCCCCGTTTTATAGACACGAAGTTGAGGCTTGAAGGGGTTACATGGTCTGCCTGCAATCACTCAGCTGCTGAGAACCACAGTGGGGATTCAGACCCAGGCTCCTTTGACCCCAAGGCTTGCAACACTGGAGTCCATGAGCAACTATTGAGTGCCTACTGCATACTGGATACGTTTATACATCAACTCTCATTTGAGACTTAAAACCCAGTGAGGTAGGTGTCATTAACCCCATGACAGATGCAGCGAATGAGGTCAGGGCACTTGACTAAGATCTGGTTATTAGCGCCTCGAACTATTTCCACTTGGGAACAGGAGCTTGGCATCAGTTGGGTCCCTGCCCTGGCCCTGCCCCGACCATCTTCATTACGCTGGCAAGTTAGAGGATTAACCGCCTGCTCAGCCAGACTGAAATCACACAGTGCATTCTTCACGGTCTTCCAGAAACAACCCCCCTGGGGCCCAGGCACAGAGGGCGGCCCCGAATACCAGCGCCATTATTATTACTCCCAGCCCTGCCCTCCCCATTCTGGTCGCAGTGGAGAGAGGCCGTCGTCACCCTCAGGCCGGGACCCTTCTCAATGGGAAGCAAGTTTTGGGGGATCCGCCCTTTGCACCCACCCATGAGAAGCCCTTTTCAACCTCCTCTTCTGACATTAAACATCTGTCAGCTTCCCAACCACAGAGCCAGGCCCGGGCTAAGAGAGCGGAGAGCTCCCCGAGGAGACACAGCAAGTGCTCCATCAGTCAGTTCCATAAAAGCCCTTCCAAGGTCTTCGCCCAGGACAGACACTGGGGGGTGTGCTGGACGCGGCGGGGCTCACAGCAGGTCTGATCGCTTCCAACATCCTGACGGGTTCCATTTAGTGTAAACATGACTTAACTTTTTAACTAGATCGTTAAACGAGCTTGCCCAGCATCCTAGTCGTGGCCTGAGCCCTCCCCACGGCACTGGAACAGCAACTCGCTGGCAGCCTCCCAGAGGCACCGACCTCCTTTTCTAAGAAGTTCCAAATGGTCCCCAAGCTGCGTCTTTCTTCCTTGAGACGCAGGCAATTTGGGTGTCGTGGGGGCCTTTGTAGAGATGTCAGTGGATTATTTCACAAGAAGAAAAACCCCTCTTTACACCCCAATGTGGCTTGTGCTATGGAGATGAAAGAGCCAGGGAGGCAGGTTGGAAAACAGATAATTCATGAGACTGTCAGAGCGCGATTTGAATTTCATTCACACCAGGCAGAGCCGGGGAGGGGGACGCGGAGCCCGGGGGTCTCGCCCCGGGGGGAAGCGGGCTGAGCTCTCAAGTGCCGAAGTGGTAATCCAGCCCGCGGGGCCGGACAAAGCTGGACATTTTGTCCTCGCTGTCAAAACGCCGCAAGCTCCGGAGCAGATGGAGTGGTGTTGGCAGTCGTAAAACGCCCCCGCCCCTCCAGGGACAAGCAGGTTAACAGAAGGGATTGGCGCCATGCGTGTCATAAAAGCCCTGCAGGCCTGTCATGTTCCGATAAATCTTGATTCTGTAACGGAATAGCGCTGTGGTTCCCAGCCTTGGGTCTCACAGGTGAGCCGTGGACTGATGGATGGTTTGGGAGCCGGGGGGTGGGGGGGACGACAGAGGAAACCTTACACGCCAATCCCTACCCCCTCTTCGGCTCTCCAGCGCCAGGCAGGAAATCCAGCCTGCAAGAGGATATACGAGCAGTTGCTACCTCGCCCGGATCCACACTGGAATGCTGGAAGGCAACCAGGCTCCGTCCCCATCTCCTGGCCTCACAGATGGTTATTAAACTATAGGTGCTTAATAAACGCTGGTGGTTGTCCTTCAGTTAGGCTCCTGGGCTCGACCCTGCATTGGGCAGAAGGTACTAATTTTTGGAATCCATCTGCCCAGAGGGGGCGCCGTGGAGCCGTCTGTCCACCCAGAGGGGCTGCCCTTGGTACTTCACACGGAGGCGCCATCTTGCTAGGGAGAACTTTGTTAATTGTCTACTCTGAACACTTTCAAATAAAGGATAGGACCCGCAAGCTCCAAGACCTTCTGAGGCCGGTAGATGACATGAGTGAGTGAAGCGGGCCAGGTGGGAGAAGATGAATGGTGAGCGACCCATGGCCTTCAGTAGGGGAGAAAAGTGAGCGTCATCATGGGGATGTGCCCACCCAGCACATGCTCCAGGGGCTGCAGGATGGACTCAGGGCCTGGGGTGCTCAGATCTGATATTTGAAAGGAAGAGGAAAGTCAGGATTCTTGTGTGAATTCTCCTGATTAGCAAGTATTGAGAAGTCATTCGAATGTAAAATATGGCCCTGGCAACAGGAGATAGCAAGAGACAGCAGACAGCTCTACCCCGACAGGCCCCAGGCTGTGACTCCTGCAGTGGACCACAAAGAATGCAGAAGAACATCCCTGTAACCCAGGAGCTGACACGCCATGGCCGACTTTCCTGTCCAGACCCCAGGAGAGGACGAGGCTGGCAGAGGGGCGGTTCTGTGTCACTTCCACGTGGCGAGCTGTACTCCTAGCTCTCAGTCTCGCACTCAAGGAGACATTTTGGAATGTGAGGGAGTGAAAGTGACTTGATTATAGGGACAACCTTGAACGTCTCTGATTTAGAAAAATGAAAGTCAATGACTTCCGAGCTCATGAGCTTTTCTCAATGGCGGAATGTCTCGTAGGACCCTTGCATCTCATGGTGGCATTCCAAAGGCTCCAGGGCTTAGAACCTGGCAGGTGGCATGACTGACCAGGTTCTATCAAGATGGGGGCGGGGGTTGGTCCCTCAACCAGCCAAATGGTGGAGATGACCCCAGCGCCAGATGGGACCCCATCACCATTCACCACCATCACCTCTGATCTCAGTGAGTCACTTTCTGCCTCATCGCTCTTTGATGCTCCCTATCATTTAAAAATAAAAAGTGGAGACGGAAACCAGTGCTTGCCTAGAGCCATCATGTCCTGGGGTTGAAAATGCCTTGCAGGGCAATAGGCGAGTAGGAAATGCAACAGATTATCTCTTTCAGATGGCCGGGCCAAGCCTATAACGTGTGCCCTGGTTTCTGCTCAGATAAGATGCTAGAGAAGCTGTGTCCACACGACAATTGCCACCCAGCCCTCAGAGCGTCACAGGCGCCATCTTAATGCTCTGCAGCCATCCACCTTCTCCACTATGAGCCACTACTGGGTTGCCTGCCTAGGAGCTGGGAACACAGAAAACTGAGATGTCTCTGGCTTCGAGGGGGTACGTGCAGCCAGGATGGGGGGACCCAGCAAGCCCCTTCCTCCCTGAGCTCCAGTGTCCTCACATTTTCCAGGTCCTGCCTCCAGGCCAGCCTGCCCTGCCCTCCTGCCTCCCCCCACCCCCACCCGCACCCCACTGGTCCTCGGGGCTTCACACTGAGTTCCTTGAAGTTCTCAAAGGGACCTGTTCTCTGACCTCCATGTCTTTGCAATACCGTTTCCCCTCCCGAAACCCCCACCCCCTCCCTCCCTCCCTCGGACCCCAACTCCTAATTAAGCCTCCTGTTTCAACTCAAATGAGCATCTCGTGGCTCCCTTTCCTCACTGCCCACTGCCCCATGTTGTAATCTCCTGGGACTCGTCCTCCACCCTCCCCCACACTGGGCCTTAAGCTTCCTGAGGGCTGAGGTCCCCTTGGTAACCCCAAAGTCCAAAGTGGTGCCCCTTCCCCCAGCCATGCCACCAGTTCCCACCAGAATGCCAGCCAGGGTGGTTCCAGGGCTGAGATGCACACCCCACCTGAGTTCCCCAGCTCACCCAGCAAGGAGCCCCCTGAGCCTCAAGGTAGCATGGGCTCAGGACGAGGACAGAGCCGACGGCTGGCACCTAGTCATAGCTGTCTGTTAACTGAATGTGCACCATCGCGACAGGAAGCAGAGGCAGGTGCCCAGGGTTTCAGCAATGGGGCATTGGGGGTGATAGCTAAAGGGTGCGGGAGTCTTTTTGGGGTGACAAAAATGTACTGAAATGTATCGGGAGGATGGCTGCACGTATCTGTGAATATTTTTAAAACCACTGAATAGTACACTTTAAATGGGTGAGCTGTATGGCATGTGAATTAAAAGTCAATAAAGCTGTTAAAAAAAAATAAAGTCCTGAAGAATGGAATCCCAGGCCCCATCATGGAAGGCAGGACAACGCAGCGCTGGCCCGGAATTGCCAGCGTTTAAGGCCCTAGCCGTGCTGCTTGCTAACGCGGGACCTTGTCCCTCTGGCCTCCAGGACCATCGTTTCCTGTGTATAGAAGGGCGATGAGCTGGATGTCCCTCAGAGGACTTTGAGATGATTAAAACTACAAGGCAATGAAAGTAACGTGCTGGGCACAAACCCAGCTCCCTGTAAATTCTCAAGAAATGGCCAGACAGCCAACGAGAAGAGAGTGATTCTCGTTGTCCCCACCATGAAGTTGGACCAAATGTCCCAGCTAATTCCACAGCCGCTTGTCCACTGTGCTGAGTGGTTCCATCAGCACCTGGCGTCTGGGAAGGGGATGGGCTTCCTTCCTGGAGGGGCAGTGATGGGCGAGTGAAGGGCTTGGCCACCACCCTTTCTTCCAGGCAGCTCCGAGGTGTCTCCCAGAGATAAGCACCGGCCTGTTCTCTGCGTCCTAATCCGCAGCGAGATTTCAGGCTTGCAGGCTGCTGCTCCTGCGGTCGGGAGGACTGAGCGCTGGGGATGATTAATGAAAGAGAAGGAAATGTAATAATGCACGGCCGGCCTGCCAAGCAGCATAAATCTCCCTGGAGATTGCAGAAAGGATGGCTGCCTCCCTCGCTGGGCCTTGAGAAAGGGCATCCTCCAGGTTACATGGAGTCTGAGAAACAAGCACAGACATTAAATCACAGCTTACCTGCAGAGGCGGGAAGTTGGGCTGCACAGGAACTGGCGGCCGAGGAAAATCACTGTCTCGTGGGCCTGAAACAAGTGGGGAGGGGCCTGGTGACACGCTGGAAAAGAAGACTGGCTGTAGTCAGGGCGATGGATGAAGATACCCGCGTGGGCTTGAGTTCAAATCCAGACCCCCGCCACTCACTGGCTCTGAGATCTCGGGCCAGTTTCCCAGTGTCTCTGTGCTTCAATTTCTTTATCTGTAAAGTGGGATAAAGATGGAATCCCCCGCATGGCACTCTTGTGGGATTAGCTGGGTCACCCTGGGTAAAGCCCTTGGAAGCGCCTGGCATGTGACACGGGCCTTGTAAGGGCTGCTGTTATGCCAGGCATTTGCTCTGCATCATTGTACACTCTCAAGAAAGAGGAATTATTAGTCCCATTTTACAGATGTGAAAACAGAGGTGCGGAGCTTGGCCTGACTCCTCCAATGTCCTCACCATACTGCCTTCTGGCAGCCTGAACCTGGAATTTGAAAGCCCACCATGCCTCTCTCTGTGGCTCTTTAACATTTTTTTTTTTTTTTTTTTGGTGAGGAAGATCAGCCCTGAGCTAACATCCATGTCAATCCTCCTGTTTTTTTGCTGAGGAAGACTGGCCCTGGGCTAACATCCAGGCCCATGTTCCTCTACTTTATATGGGACACTGGCCACAGCATGGCTTGATAAGCCGTGTATAGGCCCCCACCCAGGATCCAAACCCGTGAACCCCGAGCCACTGAAGCAGAGCACAGGAACCTAACCAGTATGCCACCGGGCTGGCCCCCTATGGCTCTTTACGTTTTGATCCCAGGGCCTCCCACATGGCCCACGACTTCCGTTTGTGAGGATTGCCTCTGGACCTCATCAGCCAGAACAAATGTCCCCCTGCTACCCTCCCACCATCTCTGCAGCAGGCCACATTCGAGTGGCCTCAGATCTCTCTCCAACGGGGGACTGCCCTTCTCTGCTCCCCTTCACGTCCATCCCTCTTGCCCACGGCCCCTCTTCATTGTAATCATGAAACGTCCTTTCAGCCCCGCCCAGGTCTGCCCTGCGTATGGGCGGCTCAGAGGTCGGTAACCCGGGCTGGGCACTGGAGAGACGCTGAGTTTTGCTGAGCAGGGAGGGGCCCCTTAATGGTTCCAGCAGATGCCACAGGGAGAGGGGGCCACAGGCAGCCCCCAGCTGGCCACCCGGTGATAACCCCTGACCCCCTGCCACTCTCAGTGGGCAAGTCACAAAGTCCGAGCCCCGGGGAGGCCAATAAATCCTTGCGTGTTGCCCTCTCAGGCTCCCAGCCTCCTGCCTGGGAGAAACTTCTTAAAAGAACTATTTTGCTAAACCCACGGGAAGCTGCTCAGGGTGTTGGTGGGACTGAGGACAGTTTGGCTTCCACGTGGGTTCCAGAATCTTAGTGCTGCAGAATTCCATCTGTGTCGTGTAGCACGGCCGCACAGCGGAGCAACGTCATCCAGGCTTGGGTTGGGGGCACTGGGAGTTGAGGAAGGGGACTGGGGGGACGGAGCACCCCATGCCCAAGCTCGCTCTCGCTGCCCACTAACACGCCCTTTGCTTACCTCTGGGACACCTGGGGGTGGAGGGAAGAGCTGAGTTCCTTGCCACAAAGGGGGTCATTTATTATTCAAGAGAACAGAAAAGTTGAGAGGACAGGGTGGAACTTTTTATTTCTGCTTTTAAGGTCATATATTCATATGGTTAAAAATTCAGGATATAAAAAAGTAAAAAAGTATCTCCCTTTCCCCTTTTCCTACAGCTGCCTTCCCAGGGGTGCCAATATCTAGAGATCTTTCAGGCATATAAGCATATAATTATGTAAGTATATGAGTGTGTATACTCATACATGTAAGTATATACATGCATACACACATACACATATGTAAAATCTTACTGTTTTTCATTCATCTATTTTGGTGATCATTCCATATTGTTATATAAAGAGCTCTTCATTCTTTTTGATGGCTGCATATTATTCCCTTGAATGGCCGGTCCATCATCTCTTTATTTAACTGGCCCCCGACTGATAGGGCCTTAATGATAAATGTCACATTTCCCATGGATTCACACATTAGGCAGTGTGCCTGCTGTGGCCCTCTGGGACTCCTGGTCACTCTTAGGTCTTGTCGCTCCTTTTCCCTCCTCACCGTCTCTGCAGTCCACTTTCTGGGGTCCGGCTCTGGTCTGAGGCCTGTTAGTGGCTGGGTGAGACTCAGGTCCTCCTGCATCTTGAGCAGTGCTCCTCTTGCGGATCTTGACCTCCTCTCATGCCCAGCGGCGCGTTCTCCTGTATCTATGCCAGGAGCACAGTGGGTCATCCTCACCCAACAGAGGGCAGGAAGGGTCAGTGCTGGTGGACGGGCTGCCCTCCACCTCTCCCATGGACCCTAAGGGAGCATTTAGATTTTTCCAGAGGGCACCACACATGGAGGAACAGGAAGAGGCTGACGGAGGATTTGGGGTCTAAAGACGTGGTTGGCATCCGGACCACCTGTTTGTTCGCCGTGTAACCTGGGCTGCCCTCACACACCCCCACTGTCCACAGATGATAAAGAACACGGCTAGAGCACACACAGGGGAGGGCAGAAGCCTGTAGCTGTTCCATCCTGAGCTCTGCAGTCAGGGCCACCTGGGTCCAAATCCTAATTCCACTTCTTACAAACAAGGTGCCCTTGGGCAGATACCTTTCCTCTCTGAGCCTCAGTTTGGGAATAATTATAATAGTACCTACCTCATGGGCTTACAGGCTTATTTTGATGATTAAATGAGATTAAATGGCATATGTCTGACCACTCGACATAAACCAGCGCCTGGCAAGTGCTCAAGACATTTTCACTCTCGCTGTTGTCGTCGGTGTGTTGTGTGGTAGCTATTGCCACCGCGGTGGTGGTGGTTCTCCTGACACGTTGGGCTCCTCTGCACAGAGGTCCCCCACAGACCGCAGCACAGTTGTTCAAAACCCAAAGCCCTCACTGGGCTCACAAACTCAGGACAGCTGGCGGGGATTACCACTTCATCGTCCTCTACAGGTGCTCAAGCTCGCTTCCTCTCCCACCGCCCCACTCGTGTCCTCGCATACTGGAACACACACGACGACTCTTTGCTGGGAGAATCCTGCCTGGAGGCAGGGGATTGAACCAAATGACCTTTTGACCTCTCTCTCACCCTTAGCTCCAGGATTCAAGATCACCCAGCATGCACAGGGGCCAACGAAATTAGCTATTCTTTCCGGAAATACGAGGTTATTCAGCGTTCTACAGCTCCCAGGGGCTCTCTTAGATAAGACTCACTCCAGGCTCTTTTTTCCCCAGAACTTGTGGAAATCTGGGTCTGTTTGACATCAACTTGTGTCCTCGCAGTCCCACCAATGACCTTCCTTTGACCTTTGGATAGTGGCAAGAGAAAACATCATTTTCCCCCTAACCCATTGAACTCTCAGAAATGACAAAGTGACAGAGGCTAGCATGGCCTTCCCAGAAGGCCTCCGGCCCCTGCCATCGCCATGGCTTAGAGAAAGCGCCCACGCCCAGCCGAGGCCAAGAGCCCCTGGCAGCCCCTCACAGTGAAAATGAAGTGAGGTCTTCCTGGGAGGGGTTTCTCCTGCGAGGCACGGAAGAGCGGGCAGGAAGGCAGGGGGGCGGCCGATAGGACACCTAAAGGAAGGGGAGGAAATGGCCAGCGGAGTCTAGACGCGTTATCTTGCCCCCGTGCGGGCACCAGCCCCACGCTCATCCATCGTCCCTGGAACCGACTTCCTGCCTCAGGATTTACGCCAATGACTTCACCCTCTTGCTATCTCGACAGTCCCGCTGCTGCCCACTCTGGGCTCTCAGGAATTAGGGGCCAGATAACAAGTCTAGACAGCTCAGAAGTTTTAAATGGATTATTCTCCAGGGCGGGGAGGATGGCTAGCGACTAGCTGGGGGGACTCAAATGCCGAAACCCTGGACCGCGTTCAGATTCTGAGTTCATGTTGGAAGTGTGAGGCATTTCTGTTCCTCCTGCATGGCCCCAGCCCCCGGAGGTTGAAAATCATCACGGTGACAGCCACCTCGCCAGCGAGGCTGGGGAGCTTCCTCAGCAGAGCCGGAGAAGACCCAAGAGCTGAAAAGGTGGTGGCGTCTCCCCGACCCTCAATGTGTTCAAAATCAAAAGTAGTAGTAAGCTACACAATAAATGGAAGGACCACCACGTGTCGCTACACGGAAGCATTAGTTCAGATATCAGTGTCTCGGATGAAACTCTCGTTGGTGCCCCTGCTCTGCAGTGATCCAGGCACCTACCTCCACCCACCTATTGGGCAATGCTGGCCTGGTGAGTCCAATTACCTCACATGTAACAGGGCAGCCCCCTTGGGCTCCTTCTCCCACTCCATAATGGGTTGAATTTTGTCCTCCCAAAATTCGTATGTTCAAGTCCCGAATTCCGGTACCTCAGAATGTGACCTTATTTGGAAATAGGATCCTTGAAGATGTAGTTAGTTAAGATGAAGTCATTTTGGTGTAGGGTGGGCCTCCAGTCTAATCTGACTGTGTCCTTACACATAGGGGAGATGTGGACACAGATACGCACACGGGGAGAACAAACACCATGTGACAATGGAGGCAGAGATGGTCATGACGCGGCTACAAGTCAAGGAACACCATAGCCTGCCAGCAAACCACCAGGAACTGGCAGAGAGGCCTGGAACAGATTCTCCCCAGCCTCAGAAGGAACCAGCCTTGCCAACACCTGATCTTGGACTTCTGGCCTCCAGAACCATAGGAGAATCAACTTCCATTGTTTAAGCCCCCCCAGTTTGTGGTACTTTGTTACGGCAGCCCCAGTGAACTAACACACACCCCGTCGTCCTGAGGGACAGGGCCAGGAGCATGAGGGCCTGAGAGCCACAGACAAGAGGCCTCCCCTAAACACTAAGGAGCCCCAGCAGGTGCTCTCTCGCAGATTCTCGGACTTTTGACAGCAGAGGCCTCCTTCGAGTTTTCCAGGCCACAAAGCTGCAGACTCAGCAGCTTAGAGCCAAAGGCATGGAGTGGCTTCCTGGAGACCCAGGGAGGAGCATTTGCTGGTGGTGTCTCGCCTGTACCCCCCGGCAGGCATCGTCCCAGACTTGCCCGGCTTCCCTCAGCAGGCGCCGGCAGCCCTTTACCAGGAGATTCCTCTGCTCTGGGCTGGTGCTCGGCCCGCTCACAGACGGGTAGGGCAGAAATGCCAGCGGTCGCTGGCCTTGGGAGCAACCCTCAACCAGCGACAGTGAGCTGGTGGGCAATGTCCCAGCTCCCTTGCTTCTCAGGTGAGAAACCATGAGGGGTGCCCATGCAGTCACCCAGAGCTCCCCACAGGAGTGAGCCCCGAGGCCCACAGCGCTCCTCGATGGAGACAGCAGCCTGCGCATGAAGCTTCCCTCCCTTCCCCCTCTCCTTCCCACTCAGCTGCTGCCTCCTGGGACCACCTCCAAAATGGACTCCTGACCTGACCCTGCTCTGGGTGGGGTGATCCAAACAGAGACAACAGACATTGTAACTCGCAGGGCAGAAAGACCAGGAAGATGAGATACATCTTGGCTGCACGTTGAAGGGATAACTGTGGGCATCCAGTTCTCTGGGTTTCTCAGATAGAATATCTGCCCCCAAATTAAAACCAACCTTTCAGGTGTCATGGCCGAAATTGCCAGTTCTCTCCAATACCCATTTTCCTTCTGAAGTGATAATATTGACTGTAGGTAGGCATATTGCCATCCTTCCCAAAGAAAAAGAATCCTTCTAGAATTAAATGGGGGATTAGAGGTCCATGAACAAGCAGGTCAATTCTGCTCCTCCTCCTCTCCCTTCTTTTCTTCCTCCTTCTCCCCCTCCCCCCCCTCCCCCCTCCTCCTCTCTTCCTCCCCCTCCCCCTCCCCCTCCCTCTCCTGGTCTCACACCAAGAAAAGGTGAGTTAGTAAAGCTCTACCGAGTCTTCCGTTGGTTTTTCTCCATCAAAGCTGACTTCAAATCTTCTGACCCTAGCAAGACTTTCACCCATTTTAGAGAGCCAAAGACAGACTTCATTTACATTAATCCAAAAATAATAAAGCAAGAGAAATAAACAAAAGTGGGGAAAGAATACGGGTGAATCCGGAACCTGCGAATCCAGGCAGTGCTGGGAGAGCTGGGCTCCTTCCAGGAAAGACTGGGATGCGAGAAGCAGCCTGTTCTGATAGCATCTGGAAAGTCCGCTTCTGAGTAGGTGAGAGGTGAGCTGACACCTGGCGTGTGGGTCACTGGGAGGCCCTCTGCCCGAACCCACAGGGGCCCCCTTTGGAGGAATTTCCTAAAATGACAATGAGCAGGAACAATGGGTGAGTCAGGTCTTTAATTGCCAGAAATTATCTTGATTTTCATGGCAATGTTGAAGTGTTTAGAGTCTGTGTTACATAAAGATAAACTGGTGCGCGGCCGGAGGCTGAGGAGCAGCCAAGGGCAGTTGGGGATTTCTGTTCCGCACCGTCTCCCCGGGAAGGGTAGCAGCGCGGTTCTCAGGCGTCGACCGGGAGTGATTTGTGTCTAGGAGACTGGGGGCATCTGCCGTGGATCCGGCTCCGGCCCCCTGGCCCGCTAGTCGGCTGCACGATGGCCAGTTCAGTGGCTGTGCCTCGTCCCAGCTGATCCCTATGCGTCATTGGGATTGGAGGGAGGGCTTGGGGACTGCTGGAAATGACTGTACTGACCTTTTCCCTCTTCCCAGGGACAAAAGCCTGGGTTTAGCGTCAGACCTGGGTTGGAATTCTCGTCCTGATACTTCCTAGCTGTGTGCCCTTAGGCAAGCCACTTAGCCTCTCTGAGCTGCATGTGGCACATCTCTTAAATGAAGTCACTAACACCTCTCTTAATGGATACCTGTGAGGACTGAATGAAGTAATATAAACATGGGCTAAGGTCTTAGCCCCCTGGGCTGCTAGGACAAAATACCACAGACTAGGTGACTTAAAAACAACAGAAATTTATTCCTCACAGTTCTGGAGGCTGGAAGTCTGAGAGCAGGGTGCCGGCAGGGTCAGAGGAGGGTCTCTCCAGGTGGCAGACTTTTCGCTGTGTCCTCACATGGAGGGGCAAGGGAGCTGTCTGGGCTTTCTCTCGCAAGGGCACTGATCCCGTCCACGGGGCCCCACCCTCACGACCTCGTCACCTCCCAAAGGCCCCACCTCATAATCCCCCCACCTTGGGGGTCAGGATTCCAACAGAGGAATGTGGGGGGACAGACGTTCAGACGCAGCAGGAAATACCTGCTGCACAGATTTCCCGTCTCTCGTCCTCTGCCCTCCTTTCCACAGATGTGGAATAATGGGGCTGACATGGGCCTGGGCGGATAGAACCAAGCGTGGAAGTGTAAAGAGGTGTGGTGTGAGGTGTGATGTGAGAGTGAGGTGCAGTGTGAGGAGCAGTGTGAGTGTGAGCGTGAGGTGCGGCATGAGCGTGAGGTGCAGTGTGAGGTACAGTGTGAGTGTGAGCGTGAGGTGTGGTGTGAGCGTGAGGTGCGGTGTGAGCGTGAGGTGCGGTGTGAGGAGCAGTGTGTGAGCGTGAGGCGTGGTGTGAGTGTGAGGCGTGATGTGAGGGGTGGTGTGAGTGTGAGGTGTGAGTGTGGCGTGAGGTACAGTGTGAGTGTGAGCATGAGGTGTGGTGTGAGTGTGAGGTGTGGTGTGAATGTGAGGTGTGGTGGGAGGTGCAGTGTGAGGTTCAATGTGAGCATGAGGTGCAGTGTGAGGTGCAGTGTGAGCATGAGGTGCAGTGTGAGTGTGAGGTACGGTGGGAGGGGGAGCATGAGGTGGTGTTTGAGTGTGAGGTGTGGTGTGAGTGTGAGGTGCGGTGTGAGGTGCGGTGTGAGGTTCAATGTGAGCATGGGGTGCAGTGTGAGGTGCAGTGTGAGCATGAGGTGCAGTGTGTGAGCGTGAGGTGTGGTGTGAGTGTGAGCTTGAGGAGCAGTGTGAGTGTGAGCATGAGGTGCAGTGTGAGGTGCAGTGTGAGCGTGAGGTGTGGTGTGAGTGTGAGGTGTGGTGTGAGTGTGAAGTGCGGTGTGAGGAGCAGTGTGAGGTGCAGTGTGAGTGTAAGGGCGGATGTGAGCACAAGGTGTGGTGTGAGGACAAGTGTGGCTGCAGGAGGTGGGGTGGCAGCGTGAGGTGGTGGAACATCCTGGAGGGAAGCGCGGCGCCCTGGGTGAGGGGTGATCGCTGAAGGGAATGAAAGCGGCGGTTTGTACGGGGAGAGACAATTGTGAGACAGGAATCCAGAGTGTTTCCAGGCCCTCCTACGAGTGCGTGAGGTACACACGCGCGCAGAGGGAAGCACCCCGACTCCTGACAGGTCCCCTCTGGGAGGGAGCAGGAGGGAGGAGGGAGGCGGGAGGGAGGGAGGAGGGGGAGGGGAGGGGGCGGGAGAGGGGTGGGAGGGGAGGGGAGGGGAGGGGGCGGGAGAGGGGTGGGAGGGGGGAGGGGGGAGGGGGGAGGAGAGAAGTGGGCTGGAGCTAGGCTGTGGCCGGCGGCACCTGCGCCCGGAGTGTTGGAAGTAGCAAGATTGAAGCCAGGATTAACCCTGAGAGGCGGGGTCTCGAAACAGCCCACACCCGTGTGAAAGGGCGTGGTCAGGCCTGGTCAGCAGGGAGACGCAAGTTAAAGCCACGTGCAGCCCCACCTCGCACCCCAGCTTGGTGAAGCGCACCCCCCGCACCCAACGTGGACGCGGACGTGGAGCGCGTGAGCTCGGCATCTGGGGGCTGCCGCCGAATCTCGCAAAGCCTCGTGCACGCACACGCCGTGCCCCGCAGTTCCACCCCTGGGTGTGCGCACCACGAATGGGTGCGTGTGTTTACCACAGGCCCCGCCCAGCACCTTCACTGCACACTAGTCATGACAAAACCTGGAAGCAGCCCCACGCCCTTCAACAGGGGGTCAGACGACAAAGTGCGGTCTGTTCTCGCCGCAGAATCTGCTAGAGCGGCAGCGGCTGGGCCGGCCGGGTGTGACAGGGTGAGGAAGGAGCAGAGCACAAAGGGGTCCGTGATGTTTGATCGCGTTTCTACGGAATCCCATCAAGTCCAAAAACAGGCGCAGCTCATCCGCGCGGCTAGAGCTCAGGTGACCAGCAGCCTTGGGAGTTAGTGACTAGAAAGAGGCCTGAGGGGCTCCGGGAGGTCAGGTTCTGTTTCCCCGTCTGGTCACTGAGCGCTGGCGACACGGGTGTCTTCACCTTGCAGGAATTCCTCAGCCTGAACACTTAGGATCCTGCACTTTTCAGATTGTATCTTATACTTTAATAAAAAGCTTACTTTTAAAAAAGAAGTCTAAAAATCCAGATGGTGGGTATGCTATCTATCGTTATTTTCCAGATGCGTAGTATATTTCATGATTTAAATAATTGGATACATACGGTAGTTCTATTTTTAATTTTTTGAGGAGCATCCGTACTGTTTTCCATAGTGCCTGCACCAATTATATCTCAATAAAGCTGGGGAAGAAATAGATACAAAGATGTTTGTCAAAGGAGATGCGAGTGTTCGAGCCGCTTGTTGAGGATGTCTTAAGGGCCAGCATCGAGCATTCCCGCTTCAACCCCTCAGGCACACTTGACCACAAGCTGAGGTCAGCGGCCGAGGGAGCTGCCCAGGGCACAGGGCTGGTAAGTGGAGTCGGACCCGACCTGGAGAGTGCTCCCGACCCCGCCACCCCCGCTCCCTGTCAGGACAGCCCCAGTCAGACCAGTTCTTCTGGAAAGAGGAAAACAAGAAGGAGGGGGCTCCCAGCCCAAGTCCCCCTCCCCACTGCGCCTGCCCTGGGAAGGGCAGAGAAAGTTCAGCACGGCTGGCGTGGCGTTCGAGGGGACAAGGAGGTTTAAGTTACAGTGTAAGGACTCGGGGAGTTCCGACGGTCACTGTGGACAGATCTGTGCTGGGTCACAGGTTATCAGAGACTGTGCTTCAAGTCAGGGAATGAGGAAGTGGGTGCATCGTGGGGGTGTCTGTGAGCAAACACAGGAAACGGCCGAGATTTTCTGAGAGCAGCCACGAGGCCCGAGGCCTGGGGACGAGGGCGCCGTGTCCAGGCCCAGTATTCCCCTTCTCACCAGGGCGCCTGCCCCTGAGGACCCCCCAGCAAACGGAGATGCAAACTCAGCACACTTGCGACTTCAGCTGCTGCATGACCAAAGCTGCACACATGCAGGGCCACGTCAAGATGAAAAGCTCTCTGAGAGAGGAGCAGCCATTGGCCAGTTCACAACGCCAGGGTCCCCGACGTGTGTGCCTCAGAGCAGCAGGCCTGGGCAAGGTTCTTGCACAAAACTCACACACACACTTGCACACACACACTCACACACACAGGTCAGTGGTCCCACGAGATCAGGGAGGGCTGCCCACAACCATCCTCTCAGGAAGTCGCATGAACAAAAGTATTCGGCCTCAGGAACTCCCGCCCCACTGTCTTTTTAACAGCTTTATGGAGACGCTATGCACATACCAGACGGTTCACCCATTTAATGGGTTTTAGCATACATACTCTCAGAGTTGTGCAACCGTCCCCACAGCCGATTTTAGAAAATTTTCATCACCCTCAAAAGAAACTCAGTACCCCTCAACCATCACCCTCCAGGCCCCTAGTAGCCCCCAGCGCCAGGCAGCCACTCATCTACTTTCTGTCTCTGTTGATTCACCTGTTCTGGACATTTCATTAGAAATTGAGTCATAGGATACACAGCCTTTTGCCTCTGGCTGCCTTCACGGAGCCTGATGTTTTCGAGGTTCATCCACCCTGTGCGTGTGTCAGGGCTTCAGTCCTTTACGCAGCTGAATCATATTCCACTGGATGGATGGACCACATTTTATTTATCTTTTCTTTTGTGGGTCTTGCTTTGAAACAAATGCTGTTTTCTCATTAGTGTATCTCCTAAGCTAGCTTTGAGGTGAAAGTATTGTCCTGTGTTTCAGATATTCTTGGGTATTTTCAAAAAGGGGTCGAGGTGGTGGGTGTGCTGCCCAGCAATACTCCAGAAGTTGATTGGTCTGGGAACACATGTTGGCACTAGAGATATTTTCCACGTGTAGGACCTCAGCTGCCAACAACGTCATAAAGCAGACAGAGCCACTGTCCTCATCCCTCACTGTATGGATGACGAGGTGCAGAGATCGTCTCTTGCCTGATGACGCAGAGTGCAGGGCACCCCCGCCATGGGCGCTGACTGCTCCGCTTCTAGGTCCAGAGGTCATCCTTCCCCAGAGTCATGGATGCCTGGCCGTTTTCTCCCTAGGAATGTCCCGGGTGCAGGAGACAGAATCTCGGTTCCGATGGACCCAGACGGCATTCATGTCCATTTCATGGCTTCCGTCTCCTGACAATGACTTTGCTCTCCTTTTTTAGTGCCCAAGGCATCACAGATGCCAGAGTGCCTTCCACGGCGCAGCTCCATCTGGACCGATGCAGTGTGGATGTGGATGGCTCTGATCTCACCAGATTCCTGGACACAGGTCTGTGCTCCAGGAGAAGGCTTGCTGAGCAGGGCGTGGGCAGCAAGATCCTCGTCGCCCTGTGGACACATGTGGTCCCTTATCGCTTGTGCCTTCAAAGCAACCATATTTGGGAGCCAGATATTTTTCATAAATAAATGGGGTCAGAAGCTGATAAAAATCAACACGTCTGAAACAACGAGCCGTTCCGGGTAGGGCATTCCAGCGGATATCTTGTGGCCTGCGGATCCCTTTGAAATGTCCACAACAACAGAAGGGCTTGTTTTTCTATCCAAAACAAATGGAAATACTCGCAGGAGGACAAAAACAAATATTGTCTGGGGGCTGGAGCATTTCAGGAGCCCCAGTGGACCGTGGGGACCCAGGAGAGTCCCACCTCCGCTGTGGCCGTCCGCGGGAAGAGGGGTCTCCATGGAGCGTGGAAAGATGGAGGCTGCCTTGGGCCGGAGAGTCTGTGAGAAGGAACTCAGAGTGTGAACAGATGGTTTCTGGGGCCAGGGGAGCCGGCGCTGGATTCCTGGTGCCACCACTTATCTAGACACCTTCCCGCTCGCAACCTCCGTTTACCTGTTGGCCCAATGAGATAACAACGCTACCTCACAGGGGTGTTGAGAGGGTAAAAGGACTTAAGGCACGTGGTTAAGTCCTGCCTTAGTGCCAGGTCTCCACATTATTGTTATTTCCAAATCAGAAATGAATGAACTCTAGGTCCTTTCCAAATAGCTCATTTTTCATCTGTACCATAAAATCCAGCGTCGCTCACTCCATCTTACACCTGTTGTTGTTTCACGTCATTTTCAGAACCAGTGAGTGGTACCCAGGTACCTTCTAACGGCCCCGAGGGTGTGTCCTTTCTCTTCAACTATCTATAAGGCCCTGGGGGCAGGGGCCACTCCTGGCACTCCTTCTGAGCCCATAGTGGGCGTTTATCAGGGAATAACAGCTAATGGTCAGGTTTCCTCTTAGGGTGACTAACACGTTTTGGACTAAGAGGTGGTGACTGCACAACACTGTGAATGTACTAAATCCACTGAAGCATTCACTTTAAAATGGTTAATTTTATATTATATGAATTTAATGTCAACAAAACAAAGAAACAAGAGGGAAGAGGCTGATATATAGATGGAGATACAGACACAGAAATCCATCTACCCACCAAAGGAAGGAAGGGAGAGCCCTGAGGGTATGCACAGGTGCGGTTCTCTAGGAGCAGAGAAGTGGGTCCTAGAGAAGCGAGGACTCATGCAGCAGGTTTGCACCCCTGACAGCGCTCAAGTCTGGGCTCCGAGCAGCGTGACCTTACACGGGGGAGACCTACTGCGGCCAGGCCGGTCTCAGATGTCATGGTAGGGACTTTCCATTTCGTCCTAAGAGGTGGAGAAGTTCTTGAGGGTAGTGGCAGGGTCAGGTTTGCGTTGTGAAAGGAACATTCTCGGGAGAATGAGCTGTAGGGATGAAAGACTGAGCAAGAAGACCAATTAAAACATGAGGTCAACATAAGTTTTCATTGAAATTCATGAAAATTCATTTTCATGAAAATTTATGTTCACACAAAAACTTGTACGTGAATGTTCCTAGCAGCTTTATTCATAATAGACAAAAGCTGGAATGTCTTTCTGTAGGTGAGTGGTTAAACAAACTGCAGTATGTCATAATATGGAATACTATGCAGCCATGAAGAGGAATTGGTACATTAAATAACTTAGATGGATCTCGAGAAAATTATACTGAGTAAAAAAAGCCCATTTCAAAAGGTTACATACAGTATGATTCCATTTATGTAACATTCTTGGCATCACAAAATGACAGAAGTGGAGAACAAATGACAGGTTGCCAGGGATTGGAGGCAGTGGCTGTGACTATGAGAATCTGGCACAACGGGTCCTGGTGATGGAGTTGTTCTGTATATTGACTGTGGTTGTGGTCACACAAACGAATTCAAGTGATAAAATTGCATGGGACAAAAATACACACACACACACAATGAGTGCATGTAAAACTGGTGAAATCTGAATACAATTGATGGATAGTTTGGATGTCAGTTTCCTGTTTGTGATATTGGACTATAGTAATGCAGGAGTTACTTTGGGGGTAAGTTGGGTGAAGGGGATCTTGGGATTTCTCTGTATTATTTCTTACAACTGCATGTGAATCTACAATTATCTTAAAGTAAAAAGCTTTTTAATAAAAGTGAATTGAATGTCACAAAAAATACATAAAATAAAAAGAAGATGGGGTCAGCGGTGGGAGATGGTGGCACCTTGGGCGAGGGTGGCTGCAGGAGAGATGGGGACTCGTTGTGGTCCCCGGAAAGTGACCACTCAGGTAATTCACTCTGCTGCTTCCGAGTTGCCGTGACACCCTTTTTCTCCCTCCATTGGGCAGAGAGGCGAGAGCAGGGCTTCTCAGCCTCAGCTCCCTCTCAGGGTCTCCAGGGGATAAAGACCGAATGGGCCTCGGGTGGGGCTCGGGCACTGGCACTTTTTAAGGGTTGCCCAAACAGTGTCAGTGGGCAGCCAGGGGTGGGAGACGCCCATGTCCAAGCTAGGCCTCATTCTCTAGGGCAGGAAGAACGGCTCTTGTCTCAAACCAAAGGAATTCAAGGCCCAGGGAACAGGTCGGTGCCCACAGAGATCTGGCGAGAGTTTGGTGCAGGCCTCTCCGGAAATGCTTTTATTCTGCCTGTTCTCCGATCATTTTCTCAAGGCAAAAGTAAATTCCAGCATCCGCGTTTGTGTCAAAGTGATGGGTGTATACACCATCAGCATGAAAAGTGATGCCCCGAAGCCAAGCTAGACAACCAACCAAACCCCACTGTCGGCGAGTGGATGTGTCCAATATTTCAAGCACCACGGTTCAGAGCCATTTTTGTAACATGACTCGAAGTGGATACTGTAAGGCCATGGTGGAGCCCAGCGAAGGAAGACAGTTTTGTCTGCAGTTTGAAAATCAACAGCAGCCTTGGCAATTCTGCAAGCACTCGTGCACAAGACAATCCGTGCCACTGAAGCGAGGCCTGGCGGTGGCCCTGCGGTGGAGGGAGGTGGCCCAGGGACTGGGACAGAGCTCCAGTTCCAACAGGCCAGCACCAGTTTCGGGAAGAGAGGACTGGCCTCACCACCAGCCCTTGCTAATAGCCACCTGCGCGCTGCAGATGCCATCCCTGGGTTCTAGCGCTCTTTCCAAATCGAAACCCATGAGGACAAGTTTGATTCATCTGCAAGGGAGGCCTTGCCTGTGTCCATCTGGAGGCTGCGAGCCTCCTCGCCTGGCCTCCACAGGCCCCAGCATGTGTCTGCATAAGAAATACCTCATCACACACGTGGTAAGAGGCACCCCTCCCCGGCGTCAAGGCAGCCAGCACTCAGCTCTGCAGTCCTCTAAACCCCTTTCCTGAACTGTTGGAAGATTCTTCCAGGCTGAGTGGTCCTTACCCTGAGTCCATGTCTGGCTTTTAGTGGCTCTGTGAGCCCACTTGAGTTGGATGCAGAATTCCACGTGGGAGTCCATTTTCCTGTAACGAAGGTCCATCAGCCCTATCGGATTCTCCCTAGAATCCCTCCACCCCAAAGTTTGAGATTCATTCTCCTCAGCTGTCCTGGCTCTCCATCACCCCGACAGCCTGCACACAGCACCCTTCACCCCACTCTTTGGGCTTAGAAACATATATTTTTTCCTTATTACAAAAGTGATGCATTCTTCTTCCAGAAAGACGAAAAAGTCCAGATAAGACAATGATGTCTGGATTCCAGATAAGATTCAAGTCTGGATTCAAGACCTCTGATGCTAAAACTCAAGTGAGATGATATCTATGGCCTCCCACCACAGAGCCGCAAGCATCCGAGATAAAGCCCCGATCCCTGTGCTGCCCGTGGATCTGCAGGTCCCTCGCTTCTCACCTGGCACTGGGCACCTATTAGCTATCTATAAAAGTCTGCATACTAAATAAATGGGTACTTTCAAACTGACCATAGATCACACCTCTTATCTTCCAATAAAGAGAAATGGAACCCAGAGGACAACATTCGACCATTAATTTATCTCGTTCTGCATCCAGCCCATTTGAATCACAATAATAGCTAATATTGGGTGAGTGCTGTCTTCATTGGGTCCCCCCAAGCACACGTGGGGTCATGAGAGACAGGATTTGGGTGCAGGTGAGCTATTCTGGAGGTGAATTCAGGAAGCACCTGGAATGGGGAACGAGGCTGGGAGGCAGGAAGCCAAGCCACAGTTGAAGAGGTGATTGCTAGAGGAACCGGGGTGCCATCTTGTCGGGGACCCTCGTGGTGCCATTGGAAAAACCTTGGAATCATCTTCCTGAGGGACAAAAGAGCTGGAAAGTTGCCACCTTTTCCCCGCTCTCACTGGTGGGGACCACTCTGGGGCACTGACTCCCTGCAGGGCCCTGCTCTCTGAGCCAAGACAGCTCTCAGGAGGAGAGGAGCAGGTGCTTAAAGAAGGAGTCTGTGAGTAAGCTCGGGAATCGTCTGCCCAAGTGTTAGGTGACCTCTGGAGAGGCCGACGGATGAGCGGGTCACGAACAGGTTTGCTGCAAGTGTTTGCTCCGTGCCGTACCCTCTGCTAGGAACTGTGCATGCGTTTCCCATTTTCTCACTTCATCTCGACCCATGAACTGGGACCCTCATCTCATCCTCAGCATAACTAGGAGATGCTGAGCTTCAGGGAAGCAGAGGCTGCTGCCTGTGGTTATTCTGAGCAGCTAGCACACAGCACATTTAAACCCATTTTTGTCTGATTCCAAGTCCCACGACCTCAACCACCATGCGGGGCGCCTCCCTGAGGAAACGGACTGGATGCCACCTCGCCTGGGGCCCGGGTAGGGAAGGTGGTAGCAGCAGAGGAAACGCTGAGTCACAGCACCTGAAATTCTGCTGATCTGATCTGTCCCAACACTTTTAGGAAAAACAATACACCCTCTTTGATCAATGTCCAGGTCTATGACGGGCTCAGGTTCAAAATCAACACGTTCCCAAAGTGTGGAAGCCCTTGGGTTCTGGGAAAGTGGGGAGAACAGGGTTTTTTGTCCTGGAGTTTATTTAAGATTTCCGCTCCCGGGGTTGCACAAGTATCCTTGAGAGAGGCCGTGCTGCAGCGGATCCCTGGACCGCATGACGACGCCAGCCCTCATCAGCCCACGGCCGGACACAAACCTTTCCGGAGAAGCCTTGATGAGATGCAGTGTCCAGAGGAAGACCTCAGTTTCTCCATCTGCAGAACAGGCTGGGCACACCAGTCGCCCTGGAAGTTGTCGCCAAGACCAGCTGTGTTCACGTACTGGCAAGAGGGAGAAAGTGGACACGAGGCACTGAGGACATGATCACCTCCACCATCACCCCCTGGAAAGGGGCACCACAGGACAACAGTTGTCACAGACAGTGAGGCTCTGAGTCTAGCCAGGACATCAGACATTAAAGACACATCTCTGAGTGGGAAGAGAAGAGCTTTGAAGGAGAAGAGCCAGAAGCGGAGAGAGCTCACAGCAGAGGCTGCTGACCCTGCCTGGGGGCATGTCGGTTACCTCCTCCGGCTGCAGTAATGCCCAGCGACCCACAGGCAAACCCTTAGGGCCCACAGCCTCACTCTAGAGCCCCCACTGTTAGCCACCAGGTCCTACTGCCTTCTTGGGGTTTTCTTTGACAGAAGAAAATCTTGGGCCGGAGATGACCTTGGAAGTTCTGCACACAATACCCTCCTCTCTGTTCTCAAGCATTTGCAGATGGGGAAACTGAGGCACAGACCAGTTAGGCGAAGTTTCTCAATCCACAGGGTGATCAGAAATCCCCTTAAACCAGGTGTACCTAGGTCTTCTCCTTCGGGGCTGACAGCCTCTCGGATTCTCTTCGAAACGCGGCAGAAAGAAAAGTGCACTCAGGGAAGCAACTCAGATTTTTTGCTTTATTTTTAATGAAAAGGATTTTGTATAGGAAGTTGGGAGGTAAATGTATGCGCCGTAAACACGCATGCACTCTCTCTGCAGGAGGCAAGAGGCCAGCTCTAATGATAATACGTTTCCTGAGAACTTTCCACTCGCTCCGAAACACTTCTAATTATGTCTGGAGTCTTTCCTTCCTATCCCACAGGATGAGCTGCAGTGCCGCTCAGGAGTCTTATCTCATGCGCGGCCGCCTGGAGTTGTGCCAAGAGCTGTGGAGTCCGAGCAGGGGGGAGTCTCGGCCCACCAGCGGGGTGACCCTGGCAAACTGTCCTCCTGAGCTGCGTTTTCTCACCTGCAAGTGGGAGAGATCAAGGCCCGTTTCCACACGCAGGTGTCACTGGAAGGATTCGATGACACGGTCAATGGAAGTCCTCCGGCCGCCACGGTCCACGAGCGCCAGCTCTCCTCACTGAGGCTCTGAAGGTGGGAGGCTAACAGGCAGCCCCTCCTCCCGTTTTCATCACTGTTATGAAGCTCTGATGATCTTTTAAGGAGCTCTCGAGATTAAGAGGGGCTGCCTTCTCTTTCCTAAAGCCAAATGCTTCTTCAAGAACACATAGGCATCTGAGCCAGCGTGTCCCCACCTGGTTTCACAACTCACCAGGGTGTCCCCGGCCATCTCACAGAGCTTCATGCAGCTCCCAGAGCAAGACAGAACTCAGTTCACTGTACTCTACATAAATGATACTGTGGATTATAAAATGAATACATTGCAGAGTATTTTACATATTACATCATATTGCATTATTCTATAACACTTACCATATACAGTGCTTGTGTTTTCCGTATGAGATAAGGAGGTGATGCGGGAGTCGGGGACAACAGGCGACTGTGCAGCAACAATACAGGGACAGGAAAGCTGCTCCACCTTGTCCCCATGCCTTGGCCAGACCTTGAGGTCTTGAGTTACCATCCCGGTCCTGCCACTTGGACCTGGCCTCTCCAAGCCTGTTTCCTGACCTGTCAGGTGGGGGCAAAGCCCTCACGGTGACGTAGCTGACGGGCACCGAAGCTCCATGGAGCTCACGGAGTTCAGCTCCTCACACACAGCACGTCAGGGCAAGCGCCGCAGGGGCATCGTGTGCACTGGCTCATTTATGCCTTCCATCACTCCGGGAGGAGTTTCTCTGTCAGTCCCTGGGTACAGATGGGGAAAGCGAGGCTGGGAGAGGTTAAAGTCTCTTGTCCACAGTCGTGAGACTGAGAAGAGAAGGCTCTAGAATCCTGAGTCCCAAAGCCCATGCCATGCAGGTCTGTGCGCACAGCCTCACGGCTGGCCAGAGTTGGGGCTCTGCGTTTCTTTGTCCCTTCGCATCCTGCAAATGCAGCTCCCAACACACATTCACACTGATGTGTCTTTTCCTCCCCTCTTCCCTGCTAGCCCCCAGCCTCAACTGATCTCTCGGCCACTCTCTGACAATGTTGGGGGGAAGGGTGCTCCCACCGTTCCAGAGGCAGCCCTGACCCTCCCATGTCCTCCCCAGATGAGGTCTGTGCTCTCTGCTCTTGGGTGGGAATGGTCCTCAGAATCTGGCAACCCAGATGGCTTTGAAGGGGCGGTCAAAAGTCTGCTCTTGAGCAAATCTCATTTCACTGCACTGGGACTTTGAGTTCCAGGACTCCTCTCCCTGCATCTGAGTGGTCATGGCATCTCCAGCGTCTAGCACTGGGCCTGGACAAGGCCAGCAGGTGGTCCAGGTGCAGATGGGCTTTGGCATCAGGTAGACATGCAATAACTGTACCTGAACACACTGGTGGTGGGGCCTCAGGCAGGTTACTTCACTCCTCCAAGCCTCAGTTTCTTCATATGTAAAATGGGCATGATTTTATGAACAGCGTCTGGCTCATTGGGCTCTCAGGAAGATTAAATAGAATGTATAGGGCACTTAGCACAGTGCCTAGATGATAGAAAACACTCAAGAAATGATAGCTCTCATAATAACCATCACCAACATCATTATCATCATCATCACCATCACCTTCATCATCACCACCATCATCACCATCACCATCACTTCCTCTGTAAATGCTTTGCTGAGACAAAGACTTATTCTCACGTCAGCCACTGTAGCCTCGGTTTAGGGCTATTTGAGAAGCAATCCAAAGCATATCTGAAATCTGGTTTCCCCAGCTTTACCAGCATGTTCCATTTAACCCACTTTGACTACAGCACAACAAAGTCAAGAGGCCCAGAGAAGGGCCAGTACCCCACAGGCTCTGATCCGTGGGGCTCCTGACTCACAGACTGGAGCAGGTGGGCGGATTTCATCAACCACCCTCTGTGCATCTCTGCAACAGAGATCCCTGACTGGCTGGTCCAGCCAGGGCATGGTGAGAATTACTCACTTGGTGGCCTCATTCAAAACCCGCCCAGGAAGTGAAGAAGTCATTTCAGACGCTCCCGTCCAGAAATGGAACATTTTCTTCCCACTTGTGAGCTCAGTGTGTACTCGACGAGGCTGAGACGCCACACCAATAGGCGTGTCAGAGTGTCAGGGACGTTTAGATCCCTGAACGGGAACATAGAAGCAGGGATGTGCCCGAATTTCTGATGACAGGTGGCCATTACTGAATGTCTCCACTGTGGTAACAGCTAATGGTGCTCTAACCCCTGAAGAACGTGTGCAACGGGGAGATGCTCTCAACCTGTTCCCTTCCCTCCAGGAGCCACCTTCTGCATGCAGCTTACGTCATTCTTGGCAGAGGACATGGCAAGCTTCTGTGAGTGATTCCTTCCCAAGAAAGTGGTTGTTCTACCTGTTTCTCTGTAAAGTGACCCAAGCCCAGTCATGCCCAGTGCCATGCTGAGAACTGGGCAATGTTTGAATCCAGTTTCTGAAATATGTGACAGCCGACATGTACTGAGAGGGTCTCTGGACCAAGCCTTCAGCCAATGGCTTCATATACGGTCTCCTGTTTGCTCTCCATAACAACTCCCAAAGTTAAAATTTTCGACATGTGCTGTTTGTGGATGAGGAAGCCAATGGGAGGCACTGGTGGAGAAGTGCAGGGCAGGGGGAGGGAGAAGCTGGGCTGTTGCTCCTTCTCTTTCTCTCCGCTCATCTCCCTGGTGGCTCCAGCTCCTACAGGAATGCCCCTCCCTCCACGGTCCCTGTCCCACCAGACAGGATCACCAAGATGCCAGCTTTCACCAGCGGCCCTAGCCCCTGGGTTCCATGACACCATCTCTTCCTTTGTCCCTCCAGCTCAAGGCATGCTGGGGACTTTCTGTTCTTGCTAATCCCTGTGGCACCTCACCAACCCTGCTTGACATCTCCACTCACTCACCACCCATACAACCACATCCCTGTATTAAATCCCTCTGTGTGAAATACCTTGAGTGGCTCCTGTTTGCAGAAGGGACACAGTGCTCATGGGAAGAATGTAGGGTAGGGAATGTGGATACACAGTGAGTGCCCCACACCACACGCTGAGTAGGCATTAGCTCATTTCACTCTTGCGACAAAACTCCCTAAGTGGGTGCTGTGAGTAGCCCCGTTTTACAGAGGAGGAAAGTTGTGCTTTGGAAGGTTAGTTAACTTGCTCATCTGAGAGGGAACAGAGATGAGATCCAAACCTGGCTCCTCTTGGCACCAAATTTGGGGCTCTTGCCCCGGGACCCCACCACTACCCTAGATCCCTGACCTGCCCGGTTCCCATCTACTGCCTCTCAGGGGGTGTGATCTGTACATGTGCATACGCCTGAACAAAAGGAAGCCCGGACCGCGAGCCGAGGGAGTCAGTGCTCCATACCACGGTCTATGGCTTGGGATTCTGACTACGTTTGAGCTCCTGGGCCTCCCCCGGCCGCACAGTGTGGCCTACGTGGGACGCCCTGGGCCGAGAGCTGCTGTGGCAGGCCCAGATTTATGGCGTTGTTATTACTGTGTTTTGGAGTTTTTACAGCCCCGTGCTCCCTGGAGAATCCCAGCGCTTTCTCTAGGACATATCAGTCAGACGGCGGCGGAAATATCCAAAATGCTGGGAACATCCTGTGTCAGAGGGTCTCCCCCGGCCCCCATGTACCGGCCGGCCTTTTGTTTGCAGCCAGAGGGAGGAGGAAACTGATAAAGGGCAGGAGCTGGGGGCAAGCCGGCAGCCGGCACCTCTGTGCCCTGGTCTGTCCTCCCCATGACAATGTCCCCAGCTTCCTGACCAAAACACTCATCAGCATGGCCTCTGATGTGCAGCCAGCAAGCCGCTGGAGCAGCCCCTCATAATTAGCCTCTCCCTCGCCCAGGGCAGATTGCTGACTCTGCAAGGAGCCACTGCGCTCACCAGTGGGGTCCAGCAGGCTTCTGCAGGCCCAGAAAACAAGGCCCCATTGTCCACCTCCACCCCTCCCCCACCCCGCCCCCTCTCCCAGAATCCCCCGGACTGTGTGCACTGGGACACTCAGCCTAAATTCTGAGGGGGATGGGGTGGGAGGGGGAAACGGGCCTGGAGAGCAGGAGCAAGGAAGAGAAGAGGAGCGCTCCGGCCAGGATCACAGTGTGAGCCTGTAAAAGACACACACACACAGAAATAATAAAATAAATAATGACCAAAATACAGAAAGGTCTGGAATGATATCAATTAAAGGGTTAAAGGGTGGTTTTCTCTGATTGGTGGGATCAATTAATTGTTTTTCCTTTAGACCACTCTATATTATCAAAAAAAAATTTAATGAGCATCTATCATTTTTTTCTAGAAAAAATAGAGTTTCTTTAATTTCAGAAGTGTCACACTGATTATTTCCTCTAAGTTTCCTTAACTCAAGCCAGTGAAGTCAGGAGCAACAGGATATTTGGGAGGAGTGAGTGTGTAAACTCTGCCCGGCCTAGGTCTCTGGCGTGTGGGTGGGACACCTTCTTGGTCCCTCCCCGAGCCCAAGTTTTAGATTCTTCCTCATCCTACTCGGAGGGAGGAACGGCCCTTTCCGGGCTCCTGCCCTGGGGCTGTGCCCCCTTTGCAGTCACAGCTTTTGTGGGGCCTCCGGGCCAGGAGTGGCAGGCCTAAGACCAGGAGCGGCAGGCCTGAGACCAGCCGCGTCACCCCAGCACATTGTAAGGGCCCTGGTGCTCTCGGGAGCCCCAGGCTCGGCCTCGTGGAAAGCCCCATGCCTTGTCAGCCAGCAGCCCTGTGTCCACGAGCTCACCCCACGGGCTCTGCAGTCACAGGCCGGGCCCCAGGGTGGGCAATGTATGGACCAATGGGGACAGAAGCACCAGGACCCCCAGCTCAGCCTCCCACCTCCAAGGAGAGGCCACTCAGAGATTGGGCCCCAGTGTCCCACCCTGAGAAACAAATGGGACCTGTCCTCTGACCTCCAGCTCACACTGTCTCCCCTCTGACCTGCCTCCAAATCCAGGCCCCTGAGCCCTCCATCCAGGCAGCTGCGAGGCCACGCCTGTGCTTTCAAGGGCAGGTTTTCGGCTTCGCCAGTGCAGGCTGCTGCTAAAAATATACCATTACTGACGGGCGACATGTGGAGGGCTGTTTTTGGTGTCCGTAAAGCACAGTGGAGCCATTCATGATTCTGGCGATAAGGGGCAGAAGAAATGCCCCCTGTGGTGACAGATGTCTCCTCGTCCAGATTCCAGTCTGACAGGGGCTCTGAGTTGGCTCGTGGCACCTGTGATGACGAGCTGCGTGCAGGTCAAGCTTCCCTCCGTGTAGAACTCTCTCCTGAAGCAGCCTCCCATGGCCCCTCCTAGAGCCCCTCCCATGGCCCTTGGGAGGCGGGCCTTCAATGGCAAGGAGTTCTCCAACCCGCTGAACAGGGGCGTGCCCCCAAGCTTCACCTGCTTCATTTCGTTTGAGTCACCCAACAGCATCGTGCATGAGGAATTACCAGTCCCGTTTGAGAGAGGGAAACTGAAGCAACACTTGTTCCCAGCTCAGAGGCTTTGCAGTTGCTGTTCCTTCTACCGAGAATACTTTCCCAAGCGATCATCATACAATGGACCGATGAGTCAAGCGTGTAAAGCACTTAGAAGCCCTGCCGCCATTTAAGAAGTCTGGCTGCCCTAAGCCACCAAGCTGGAGGGGCCACATCGAGAGAGAGATGCCCGAGGAGCTCCAGCTGCCCCAAGGCCCAACTGTTGGAGTCCTCTCAGCTCAGATGCTGGGAGAAAAGAAGCCTTTGAGATGACCCCAGGCCCATCTGACTGCAGCTGTGTGAGAGAGCCTGAGCAGCCACCACCTCGCTGAGCGCTGGCAACCCCAGGATTGGTGAGCCACTGCTGTGGGGTGGATTGTTACACGGCACAAGCTGACTGGAACAGACCCAGAACGCTGAGCCCCAGTGGGCTCGGTGCTCCTTGGGGAGAAGGTGTCTGATGCTGACACTTCGCTGTGAAGACACTCACGCCCCAGATGCGTCTCCCTCAGTAAGAGCCTTGTGGGGACTATGACTTCCCTTTTCAGCGGCATTTCAGGAAAGCATTGAGTGACGGGGCTGTGGGAAGAGTGGTGACACTGAGAGATGGCCTATATGACTTTCCAGAGGGTGACAATTCAGGGAGGGAAACAGCCGCCCACTTTTCTACTTGAATCCACAAAAGCTTCCAAGAAGGAAGGAGGGGAAGGAAACTAAGAGTCCTGCGGGCGTTGGGAGCCTCACATGCTCTGTCACTCTGCTCTTCCCCCAGTCCGTGAGTTAGGTGCTATCGTAGCTCCCCTCCAGAGAGGACACTCGAAGATGTGGAGTCAGCTGTCCGAGGGCACAGCCCGTAACTGCCAGAGCTTGACTCAGACCAGGTGTGTCTGACTCTGCTATCTCCATCAATAACAAAATTGTGCAGGAGGAAGGAGAGGGGAGAGGGTCCACAGTGCTGGACCTGTGGGCGGAAACAGCACTGCAGAGACAGCCCAGTTAAACACAACATGGATGAGAATGCTGGATTTTGTTTTCATTGGGTTCAACATTTTTTCTTCCGTTGAGCACTCTGGAAATATGTGGCAGGCTTCAGGGTGCATAAATGAAGAGACTGGGTGGGTGGGATGTGGGAGCCAGAGGTCCAAGTGGTTTCCTGCAACAGAGAAAAGAGTTAGACCCCACATTTGGGCCCTACCCCTTCCTGTCATCCCGTGGCATAAATTCAAATCTTGTTCAAAGAGGACGGCGGTTGAAGCTGGTGTAGGACCTGCTCTGTCCACAATGAGCCTTTTCACACTCTCCACACTAATTCCAGATAGGGGAGAGTCGGGATTTCATGGATCTGTTAGAAAGAGCCCACGAGGGCCGGCCCCGTGGCTTAGTGGTTGAGTGCGCACGCTCCGCTACTGGCGGCCCGGGTTTGGATCCTGGGCGCGCACCGATGCACCGCTTCTCCGGCCATGCTGAGGCCACGTCCCACATACAGCAACTAGAAGGATGTGCAACTATGACATACACCTATCTACGGGGGCTTTGGGGGGGTGGGAAAGGAGGAGGATTGGCAATAGATGTTAGCTCAGAGCTGGTCTTCCTCAGCAAAAGGAGGAGGATTAGCACGGATGTTAGCTCAGGGCTGATCGTCCTCACAAAAAAAAAAAAAAAAAAGGAGCCCACAAGAGTTCTCATCATCTTCCCTCTTATCACCATTGCTACCATCGTCCTCATTGTGAACAATGTCAGACACCTACTTATTCTGGAACCAGGTGTGAAAACCTTAAAGCAAGAGAGTCAAGACCTCCAAGTCCCTCAAAGTGTAACATCAAAGCAGAGTCACAGGCAGCTCAGTCGGGGCCCGGTGACTCACGGTCTCAGCACACGTATAACCCGTCGAGCGTTCACAGGCAAAGCTGACGGACAGCAGCGGCGTCGGACCAGCAATCCAGCCGGGCAGCTTATCATCCTGGCTGTGCCCCACCTCCCTGGAAAGCTGTTTCATGTCTCTCAGCCTCAGTTTCCCCTTCTGTGCAATGAGGCAACAAATGAACCAGATGATGGTCCTTTCCAGATCCAAACTCCCAACATTCCTAGAGTTTGCTCAAATGTTTCTCAACCTATAACAAGCTAGGAAGAGGAAGAGAGTGGAGGGAATGCATCCTGCCACAGGGAGGTAGGTAAAAGCTGTGAGGCTTCAGAGCAGCTGAGGAGGCAGCGTCAAGTGCCGGGTCCTGGGCTAGGTCACCCATTTTCACGCTGTTGTACGACCCTGAGCCAGCCGCTTAATTGTCGCAGGCCTCTCTCTGTCTGAATAGGGTAATGATGCCTACTCCCCAGGTGAGCAGTGAAGGTTAGGAAAGATGGTGGATCAGAAACACTCAGCTCAGCTCAGCACCTGGCCCCGAGCGAGGGCCCGAAGTCTACGAGTGGGATGAGATAGTGGTGCTTAATCATCACAAAAACCCATGAAGACAAGGAAACACAAGAAGTTTCACAGCCCAGGACTCACCTAACCTAAGCAGAGTGTTCTATTTATCTACAGCTGGGTGACAAGCCACCTCAAAACCTAGGACCACAAAACAACTATTTTATTATGCTCCTGGATTCTGCCGGTCAGGAAGCTGTTCAGAGCACAGCAGGAATGGCTTGTCTTTGATCACACTTTACGGGGCCTCAGCTGGGAGGACTCAAATGGTTGGGGTGAGGTGGGGCGATGCAAATGTCCAAGGACTTGGATCATCTAGAAGCTTCTTTAGTCACACATCTGGCAACTGGTCTTGGGTTACTGGAAAGCAGAGACCAGGTGGGATGGTTGACTGGAGTGTCAATGTGTGGGCTCCACATGAGTTGAGCTTCCTGACAATATGGCGACCTCAGGGTAGCTGGACTTCATATGTGGCCAGCGGAGCTCCAAAAGCAAAAGTTTCCACAAACAAGGGGACAGGCGCATGGCCTCTGGTGGCCCAGCCTTGGAGGACGTGGAGCATCACTTCCACTGCATTCTGTTGCTTGGTCACCATCCCACCCAGATTCAAGGGGAGGGTCATGGACTCACTTCTCCATGGTGTGATGCTGCATTGAAACTACAACACAGGGACATCCTGTATGATCCAGCGGCTTCTGTCTCACTCAGAATAAAACCAGAGCCCTTAGCAAGACCACATGGTCTGCCCTTCCCACCCCTCTGCTGCTCAGGCCTCACTGGAACCACTTTCCCCCTTGCTTACTCCACTCCAGCCATGCTAGCTAGTGGAGTTCATCCATGAACTCCCTGAGCACACGCTCACCCCAGGGCCTTGGCTTTGCCGTTCTTTCTGCCATGTCCACTCTCACTGAGATTTCTGCTCTAACACCTCCTGCCTCCCTATCCTAACTAGAAGAGCATCCCATCTCTCTCCACCCTGTACTCAGCCTGTTACTATTCAGGGCACTTACCACTCCCCAAAGAGTTGTACGTTTATTGGTTCATGTGTTTCAGAATGTCTACCCTCCCACCAAAATACGACCCCCTGAGAGCAGGAAATTGATTCACAGCTGTATTCCCAACACCTGCAACAGGATCTGGCCCTTAGCAGAGGCTCAACCAATGTTTGCTGAATGAATGAAGTAAGGAATGACAGACCCAACAGCTGACCTTGGGTCCTGAAGGAAAGGATGCATCAGGTCCCAGATACTCTATTAAAGAATCTGGGAGGTATCCACAATAAAAAGCTAGACGGACACTGGGGCTCTTACACTCAGAGGAAAACTTGGCCAAGCCTGGGCTGACCCCTGGCCCCTTCCCTGATCAACTGGATCCCTGGGGCAAGTCAACTGCTGTCATCCTGTTTCCTCGTCTGGAAAACTGGTGTGATGCACACCCAGGAGGGTGGTGAGCACATGTGACTTTGTGAACCCCCCACAGCTGGCATAGAGTGGAAACTTCCTGAACAGCAACTGCTCAGACTTATAATTATCATAGCATACGTCAACTGCAGACCACACCTCTGGGGCTGCCCCCTCCTTGGGAGGATGGATAACCGGGTGTGAATGTGCCTTGTGGGAAAGCTCTGACGCTCCTGAGAGTGGACCGAGCCCAGCCCGGGTAACCTCCCTCCCTCCTTCTTGGCGTCTCTCTCCCAAGACTGACTTGGGAAGGTCTCCCAGGCCCATCAGTTGCAGAATGCGACTGAGATGAGGGTGTTTGATGGAAGACCCTGCATCCGGGGGTGCTAATCCATTGGCCCAATGCTCTGATGAGAACCCACACCTAGACACGAGGTGTGACCTGAAACCTTTCCCTCTGCTGTGACAGGCAGAGAGCCTTCCCCAGAAAAGTGGGGCGTCTTTAAACACCTAATATACCGTATATTCACTGTAAAACAAACAATCATAGAATTATGAACTTATATGAGAGAACATAGGGACAAAGATGAGAAAACACGGGGCTGAGGGAGCAGGTGAACTCCATGGAATCTCGACACCCAGAAACAACACATGGCTAACATGCTGCTGTGAGTCCAGACGTGGGGGTGACACATGCTTTTCAACTTTTTATTGAGGTATAACATACATGGGGAAAAGCACACCATTGTAAGCGTACAGTCCAATGACTCTTCACCAACCAAGCACGTGTGTAACAGTGCACACATGAAGTCTGAACACCAGAGGTAGAGCTGGTGCCAAGACCATTCTGCTTTAGTCTCCATTTTCACTAATCTTCACTCTCTGTCATCGTCCTCCCCTACCATCCTCCCCTTCACTCTTCCCCCCCCATCGTCCTCCCCTTCCATGCTCTCCTTCCGTCCTCCCTACCTAAGCCTGCTCCTTCACTTGTCAGCCCACCTCCCTTAGAGGGCCAGCCCCCGCAGAAAGAGCTCACGTCACATGGCGGGCCTCCCCCGTGGGCGGTTGTGATTTCTCCATGGATGCATAAGACGAGGGTCTGACCGCCTGGCAGGACCAGGGCCCCCAAGGGCAGGACCACCAGCCTGCTCTTCTCCCACCGTGCCCACCTCTGGCCTCGGTTCCGGATCTAGAACTTCCAGTCTCCTTCCAAGAGAGCTTACGTGGCTTTCCTGGGACCACAGGCACCTCAGCAGCCCACCACCCCACCTCCCAGCTCCCCCGGGCTCCGGGAGAAAACGGGGGCTGCCCCCAGCCTGCTTGCTCCGCTGGAGACCTCAGGAGGCCCCGCCGGGCGGGCCGCTGGAAGATTTATCTGCCCCTCGGCCCTGTTAAAAGCATTCTGTCAAAGAATTTGAAAAACGCGTCTCATATTCAGGTTCAGAGACAGCTATTCCCTTCTGAGAAGGGCAAGGATGTAAAACCCATCAGTCCCTCCTCATGTGGCTGTCCAGCAGCCGGGAGACCGAGTCCTGCCGGATGGACGGACGGGAGGCCGGAGGCCAGGTGGCGGGCGGGGAGCCGGCTCCTGCCCAGCACCGCGTGCCCGGGGGAGGCCGCGGCCGGGAAGGGGCCGGGGGTGCCCGGGGTGGGGGCGAGAGGCCGGGACGGATGGAGCTGCTAACAGAGCACCTGGAGGGAGTGGGCCGGAGATACAAGAGCCAGGACGTGGCCTCGGAAATTCAGCCTCGAGCCAGGGAAGGGGGACTGCATGACTGGCAGAGTGCAGGTTCCAGACCCCCACTGGGAGCAGGGCAGGCGGCGCTGGGAAAGCCCGCGCCAGGCAGGCAGGAGCCCGCGGCTCTCCAGTCCTGCCTGCTCGCCCGCCCCAGCCAGGGCTTCCACGCAGCGGGGGGCAGCATGCCTGTCGCGGGGCCTCACGGGGCCACTGACCATCTGTTCTGAAATGTCTGTCCACTGATTCCTCGGGGCCTTTGCATGGGCCCTCAGACTGGGGCTCCCTCTAGGTCTCATTTTGCTTGTCTCATTTGTTCTAGCCCAAATGTCACCTCCTCTGACGAGCCTCCCCCAGTCACACAGTCTAAGGATGTGCCCCCGACATCACACCCATGCATGTGCACACACACGCACACAAACACAGCTGTGCACACACAGAGGCACATGTGCCCACACTCATGTACCTATGGGCTTGCACACGCATATACACACTCATGCATGCATACCTGCACACACTACAATAGAGAAAAGTGATGGGAAGACAGGGCTTTGGAGCCAGACTGCCTCAGTTCAGCTCCCGCCTCTGCCACAGGACCTTGGGTGGGTGAGTTAACCTCTCTGTGCCTTAGTTTCCCCATCAGTGAAGTGGTGGATGATAATATGGCCCATCTCCTAAGACCATTGTGGGGGGGTGTTGGGTGAGGTAGCGTGCGTGCAGGACTTAGCCTGACTTTGCAGTGTGGGACACTGACAGGCAGCGTCCTCGTCACCCCAGCAACAGTCTCTGGATTATTTTAGCTATTTGTTGCTTCTGTCTCATCACCCTCCTTGGAATATAAGCTCCATGGAGGCAGCCCGGCCCGCAGTGGAGGGCAGAGAACAATGGGTTGAGTGAAGGAGTCTGCTCAGCCGCCTCCCCGGGAGCCTGCTCCTGCACAAACTGCACACTCACACACAGAGGCTGCTGTCGAGTGGTGGCAGAGTCCCACCATACTGACATATGAGGCGGACCAGCTGTCACCTGTGTGCCAGGCACTATGATGGGTCGAAATCTCATCTCATCCTTGCAGCCAGCCCATGAGATAGGTCCTTTTATCAGACCCAGAGAAGGTAAGTAAGTTAGCCAAGGTGACACAGCTGTAGGCAGTAACTACTGTCTAGAAACTCAAATCATTCGGCACTCTGACTCCTGCAACGTGGGCGTTAAAAACCCTCCCTTGCAGGGCCAGCCCGGTGGCGCAAGCGGTTAGGTGTGCACATTCCACTGCGGCAGCCTGGGGTTCGCCGGCATAGATCCCGGGCGTGCACCGTTGCACTGCTTGGCAAGCCGTGCTGTGGCGGCCTCGCATATAAAGTGGAGGAAAATGAGGCGTGGATGTTAGCCCAGGGCCAGTCTTCCTCAGCAAAAAAAAAAAAAAAAAAAAAGGAGGAGGATTGGCAGATGTTAGCACAGGCCTGATCTTCCTCACAAAAAAAAAACCTTCCTTTTCGTGAGGCTGCTGTAGAGGCTAATGGTTGTATATACAGCCTCTCAAAGGACCACACAACTACCCCATCAGCAGGTCCTACCACAATCTCCTTCCTACCAATGAGTTCCCCCAGGCTCAGGGGACATCCTCAGAGCCACCCGGAGCCACTGTAGGTGGCTGACCCCAGGCTCTTGTTCACTCTGCTATGACCATCCCTCCACCCAGATAGATGGGGAAACTGAGGCTCAAAGAGGGCAAATGACACACCTGAGCCCGCCAGGCTGTCAGCAGAGGGCAGTCTGGACTCCACCCAGGTCGCCCAGTTGCAGTGTCCACCCCACTACATCTCACACGGCAGTTCCAGATCTTGGAAATCTGGCCCAAAGCTGCACGAGTCTCCCCACGCAGTTTGTCACCGTTGTAGATGGGAAGCAGATTCCTGGTTGCAGGCCCTTTCCCGATCTTCTCCCAGGGGGTTAATGAGGAGCCGCTCCCAGCCCTTCTCAGCCTCGTGCGGAGGGTTCACAGACGAGGCTTCCAGCAGAGCCCCAACAGTGCAGCACCCAGGGGCTGTCCCTGCCCCGAGGTGATGGCAGGAGTGATGGAGGCCAGCTGCTCGCTCTAGCCTGGAAACAGACCAAAGCTGCCTGAGTGACACTCCTGGAACTTTCCCCCATGTTCCGTGGCCAGATTCACCGGATGGCCAGACCCCAGGAATCCGCCTGCGTGAAGGAGTCAAACCCACCATTTCACTGCCCACACTCAGCACCCAGAGGGTCTCTCGGAATAAGGTTTACGAGGCGGCTTCTGGATCTGATTACAAGGAAATCTGTTCCCCATCTCAACCCCTCAACTCTCTCTGCCCTCGACTGCAGGAATGTGATGCTGGCTCATTTCTCAGCAACTCCCTTGTTTCTCGCAGACACCAGACCGCGAGCCAACATTCTACCTTGCTTGTGTGAGTCACAAACTATAGTGCAATTGAAAGAAACACTCTGACACTGCTGGTGACCCAAATAGGCGAGGGATGTTTCCTGGGGCCGCTGCAACAAGTTGCCACTCGTGGGGGATTTACAACAACAGGAATCTGTTCTCTCCCAGTTCTGGAGGCCAGAAGTCCACAATGCAGGTGTCGCAGGGCTGCGCTCCCTCTGAAGGCTCCAGGGGAGGCTCCTTCCTGCCTCGTCCAGCTCCTGGGGGCCCAGGCGTCCCTCGGCTTGTGGCCCCGTCACTCCAGTCTCTGCTCCGTCTTCACGTGCCTCCTCTTCTCTGGATGTCTCTCCTCCGTATCTCTTATAAAGAACTTGTCACTGGATTTCAGTCAAGGCCACGTAATCCAGGATGATCGCCTCATCTCGAGATCCTTAACTGAACCACACTGCCAGGACTCTATTTCCAAATAAGATCACAGTCACAGGTTCTAAGGCAAGGACAGGGACATATCTTTTTGCGGGGGGGCACCATTCAACCCTCTATAGTGAGTTTTAGTCTTTCTTCTGAGCAAGCGCATGAAGGACCGTCACCCCCCAGGACTGTCCCTGCGGAGGAACTGAGCTGGGCAGGTGGCAGGGGCATGTGCTCTGGTCTCAGCTCTGCTGCACCCTCCAGAGACCTCGGTCTTGGTCACCACCTGTCCTGTTCTCAGAGCCAAGGATATAGCAAGAATCACAACTGACCAAGGCCCAGCCTCCTCTGAGTTTACATGCCAGTGGGGGAGACAGACAGTAAAGGAACAGAGGAATAAATGGATAAATATGTCACGTGATAATAAATGCTGTGAAGGAAAGTATAGCAGGGTGTGGGTCAGAGAATAAAGGAACAGGAGTGATGCTTTAGATGGAGTGCTCACTGGAGGTCTTGCTGATGACAGAGCTGTGGAGGTCAAGAAGCGAGTCCGGAAAATAGCTAGGGGTCGTTGCAGGCAAAGAGAACCAGCGTGCAAAGGCCCTGGGGTAGGAGTGCACTGGGAGTGTCTGCAGAGCAGCAAGGAATCCAGGGTGGCTGGAGAGGTGAAACCTAGGAGGTGGTGTCAGGGAGACCATGAGGCAGGATCATGCAGGGGCTGGGAGGCCCCAGGGAGGGTTTTGGAATTTTCTCTAACTGTGCACGGAAGCTGCTGGAAGGTTTCCAGCAACAAGCGATAGAGTTGGGTTTGCCTTTAAGGGGCCCATTCTGGATGGGATGTGGACGGTAGAGTCCAGGGCGGAGCGAGCAGGGCACTGCAGGGAGGCTCCGAGCAGGGGGGAAGCGCGACATGATTTTGTTCTTGGCAGAGCTTGGATCCTGCTTCTGGACCTGGTGCCTCATCCGGGCAATGAGAGGGCGAGTGGGAAATCCAGCCGCTCAGGGGTCACGCAGAATTACACACCCACGTCCCCACAGCCCACAAGGATTGAGACAGCACAAACCGCCACCTCCACCTGAAACCAACGAACAGCCCCGCCTCGGAGCGCCCTGTAAAATGGGGAGTTTGGCCAAGAACAGGGTTTCTCCACCTCAGCCCCGTTGACATTCGGGGCCGGATGATTCCTTGCGGGGGCTGTCCTGAGCATTATAGGGTGTTGAGCAGCATCCCCAACCTCGACCCACTAGATGCCAGCAGCCCCTCCCCCAGTTATAACAACCAGAACCAGAACTGCCTGCAGACATCGCCCGGCATCCCCTGCGGGTACAGTCACCCCCAGTTGAGAACCCTTGTCCTGGGGGCGGCCAGCACGCTCTAGCACGGCACAGGGCTCCTGGTCTCCCGCACACCCCAGCCGGTCCTGAGACCTGGGGCGGGCGCAGCCTCCGCCTCTGCAGGGGTGGGGTAAGGGCCTCCCTTGGGCGCGGGGTGGGGCAGAAGGAGGCCATGTACCGGATCCCGGAAGCTGCCAAACCCTGGATGCTCCCTGGACAGCATCGTCATCACCACTGGATCCCAAAGGGGTCACACTCTCCTCCTCGTCCGCTGCCCGCTAGCCCTGGGGCCTCGGTGGGTTGCCTGCCCTCTGCCTCTCACACGTCTCGTCCCTAAAGCGAGCGCAGTGATCAGCGACCTGGTGAATGCCGGCCGCCGTCTCCATCCTCAGTCCTCGGCCTCGGAGGTGCCCCACCCCTTCCAGCCCTGGCCTTCTGCTTCCTACCCCTGCCTCGCCCCCCGGTGTCCGCAGCCACTCTGTAAGGACCCTGACCATCCCTTCGCTATCCAACAGCTGTGGACGGGTGGGTGCAAAGAGAGACAAGAAGACCGTGTTTGGTCTGTGTGACTGGCTGCAAACCAGGAGAGGTTTCCGGAACACCCAATACCTTGTGGGTGACGGGCTTTGATGGCCTGCCAGAAATGATAGCCAGGCCCTGTTTGTTTTGCCTTATCTAAGTGTTTTGCACCAATATTACCTCCCGACCCTCTGTCCCCTTGTGGTGGTTATCAGCACGCAGCCACGGCATCCGCTGTGCGGGATGAAGCCCGTGGCGACCTTTCCCACACCCACCTGTCTGCGCCAAGATCAAGGCCCTCTCCCTCCACCTGGATCCCTGTAGAGGGTCACCCCAAAAAGGGCGAGCCTGGAAAAAAGACCCTGTCCTCCTTTAGGCTTCAGCTTTCCCCAAAGTTCTTCAGAACCCTGTCATTTCCAAGAAAGAGCCCCAGGGATGTGAACAGATAAGTAAGGAGGAACCTCAGCTGTTTTCTGTTTCCAATAGGCCAGCATGTTAGAGCCCGCGGTGTGTGAGTGCCCTGGGGCCACAAGCAGGGCAGCTTGAACAACAAACATCTCTTCTCCCGCAGAGCTGCAGGCCAGAAGTCTGAGATCAGGGTGTCAGCAGGACTGGCTCCTTCCGGGGACTGTGAAGGAGAATCCGCTCCCAGCCTCTCCCCCAGCTTCTGGAGGTTTGCTGGCAATCCTTGGTGCTCCTTGCCTTGTAGACACATTGCCCGATCTCTGCCTTCATCTTCCTGTGGCGCTCTTCCTGTATGCACATCTACGTCCAAATTTCCCCTTTCCATAAGGACACTGGTTATATCGGGGTAAGCCCACTCTAATGACCTCATCTTAATTTGATCTGTATCTGCAAAGACCCTATTTCCAAATAAGGTCACATTCAGAATCACTAGAGTCAGGACTTCACCATCGTTTTGGGGGACACAACTCAACCCCTTAAAAAGTACATACCAAATCCCTGTCCCACCCCCAGTCAACTAAAGCCAGGGATCTACAGGCAGGCAGGTGACCCAGTGGGGAACCGCGTGAATTGCCACCCTAGGCTAACAGATGTGGGGAAACTGAGGCTCCTGAAAATGGGAGTGAGATGCCCATGGTCACCTGGCGGCAGAGGTGGCCTGGAAGGTCACCTCCCTTCTGGTTCATGCCACGTCCTCGGAAACAGGCTGTCTTTGCAAAACTGGGGGCTAGGGACTGCACTCCAATCTGGGCAGCGGAGGACGGGCGTCCACGGCTGAGCCCCGGAGCCGCACTTGGTGTTTGGGTTTTCTGAATTAGTATTCCATATTGTTTTGGTTTTATCCTCACAATCCTAAATGGTGCGTGGGGGTGTCTTCTCCATTCTCTCCAGGTGAAACCTAAGATTCAGAAAGGCAAATCCACTCACTCGATGTAGCACAGCTAGCTAGGGCTGGGGAGAGAGTGGGGAGGATCAAACCCAGGGCCATGCAGCTGCACAGCCTGCATGCGTTGCCCAGACAATGCTGCCCAGGAAAACCACTCTGCTGGCATTGGTCAGTTACAGCCGGTTACAGGACACACCCACTGGGGCAATGGGAGTCTTCTTGTGGTGGAGTCAAGAGCAGCTCGGCTGACAATGAGACAGACCCATGTTCTAGTCCCAGCTCTGCCACTTACTAGCTGTGTGGCCTGGGGCAAGTCACTTAACCTCTCTGTGCCTCAGTTTTCTCATCTATAAAATAGGCATGAAAGTAGCAGCTACTGCTTAGAGCTGCCTGGAGGATTAAGTGGATTAATGCACACAACGTGCTCCTCATGGCTCTTCGAGAAATGTCAGCTCTTACTATTACTTTCACAGCAGCAGGGCAGCTTGTGGCTCTGGCAGAGGTGGGCCCAGCTGTCTCCCAGCTGCTCTCCCCGAATTTATGTCTCAGCTCTGTCCCCAGCCCCATCCCCACTCGCACCCTCCATGGACCTATGACATCTCACTCCAAGGCCTGTCAGAGCCACTATTAAGGTGATAAATCTCCCACTGGCCCCTGCCTGCCCTCCCTCCACTCTCCCCACAGAGACTGCGCGGTTATAAATGTGTCCGCCCGTGAAACCTAACCCCAACCTGCCCCGGGAAAGGGGCGGCATCTGCAACTACTGAGCCTTATCTGATTGGAAGCCAACGCCTGCCTGCGTTTCTCACAGCCCCCCACCCCAGGGCCCCAGGGGAGGGTCTGGGAAAGGGGAGCTTTGCTGCTGGTTCTAATCTGGGGTGCTCCCCCAGGGTGGGCAAGAGTCCACAGAGGGCGACCAGGTGCAAGCTATAGAAACCACAGGAGTGAGCAAAGTGGGGAGAGGAAGAGGTGAGTGAGCCTCAGACTCCATATCGGGGCCCCCAGCCGGTGCTCTGGGATCTGTCTTGCCCCACGTTTTCAGCAATGATAACATTCTCATCTCAAGCCTCTGTGAAAGGAACTTACTGGCTTATAGAACAGAACAGCCCAAGGGTAGTTTAGGGGTTTCAGGCAGGGCTTGCTCCAGGGTTCAAACAACATCTCCAGAAACTGATGTCCCTCTCTATTTCTGGACTCCACCACAGCTTCTAGGGATTTGATATGGATATCTTTTGTGGGGGGGCAATTTTCAGCCCATTACCTGTGCACATACGGGGTGCAAAAAATGCTTTGCAACTGGCACAGATAACAAAAATGGCTACTATTGCTAATGACAAAAGCTAATATTTGATTTTGGCCCTCTGGTTTATGAAGCCCTGTGCCTGGAAAACTTTATTTAACAAATAACAATAAGTACCATCTACAAACCCATTTCACTGATGAGGAAACTAAGGCTCAGAGAGCTATTCACTTTGTCCAGAGGCAGAGTGGAGGTTAATCTGAATGCCATCTGACTCCAGAGCTGGCGTCCTTTTCAGCTCATCCTGCTGTTTCCCTTGTTTGAAAATCCGTCATTGGAAGATGAACTAATTTCGATGCTATGCAATAATAACCCTGGTGCTCACAGCATGCCTGCACTGGGCTAGCACTCTCACTGATTCAACAAATGTTAAGGTATCTTTCCATGGAGCTGGACACAGTGGTTGTGTGGAGAAGGAAAGACGTTGTTCTCGGACCTCAAGGAACTTAGAATCTGATGATAAAATATGACTGTCCCACCCATGTAATCCACATAAAAATCCTACAAGGTAGGTATAACAATGAGTGCTCTGCTGCTGATGAGGATACTGAGGTTCGGAGAAGCCCCAAGCTGGTGAACAGCAGAGTCAGGATTTGCCAGCCCTATGCTTTGTCCCCCTTCAATGATGGGTAGCTGTGTTCTTTTGTAAAGGGCTATGAAATAGCAAAAAAAAAAGAAAAAAAAAAAAGGCTAGCCAGGGCTCTTCCACTAACTAGCTGTATGAACTTGGGAAAGTTAACTAACCTCTCTGAGCCTCCGTTTCCTTTGCTGCAGACAAAGCATGCATCTATCAGGATGTCATCACAAGTGATAGAAAAACCAACCTTGAAATGACCTAAGAAAGGCAGAGAATTAATTGGCTCACATAATGTGAACAGCCTTAGGGTAGAGCCACTTCAGGGACAACTGGCCCCCCGGCTGAAACACTCTCAGCACAAACGGGATTTTCTCTCTCCACTTGTCAGCACTTGGATTCTGGATCCATGCTCAGGCCTCCTCCAGTCTTACATGGCAGCCAGCAGCTCCCAGGGCCACAGCTGTCCAGATTCTATTCTGGCAGGAAAGAGGAGGGGTCCTGGTCCTAGTGTGCCCTGTGTGGTCTCCGGGCATCTTCTGGCAGAGCTGTCCGCAGTCATTCCCCGCCTTTGAACCCAGTGGGCTGACCAGGGGAGGGCTGATGGGCTGAGACTTGGGTGCTGTGCTCCTGGGTCTGTCCATAATTCGGTGATGTTATCCAAAGAAGGAGGAGTGGATGCCTGGGACGAACATAAGCATCCATACAGATGGGCTCCATGGTTCTCTGCTCCGAACACACACTGAAATCACTTGGGGCACTTTGCAAACATGCCAATTCCTCACAGGCCCTCTGCAATACCAGGCAAATCGGAACCATGGGAATGGAGGTGTGTTTTAATGGCTCCCCATTGATTCTGCTGGGCAGCAAGATTGAGAACAAGTGCTCACATACTCAACAGAGTTTTATTTTAAATGAATGGTGTCTTAGTCTCCTCAGGCTGCTATAACAAAATACCAAGACCGGGTGGCTTAAAAAGAGGCCGGGAAGTCCATGATCAGGGTGCCAGCATGGCTGGGGTCTGGCGAGAACCCTCTTCCTGGCATGTGGACGGGCACCATCTCACTGTGTGCTCATAGCTCTTCTTTGTGCATGCTCAGAGAGAAAGAGAGCTCCTGTGTCTCTTCCTCTTCTTATAAGGACACTAATCCCATCACGAGAGCCCTATACTCATAACGTCATCCAATTCTAATTACCACCCAAAGGGCCCACGTCCAAATACCACCACATTGGAGGTTAGGGCTTCAATATATGAATGGGGGCAGGGACACAATGCAGTCCCTAGGAGATGGATTGGCACTATATTATTAATATAAAACCCATGAATGTGCCTAGAGAAAAGAGGAAACATTTGAAATTATGCTAAGACAAGGATCTAGATATGAGAACAGCCTGTTCTGCCATTTAATAAAATAAATTTCACGGTAGTGATGCAACAGGGGAAACAGGCATGGAATCTACATGCCTCAAGATGCCTCCTCCATTCAATGGACTCCTTCAGATGTCCACTAAGGCGCCCACCAAGCAACTGACCCCATTGCAAATTGTTTTTCCACTTGGTATTAAAAGGAAGAGGTAGCGAGGCATGGTAAATTACTTGGAGCCTTCAGATGACCCAGTGGAATCACCCTGTGTGAGCCCACCAGCTGCCTGGTGATTGACGGGCAGACACGTGGTGCAATCCATCAGGGAGCTTGACGGGGACAGACAGGGCGCTGGTAGAGCTAAAACAGATGTCGGGGGTGGGGGCGTTGAAAGAGGCCATGAGAGCCAGCCCAGGGCCCCGCCACGCACGGCAGTGCCAGGAGCTGGGGACACCTTCTGCCCTGATGTCACATCAGAGGTGGTTCTTCTAGAGAACCACAATCTCGGATGTTGCTTTCTTTAAAATAAGTGGTTAAATACCTAAGTGTTATTGTGACATCCAGACGGTTACAACAAATAAATCCCAAATTTGCAGAAAAAGAGAAAATATACTTTTTCGTTATCAATGTCTTTGGGGTCAATTACTGTCATTTTACTGTAGTGGCCGAATGTTGTTCGCACTTTATTGAGCCTCGGTGACATCACTTTTATGTCCTGTGTAAGGACCCTCGCCATAAAGAAAACCCTCAGCGAAAACACCAAAAACATATGAGCACGATCTGTTCCCTTTGTTTTAAGAAACATGCTTGACATCCTTCCAATGGTTTCCACCCCAAATCAATTGAAATTTAAAGCAAATTTTGACTTTTCAGTCACATTGAAAACTCCTTGATGGCGTGTTCAACATATGCGGTTCTCCTGAAATTCCAGCGTCTCCTTAAAGATGTTTGCACTAAAGATGCTGGGTGGTCCTGGGTGAGCCGGACATACACTGACTGCCCGCTCTACGGGAGAGATGTTCATACCACAGAGTTCCAGAATGTCCGAGCTGGAGAAGACCCTGGAGAGAGCCGCAGTGGAGGTCTTCCAGTGCTGATCCCTGGACTGGAAGCTCTGGAACCACCTGGGGTCTCCCACTCTTACTGACACGTGATCAGCCCCACTCCACCCCCAGGTCCAGGCTCCCTGGTGCAGGAGAAGGGGAGCATGTGGGGCCCAGGCACTCGGATTTTTCAAACATTCTCTGAGGGATTCGGATGGACATCCAGGGAGTAACCGAGCCTGGACCAACTTCTCATTTTAGAGACGGGGGTGTGAGCGCCCGTGAAGGGGGAGCCGATGGTCTGGGACCACAGAGCAAGGAAAGGAGCCTCGAGGCGTCTGGAATGTCAGCAGGGCCCTTAAGTGTCTACACCCCCCTCAGAGCTTCACCAAGACAACGTTAGTGGGTAAATAGTGTCTCCCCAAAATCATACAGCCACATCCTAACCCCTGGTATCTGGGAATGTGAGCTTATTTGGAAATATGGCCCTTGCAGATGTAGTTAGTTAGGATGAGGTCATACTGGAGTAGGATGATCCCTAAATGCAACAGGACAGGTGCCCTTATAAGAAGAGAGAGATTCGAGACACAGGCACAGAGGACAAGTCCACGTGAAGACAGAGGCAGAGATGGAGCGATACAGCCACAAGCCCAGGGATGCCAGGAGCCCCCAGAGCTGGAAGAGGCAGGAAGGACCCTCCCCTAGAGTCTTCAGAGGGAGCTCAGCCCTGCCCACACCTGGATTTCAGACTGTGGCCTCTAGAACTGGGAGACGATAAATGTCTGTTGCTGTAAGCCCCCAGTGTGTTGCTATGTCAGCCACAGGAAACTGATACAACAACCAACTATGGGATCACCCCCCGAGACTGGCCCCATCCTTGCTCTGAGAAGAGGGGAAGGTCCAGCCCTGGCGGGTGGAGCTCTGACCGCGCTGCCTTTACACACAATGTCTGTATTGTACGACTTCTCTCCAAACACACAAGGCTGGGTGTTTCTTGTAAGTGGAGACGATGGCGCGAGTAGGCCTCTGACCAGCCGGAGACTGGGGAAATTTGCCCGGGAGAGCTGGCTCCCAGAGGGCCCTTTCCTGGAGGCCTGGGCGGGCACGGAACATTCCTCTCCACTGTCGGCCTCTCTGTATCAATCTTCCTATCTCCCACAGTGACCCCATCCACATGGCCTGGATACTGAATTTGAACCAGGACTCGTTTCCACTGTGGCTGGAAGCTGATCATGAAGGGAGCCAAGAAGAGTCCGGTCCAGTCCAGAAGGATGGCGGGCAACCTTCCTTCCTCCTGCCGCACATCTGTTCCCAGTGCCATATCGCTCTCCTGAGGATGCCAGACTCCAGATGGACTCACCGACTTCACCAAGAGGCCAAGACTCCCTGGGCCCTGGCCCTGAATCATACTTGACAGCGATGGGCCGGGCCCAGGTCCCCGGCTGTCGTCCCCAGCACGGGGTGGAAGCAATACGGCACCATGGCCAATAGTCCGTGTCGGAGTTGCCCCACTGCGGGGCAACGCGGCCTCTGCTGCTGACCAGGGGCGAGTTCAGGGAAGTGACTTCACTTGTCAGGGCTAAACTTCACTGTCTTCAGAGGGGGAGTACTCACATCTCTCCCTAACGACGGTGTCGGGCTGAAACGCCGCAATGCTCAGCACAAGAGGATTGCGCAACGAACACAACCGTTACTGCGGACTGTATCCTGGCTCTGGCCGTTAGCGGCCACATGCCAGCTGTTTGGCAGCCTCCGGGCAGTGCGGGCTGAGGACAGAGGCCTTTGGAAGCCCAGCGGAAGCAGGAAGCATGAAAACGAGAGGCCTAGGAAGGGGTCCCTGAGCAGGTGCCATGCTGGAGGCGGGCGATGACCCTGAGTGGCAGCTCCATGTGGACCACCACAGCCGGCGAGGTGGGAACATCTGGCCCGGATATCTGCTTCTAAGGACAGCAGGGAGCACGGAAGGGAGCAGAGGTCCGGGCTGCTCAGGGCACCTGCTGCCTTCACACATTCACATCCTGCCCCCTCAGAACCTCCAGTAGTTCCCTGACACCCCCAGGGTCAAGTCCAAGCCCCTCAGACGTGTTTCAGACCCCTCCTTGGTCTGGTTGCCTCTCCAGCTCATCCTTCACCATGCTCACCCCCTCCACACCTCAAACTGCACCCCCGCCAGGCCGGTCTGCTTTTAATCCTCTCAGTGACCGGTGTGCCGGGTCCAGGCCAGGTGGTCACTTCTTCCCGGAGCCCTCCTAAACTCTTCTGCACCCGCCTATCTCTGACTCTGGCTCCAGGTCTCAGCTCAGATGCCCCCACCTGGGGAGGCCTCCTCTCCTCTTCTCTGGGTACCCAGGGCCCTTTGTCACCTTAGCAGCCCCAGGGCTCAGCTGGCACACAGTGGGTGTTCAGGGAATGAACAGAATGGGCAGATTTGATTGGACTCAACAACAAATATTTTTGAGTACCCACTGTGTGCTGGGCTGTTTTGAGCCCTGTGATTCAGCACTGAGCAAAAGAGATAGAAATCCCTCACTTCTCGAGCTCCCATTCCGGTTGGGGAGGTGGTCAGTCAACAATAAGTAGCATGTGTTTTAGAGTATGCTAAGTGCTAAGAAAAATATAGAAAGCTAGGGGGGCCGGCCCGGTGGCGCAAGCGGTTAAGTGCGCGCGCTCCACTGCGGCGGCCCAGGGTTCGCCGGTTCGGATCCCGGCGCGCACCGACGCACTGCTTGGCAGGCCATGCTGTGGCGGCGTCCCATATAAAGTGGAGGAAGATGGGCACAGATGTTAGCCCAGGGCCATCTTCCTCAGCGAAAAAGGAGGAGGATTGGCGGATGTTAGCGCAGGGCTGATCTCCTCACAAAAAAAAAAGGAAAAAAAAAATATAGAAAGCTAGGAAGGAACATATGAAATTTTGGGGCCTGGAGAGTTGAAAATTCTATAGAGTGGACTGATAAGGGCTTACTGAGGTGGTGACCTTTGGTCATAAACCTAAGAGCAGTGAGGGACAGAGCCATGCAGATGGATGGATGAATAGATGGACAGATGGGAGAAAGGATAGATAGAGGATGGATGAAAGGAGGGAAGGAAGGATGGATGGATGGATGGATGGATGGATGGATGGATGGATGGATGGATCCATAGAAGGAAGGAAGGATGGGTGGATGGATGGATACATAGATGGATGGATAGATGGATGGAGGAATGAGTGAGTGAATGAATGAATAAATAAATGAATGAACACATGAACAGCTCTATAATATATACACAATTTCTTTTATCTCCATCATTACCCTTGTTCTGTCTCATGTCTGGCTATCTGCATCCCACCTGTCTTTCAATGTCAAAGTTGGAAGCCTCTTCTGGTGACACCAGACTACATCCATCTCTTCTTGCTCTCAATTCCTAGAACCCTTAGAAACTGTGCGCCAAATTCAGGTGGACTTGATATTAGCATTGCATGGTGTGGGATCAAGCAAGACAGCTTTGAGATTCACTCATGAAAAACTAATTTCTCTACAATGAATTCCATTTTGTCTTGTTTATTTTTTATCAGTTTAAGTATTAATTCTTTTGTGAAGGAGAAGGGACATGGTTTCAGGGTATTAAAATGTAAGAACATCGAAACAGTGAACAGATCTGTTACCACCAGGTTCTGTTACATTCGTGTCCTGTTCTGGAGTTAATCTGCAGCTCCTACAGGGACCGTCTCCCCAAAGGAAGGCAAAGAAAGAGACGACAAATCTTGGCTTGCTTCCCAGAGTTCAGGAACTTTCCCTGAGTCATAGTACATTTCTTTATCTGGGGGTCTGAGGAGAATGTCGAAAGGAGCCACAACGTGTGGGTTATCTGGTTATCTACTCGCACGGAGCTGTCCAGGGTCACACAGTTACTAGGTCGCTGAGCCAAAATTTGATCCCGGCTGTGCTAAAAATATGTTTTTCCTCCTACAAAAGGGCTGTGTCCTTGGAGACCGACCCCCTTCGTGAGAGGAAGCGGTGAGTTTAAGATACAGATCAGGGCTTTCAGAGCAAGAGTGACCCCGGCCTCCCCTCTGAGTGGGGCCAGCGCGTCTGCCCCGGCGAATCGAGGTGGTTAAAAGTTCAGTGTCGGAGTCTGGAATCTGACTTCCTGAGACAGATTCTTCCTGATCCCGGCTCCTAGGTTTATGGGAGTGAACTTGGGCAGAACACTCTCACCCGCCTGCGCCCCAGGCTCCCCTCGGGCAAACCTCCAATAATGACATGATGGCCTCTCAGCGTGTGGGAGGATGCAGAGCAGGAACACGTCCTGGAGGAGCAGACCTCGTGTGTGCCCCATAGCCCCGCAATTCCACTGTTGCACACCCCCGCTAGACGCGGGTCCTGTGTCCACCAAATCTGGTCCAGGGATGTTCCTTAGCACCCAGACTGGAACCACCCATGCCGTCCACAGCGGAGGCGACGAGTCATCTGTGTGATGGTCATATTACAGGAGACTCTGCAGCGACAAGGAATGAGATGTCGATACGCGAAACAACACCAATGGCTTTCACAAACACAGCAGGAGTGACCAGAGCCAGGCACTACGTTCTGTTGTGTGTCCACTTGTAACGTGTTCAAAACTAGCAAAACTCACCTCTGGTGCTGGAAACGGGGAGAGCAGTTATCTTGGTTGGGGGAGGGGCTTCAGGGGCGTACCGTAGTCATTTTGGAATCATGAGCGTTCAGTGTGTGAAATTTATATGTAAATCTAGATATAAAGATACATAGATATTATAGACATACAGATATAGACACAACTTCAGTCAAGTTCACAGAATAACACACTTGTGAAATCCTCGCTCGACACAGCGCCTGGTGGCAGGTGAGCCCTCAAGAACCCCGCCATTTAGTCTTCCCCCAGGGTGACACTAATGGACACACTTTCATACCAAAGAAGTATCTTTTTCTTGGTCATATCCATCATTTTATTTGAGCCTGATGACAACTCTATAAAAGTCATTGTATCCTCATTTTAGAAATGACAAAACAGGTTCAGAGAGATGAAGGGATTCCCAGAGCTGTGCCAGAATTGAATCCAAAATTGAATTTCTGGCTTCTTTCTAGTTTATTTTATTTTTTTTATTGAGGTCACATTGGTTTATAACATTATGTAAATTTCAGGTGTACATCATTATATTTCAACTTCCACATAGATTACATCGCGTTCACCACCAAAAGTCTAGTTTCCAAGAAGTATCTTTTATACAAATGCAGGTGTTGTATTCAGTCCCCAAAGCCAGGGCCTGTTCCCACTGCAGGTGGGACAGTCACTGTGGGAGCTGAGCAGTCAGCCTGAGGGACGACCGTCAGCTTCTACGAGGCTCCACACCGTGGGTTTTCCTGTCACACGCTGTCTTCCTCCGCTCCCAGAGGTGAGGCAAGTGTGGCCGTGGGGGGAGGGGGAGAGGAAGTAGGATCCTGAGCTGAGATGAACCAGGCAGAGTGTCCACACAGGCCAGCAGTGTGGCCTAAGGGAGACCCTTTTCCAGATCACAGGCTAAACAGGGCATGGACGACCCACTCCAGGAAGAAGGACCAGTTAGAGGAGGGAGGCCCAGCAGGCAGAGAAATGCCTCGAAGTGTTAGGCATCTTCTAAAAGCGTGAAGCTGCGACAGTAGCCATCCAGAAGCCCAGGGAGACAGAGAACAGGATGCAGGAGTTCAGAGGCAAGACTAAAGAGGGACGCCATCCTGGGCCTCCTTTAAGTGTGGGCTGGGGCACAAGCAGAGGATGGGAACAGTTTAGGGAATAGAACTGCTCTCAGTTAGAAGGTTGAGGGGCTTGGAGCCTGCCCCCCCAACCCCCACCCTGCCATTCTCGTGGCCCTTGGTGGGATCTCTGGGGCTCCATGGAGCAGTTTGTAAAGCTCTAGGAGAGAGGACTGCTGTGAGGGCTAATTTTACGTGTCCACTTGGCTGGGCCATGGAACCCAGATATTTGGTCAAACACCAGTCTGCATCATTTAGATGGGATTAATATTGAAATCAGTAGACTTTGAGGGGCCAGCCTGGTGGTGTAGTGGTTAAGTTTGCACGCTCCACTTCAGTGGCCCAGGGTTCATAGGTTCGGATCCTGGGCAAGGACCTACTCACCGCTTATCAAGCCATGCTGTGGCGGCGTCCCATACACAAAATAGAGGAAGGTGGGCACAGGTGTTAGCCCAGGGCCAGTCTTCCTCAGCAAAAAAAGGAGGATTGGCAACAGATGTTAGCCCAGGGCTAATCTTCCTCACAAAAAAAAAAAAAAGAAAGAAAGAAATCAGTAGACTTTGAGTAAAGCAGATTGCCCTCCATAATGTGGAGGCTCGCTTTCCCCAAGTGAGAGGGAATGCTGCCAGCAGACAGCCTTCAGACTCAAGCTGTAGCCTCAGCTCTTCCCTGGGTCTCCAGCCTGCTGGCCCAGTGTGCAGCGTGTGGACTTGCCAGCCTCCACAGTCACATGAGACAATTCCTTAAAATAAATAAATACATATACGTATCCTAGTCATAGAGATTAGATAGGTAGATGATAGATAGATAGACAGATAGATAGATAGATGGATATCCCATTGGTTCTGTTTCTCTGGGGAACCCTGACTAATAGACTTATGAAAAACTTCAGTGCATTTGTTGGAGATGCAGAAAGAGGCAGAAGAGAAATTTTGTAGCAAGAAGAAATCCGGTTAGCCTGGGGCAGCTGCAGGGCTGAACACCAGGAAGCAGGCGTGCCCCATCACCACGATTTCCCGCTACTGGACAGCCACTGGCCACTCACTATCCAGAAGGACAACTTGCTTGCCGACGGGTCCTCGGGCCCTAACCATGCCTGGCATATACACAGTAGGTGCTCGATAAACAAGTTCTAACACACAGACAGTGATTCCCCTTCAGTTCTGCGCACCCCCAGGTGGACCCCAGCGCTCTTGCACGGTCTGGGCATATGCTATTCGTCAGTGTGTTTCAGCTCGAGGTTGTTTTCTTACTTTAGAGTTCATCTGCGTAATGCATTTCTGTGAGATGTACTATAAATACCCATATTCATGACAACCAGGGGATTTCATATTATAAGGATCCCATAAAGAAGCCTAACATTGCTCCTGGCACAGAGAAGTGAATTTTTTTTTAATGTGTTTCCCTTGGAAGTTTCACGGAATGAAATGCTAGTCAAACAATTAATAGAGACCCCCAGAATAAGTCCTTTAAAATGTACCCTCTATAACACAACAACATGGATGAATCTCACAGACGTTCTCCTGTGCAAAGGAAGCCAGACACAAATGACAGCACCCTCTACAGCCCCATTCTGGGCTGTTCAAGAACCAACAAGGCCAGTCTACGGTGGCAGCATCAGACAGATGTGTCCTCACGCAGAGGGTGCGATGTGACTGGAGGGGGCACGAGGGTGCCTGCTGGGGGCCGGAAATGTTCCAGATACTGTTCTGGAGGCTGGTTACATGGGTGTGTGTTTGCCATGGAAAAATCCACTGGGCGGGACCCTTGAGATGTGCACTCCTTGCTGAATATGTGTCTACCTCAGTCAAAAATAAGTGAAACAGCTTTAGCCCAGAATGCGTCTTAGATAGCAACGGGCTCAAATGATTTTTATAATTTTAATAGGAAATGCATTTACACGGTTCTGAATTTAAAAGCTCTATATTCAGAAGCTTTATCCCATCCCATTTCCACCTACCTCACGCGCTCCCTGCGTGGCCTGCCAGGTTGCAAATGCACCCAGGTGGACCGACTCTTGCGTGTCCCGCAAAATGTTACCATCTAACCAATAATGATAAGTAAGAATTGTTGAGGGCTTACTATGCACCTAACATTATCAACGCTGCTCATAACATTCTGATTTTTATCCTCCTTTTATGGGTGGGGAAATTGTGGCACAGAGATGGTAGGTAATTTGCTCCAGGCCACAGAGCAGGTGAGGGGCAGAGCCAGGGTCTGAGCCGGCCAGTCTGGCTCTGGGCCATGCCTTCACCCCTGGGTGGAATGATGGTGGACATACGGCCGGGGAACTTGACCATAAAAGCTAGTCATGAATTATCTGGCGACAGACCAACAGGGATATTGTTGGGAAGCAAAATCCATCTCTTTTACAACTGTCTTGACGTGTTTATAGATCCACGTATCTGGTGGGCGGGGGGAGGCGGCTCAACGTCTTCTGGGCCGCCCCCCGGCCTCTGAGCAACAGCTGCAGGAAAAGGAGGGAAACCACCCATCTTGAAGGATTTCCACAAAAGCAGGTTCTAGAGCTGATCTTTGCCACATGAAACCCCCAGACCCTGGCTGTCTTTAAAATACGGTCCAGTGGAGAGAAGGGAACTCTCATACACTGCTGGTGGGAGTGCAAACTGGTGCAGCCACTATGGAAAACAGTATGGAGATTCCTCAAAAAATCAAGGATAGAACTACCATATGATCCAGCTATTCCACTGTTGGGTATTTATCCAAAGAACTTGAAAACACCAATTTGCAAAGATACATGCACCCCTGTGTTCATTGCAGCCTTATTCACAATAGCCAAGACTTGGAAGCAACCTAAGTGCCCATCAAGGGACGAATGGATAAAGAAGCTGTGGTATATATACACAATGGAATACTACTCAGCCATAAGAAACGACGAAATCCAGCCATTTGTGACAACATGGATGGACATTGAGGGTATAATGCAAAGTGAAATAAGTCAGAGGGAGAAGGCCAAATACCGTATGATTTCCTTCATTAAGTAGTAGATAATAACAACAATAAACAAACACATAGGGACAGAGATTGGATTGGTGGTTACCAGAGGGGAAGGGGGGAGGGTGGAGGGTGAAAGGGATAATTCGGTACATGTATGTGGTGATGGGTTGTAATTAGTATTTTGGTGGTGAACATGATGTAGTCCATGCAGAAATAGAAGTACAATGATGTACACCTGAAATTTTTGCAATGTTATAAACCAATGTTACTGCAATAAAAAAAAAAAAGTGTTTTATAATTCAAATATTATCTATCTCAAAAAAAAAAAAAAAAAAAGAAAATAAGGGATTATTTTTATTACTAAAACACTTGGGGATTACTCATGTGAATCTTCATTTTGGTTTAAGTTTCAGTGTCCTTCTAGAACCATCCTTGGTCTTAAAAGCACACCCAAACTGTTGGATGATATTGCCTATATTGGTGATTTCCAGCCCATTAGGGGCAGAGCCCTTAGGGAAATTAGTTAATGTGTGGGGTCCTGAATATTCAAAACAACCCACGTTATGTGTAGACTGAGTAATTTCTGTGACTTGAACATATACACTTAATATTTTACAAAAGCATGTAAACACTCCTATGAAAAGGAAACTATAAATTTATGTGACAGAATTCTTAAACCAAAAGTTTGTGTCATTATTTACATTCAATAAATACTAAAAGACATGTACTTTCAAAATACGGTCCAGAAAGCAAAGGGGAAATTGGCAGGGGATGGGAAGTCTCCCTCTCGACATCTCACTGCCCGGACATCCATGGAGCTGCCCTCGGCTCCTGCCCCCACGTGGCAGCTTCTGACGGGTTATCCCACACAGCACACAAGCTGGAGCTGGAGCCCTTGGGGAAGCCCTGGGCCTGAGAAAGGGCAGGAACACTGCCCGTCACCCGCAGTCACCTCTAGAGTCACCGGTGTCCGGGGATGCTGGCTACCCCTGCTTTCTCCCACAAGGGGTGAATTTTCAACGGTCGGTATTTGTGGGGCTCGCTTGGGACACGAGGGACAGTGTCCTGAACGAGGCATCGAGATTTCTGTTCCCTTGGACCTTATTTTCTCCTGGGGCACGGGGTGAATCCCGCCATCTCTCAGCCAGAGAGACATCACCCCAAAGGCAGCCTAGAAGGCAAACTTCGGATTGTGGGGGACAGAGAGCTGGTAATTAAAAAGCAGGAGTGCCCCACGAAGAAGGAACGTGGGGGGAAAGACGGCAGTGGTGAGTGGCCCTGAGACGCCTGGCGGTTTCCAAGTCGGCCCTGCGTGCAGGCCCCGCGGGACGCAGCACTGCCCGTCTCTGCTGACGGTGCACAGACCTGGCAAGCTATTTATAGACCGAAGGCGCACTGGACGGCTGCATCTGGAACCAATTGAGGCAGGGCTGGAGTCGCTGTCAGAGCCTGGCACCCACCCGACGATCCCCCAGAGAAACCGGGATGCAGCAGCTCCCTCCAAGGGCCTCCAAAGGCCGCTGAGGTTGATGTGAAAAGACAGTCTGAGCCGGTCGGTGAGACGACTCCCGGGTGTCAAGAGGCAATTACCTGTAATTATTATGCAAGCTTCTAATCACTGCATGTCGGCTAATTAGTTACAAATTGCTCAGCAATAAATCAAAGACCTCCTTCCTCTGGAATGCGGCTGGTTCCTGAGGGGCAAGGCGGGGAGGTGGCCTGGCCATCCCACCAAGGTGGTGGGTGGCTCCTTGCCCCAAAGGCTTTCTGAAAAGTGTTGAAACATTGGGAAGGTGGCAGAGATGGGCACTGGCTTGCAGTATACAACAGGTGGGTGACTGCAGAGCTGCACTTGCTTCTTCACAGGGTGGAAAACCAGGTCGCCATGCGCCTGGATCCTGCACTCAGACCGGGCTCCGCAAAACCTCCTCTAGGTCCGCATGTCCTTACCTTGCCGGAGGAGGTGGCTGGAAGTCCACAGTCCTGAGGACTGTTGACTACTCACAGTGGGGACCGTGCGCCAGCTGCACTGACCGGCCTGCATCAGAGTCTGCCTCTCAACACAAGCCCCAGCGATCCTAGGAATAGCTTCTGGGGCCATGTTCCTAATGTAAAAAAGATTTTGGTCAGTAAAAAACAAAAATGCTCTTTTATGGTGCACCCACACAGCTGGATTCCTTGCATCCTCTGAAAATAACCAGATAGATTGCTAGACGACAAGCTCCGTAGGGCGGAGGTCATCGGCTATTGTATCCCCAGGTTCTAGAACAGTATCAGGTACACAGTAGGTGCTCAATAGATGTTGAATGAACGTGTGCACTGACACAGAGATACCCGTGTGTATTGTTAACGGTCAATACCAGGGTTTGGAACAGTGCAGACACGACGATCCCTCTTCTATTTTCAAGCTCTGCAGTGCGGACCAGCCGTGTGTGCTCAGGGAAAGGTCCAATTTTGTATGAACAAAGGTTACTTTTGGAATTTTAAAAACAAAAAAAGATTCTCATGTCATTCCAGTTTCTCGCTAACAAAGCATTGAAGGGCAAGAGTAGAATATTCCAGACCAGGCCATCTCTGCTCAAGCCTTCTGAAAAAAATGTGTTTGCTGTTGTCGGAATCCTGGTGGGCTGATGACTGCCTGCGGCTACAGCGTGCATGGCCTCTGTTTTGCCTTCTGGAGAGCAGCAGGCTTGAACTTTTGAACTTGAGCTTTGCTGAGAAAGATTCCTGTTCCCAGGTTTTGGCCTGGAGACACCCCCACCTCCCCCAGGCTGGCCGTCCCTGCAGGGGAGCCCGACCCTCACTGGGGCACAGTCTCCCCCAATGACACTGGTGGCCCCCGATCCTGGGCTGACGGCTTAGGGGTTCTGCATGAGTCTGGATTAGGGGGCCTTCCTCACTGCCCCTCTTACTCAGCTCAGCCTCTATTTATTCTGCTGCCCCTTAATAGCTAATGGCAGGTCCTATTTATTGAGTGCATACTGTGTACCAGGCCCCATTTTGCATGAAATGCTTGGCGTGAATTAGCTCCTTGAATTTTTGTCACGTGTCTAGGATGCAGGTATTGTTCTTACACCCATTTTACAGGCAGGAACACTGAGAAGCCCCATGGGAGGAGGGACACCCTCTACCATGCACCCCTCTCAGAGCCTCAGTTTCACATCCAGAAAATGGGATGATGAGAACAGCTGGGCCTCCTCCCTGATGGCTCTGAGGACCAAGAGGCTGAGTACTTCTGAGCAGGGGCTGTGTCCACGCTTAGGACCCTCAGTCCTCACCCGAGACCAAGTCCAAGGCAGGTGCTCAGTGAATGACCATCAGACGGGGTAACAGAACAGAACAGAAACGCCCCCTAAGGTGCGAGTGTTCTAGGGTCCTAAATTCTAGCGGTTATTTCACGCTCATTGTGTGCTGGCGCCGTGTAGGTGTGAACTCATGCAACCTTCGCCACAGCCCCATGAGGCTGGTCTGTTCTTATTACCCCATCGCACAGACGGGGAAACTGAGGACAGAGTGAGAGTCACGTGCCCAAGATCACACAGTGAAGGACACGTGAATTCGCGTGACACGTCCGTGGAGCGGGTGTTATTTTTCTGCCCCTTACAGAAGGGGCAACGGAGGAGCCCGGAGGGAACAGACGCCTGCTCCAGCCGTGTACACGGGTCCTGGGATGCACGTCACCAGGCGGCGTCTCTCCGCGGCTGCGCAAACGTGCGACCTGACGACAACGACGCCGGGCTTACCCTTTGGCTCAAACCGCGCCTTCCAAGTGCTCTGAGGCGGCCGTGCGCGGCCCCGCGCTGGGACCCCCCGCCCCGCGTCTGCGTGCCCGGACCCCGCGCCCAGCGAGCGAGGAGCTCCCAGGCGGCGCCCCGCCTCCTCAGTCTTGCGCCTCCGCCTGCCCGCTCGAGGCTTTGCCCGTGTTGTTGGCTGCTGACATCACCAAGAACTTCCATTTTAGGGGTCAAACTACAAGAAGGCTTCTCTGGGGGCCCTCGGGATACGTGCAGGCTGAGAGCAGGGGCCCCAGAAGCGACGTGTTTAAAGTTTCTCTTGGGCCTGATGGCTGCGCTACCAATCTAAACTTCAGCTGCCTCCTCTGGAAAATGGGAATAAAATATTAGAGAATTAATGCATGTACGGGGTTGAATGGAGTCTCCCCATAATTCACGTCCGTCCGGAACCTCAGAATGTGCCCGTATGTGGAAATAGGAGCTTTGCAGATGTAATTATCTAAGATAAGGTCGTACTGGATTAGGGTGGGCCCTATTCCAGTGACTGGGTTCCTTAGAAGACGACATGTGAAGACACAGCGAGATACACAAGGAGAGGTCGTGTGACAAAGGAGGCAGAGATGGAGCGATGTGGCCACAGCCAAGGGATGCCTGGGCCCCCAGGAGCTGGAAGAGGCAGGAAGGACCCTCCCCTAGAGCCTCCGGAGGGAGCGGGGCCCTGCCACACCTTGACTTTGGACTTCTGGCCTGCAGAACTGAGAGAGAACACATTCCCGCTGTTGTGAGCCGCCCAGATCGAGGTCACTTGTCACAGCGGCCCCAGCAGACCAATACAGTGCCCACAAAGTACAGCTCAAGGAGGACTCTAACTTATTGCCAGCTCTCCTCGTCAGCATCATGGTGACTGTCACCGGCCCAGGTGGCCCTTTCCCTTTCAGGAGAGGCAACACAGAGCTGGGCATGTGCCCAAAGACACAAGTGAGAGGGACAGGGAAACCGTGGGTCTGGGGCTGTCTTCTCTGCGCAGGCCCTGGACTACAGTTGCACCCACAGACCTTTCTCCCTTTGCAACAACCACTGCTGCCCCAGGAGCCCCAGACCCAGGGGCGTCCAGGCAGAATCTCTGAGAGAAGAGCGCCCCTCAGACAGCAGAGCAGACCACGGGTGCCGCGTCTGACTGCTGCATTTGTCTGGCTGTTTAGGGAGCGGGACCCTGCCACCCCCTGGAACCCAAATACAGATGTGTAGGGGTTAGAGGCCAGGGCTAATTAGCTTAGGGAGGCCACATACACTTGACTGGACCCATGAAGGTCATCGGGAAACCTCCAGATGCCCCTGTGCTATTTTTAGCCTTGAGGCCACATGATTAGACCACGACTTCAGCGTGGCCCCGGGTGGCTGGGGGAGGGGGCCCAGATGAAGAGGGCGGAGGGGAAGGAAAGAGGGAAGATGCCAGGCAGGGTAGGCCTGGCGGTCTCCGGGGTCAAGCATTCGCTCTGACTTTTCACTTGTACCCTCTAGCCTGATCCTCACAGCAGCCCTGTGGGTGGAGGCAATGCCGGCTCCCTCTCAGAGCTGGGGAAACTGAGGCACGAAGTGAAGAAGTGTCTTGCACGAGGAGCCCTTGTGTCATCAGGTGGCCCTCCAGACCCCTGCACTAGAGGAGAATTACCATGGAGGGTAATGGGGGCTCAGGGAGCCTCGTGCAGTAGAAGACGCAGTTTGACTTAAGATCATGGGATGTGTGCACTGGGGGTGCTGGCTTCCCAAACAGGGGCTCCCAGGGCAGGGGGTTGAGAGGTTACAAGGGGCCCGGCATCCAAACCCTCCCCCATCGCTCCTGCTTCGGCCCGGGGGCAAGCGCCTTACGCATGCCGGGCCTCCTTGCCTCTGCTGGAAAACGGGCACTCCCACTCCAGTGGCCCAGGTGAAATGCGGTGACATGTGACAGGCTTAGTGCAACTCCCAGCGCAGCCCGTGCTCCCCGGGGCCTCTTGTGACACCCTGGCCACCCCACCCCAGCACTGGTGTGCACCAGTGACAGAGGCAGAGGGATAGCCCGCAACAGGGGCCTCGCCAGGGTGTCCCAGCGACAGGGCAGCTGCAGGTGAAGCCCAGGAGGAAGGGGGGCAGAGGCGGGCCAGCCGTGTCTGCTGCGACCCGCTGCATCCCGAGTGTGGGGCCTGAAGCCCTGGCCATGGTGGGGTGGGGACGCTGAGCGCGGGAGACAGCAGGAGAACGGAGCTCTGATTACAGGCAGATAAGGCTTTCCATGGCTTCCAAGGGCCCCCTTTGTGGGATTAGCGTTTATGAGGCCCTGAATTAGCTGGCAAGAGGGCCGGCTTCCGTGGAGACGGTTAGCAGAGCCTTGAACATAATACCCTTTATTGCTCCATAAACACATCCGTGCTCGCCCTCCTCTTCCTCCCGCTCTCCTCTCAGTCCCGTCTTTTTAAGCCATTTAAACCTTTAATCAGAGACTAATTGGGCAGAGTAATAACAAATCTTTTCAGCTCTGTTCTTCCAGAGCCCTGGCCTGGAGGCACCTGAGGTGGCAAGACCTCGAAAAGCCCAATAGCGCCAAATAGCCTTCTAAGGGCAGAACGTCATGTGTGTTCTGTGAAATATGGGATTGTTAAAAAAGTGGAGAAAAACTGCTATGGAGGGTGTTATCACTGCTACATAGATGGTGTACACTGCACACCTCCAGGGGGAGCAATTTCAGCCTTGCCTCTGTGAAGGGAGCTGTGCAGTGCACAACCTGTGCAACCACCCAGATCACCCCACCAGGTAAAATATAAATGGAAAGATATACACTCCATGTCAGTAGTAGCACATTAAAGGGGACTGTTTTCTCCTGAGCTTCCTCTGCATTTTTTAATTGCTTTTCTATAGTGAAGAGTCTTGCAAAACAGCCCCAGTTCCAAGCACTTGGTGTATATTAATTCCATGCTAATCCTCCTCTTTTTGCTGAGGAAGACTGGCTCTGAGCTAACATCCACTGCCAATCTTCCTCCTTTTTTCCCCCAAAGCCCCAGTAGATAGTTGTATGTCATAGCTGCACATCCTTCTAGTTGCTGTATGTGGGACGCGGCCTCAGCATGGCCGGAGAAGCAGTGCATCGGTGCGCGCCTGGGATCCGAACCCGGGCCACAAGTAGCGGAGCGCGCGCACTTAACCGCTAAGCCACAGGGCCGGCCCTCCCCTGCATTTTTTAATTGCTTTTCTGTAGTGAAGAGGCTTGCAAAACAGCCCCAGTTCCAAGCACTTGGTGTATATTAATTCCATTAATGTGCACAACAACCCAATAAGCTAGGTATTATTATAATCCCCATTTTACAGATGTGGAGCCTGAGGCACTGAGACGTCAGGTAACTTGGCCAAAGTCACAGAGCTAACAGACAGCCGAGCTGGCTGCTCCGGCTCTGTGTTCCCCATCACCAACGCTAAACTGCCTCTTACTTTTGCATCCCCAAGTGATGTAAACTACATTTATTTTACACTAGCCACCCAAATTCCACTTCTAGCACTTGAGGGGCTACCCTCTCCCCTATCCAGGCACCTGCCACTCCCTCCCTCTAACCCTGTGCTCCCATCACACTGTTCTCTGGCAAGTTTGTTTCTATCAGTCGTGTGTACTCTAGCAAGAATTTCAGACAATGTGCATCCTCTCCCAGGGACCTAATTCCTTATTGGACAGTGAAATTCTTGAGAGCTCTCAGCCGGTAAGCAGAGAAAATCTGGAATGGGAACAGGGAATTTTGCTAATGATCCCAAAATCTAGGGCCTTGCTGAACAGAATCATGACATCCTGACTTTAGGAGCAGAAAGGATGTCAGAGGTCGTCTAATCTAGCCCATAGTTTTAGATGTGAGAAAAATGAGACCCGGGACGTAACGAGGTTTACTCAACACACACAGCAAGTCAGTCTATGAGCGAAACTGCGAGTCCAAGTGAAACGTTATCTTCCAGACCCGGCCTCACAAAAGGGAGAACACAGACGTTTGAGCGAAAAACCCGTGTCCCCAGGTTGATTCAAGCACTAAGACATGCAAACACCAATAGACAGGCTACGGATGTCAGAGGTGAAGAATCTTGGGCGCGTATGTCTAACTCTCCTATTTTACAGGTGGGAAAGCTGGGCCTGGAGAGAGTTAATAACACCAGCTGTCATTTAATAAACACTTGTGAGTCACCAGGCACTGTGCTAATTGTAAATATCATCACAACAAACCTGCATTGCAACCCCATACGTAGGTAGAGGTTTGGGAAATGCTGGGTGAAGGACATGTAAACAGGTTTTTGTGTTTATTTCAACTGCAGGACTTTTCAGAGCCTTGAATATGCTCACGTGCATTGTGAGTCTCCAAGAAGTAGATAGAGGATTGCGGGGTTTCCCCAGTTCTTTGGATAAGGAAACATCTGTTCAAGAAGCATCTCCTGGGACACATTTCGCTTCTAGACTTGAAACACATATGACACTCCAAGAGCTCTGCCAAGACAACATGTGTTCAAACGCCCAGCAAGTGGTTCCAGCTGGGGGACCCCGAATTCCAAAGGCAGGGAGAGGCCACCTTGCACTTACCTACCACTGCATAAACGTGGTGAGGGCTCATTCTGGTGCAGGGCATCGAGCTTTCTGCCAGAACTGGGTGCATGTGAAGGAGAGGGAAGTGGGTGTGCTGGACGTTATTAGGGGGCACGAATCAAGCTTCTCTTTGTCCTGGAGACAAGGAAGACTGCACCTCTCAGCCCCCCCAACCCCTGGGGCGGGCAGCATGTGCCTGGTTCTGGCAGGTCTGTGAGCCGAAGTGACCTGGGTAATTCCCAGGCTGAATCAGTGAAGAGCAGGTGGGGCCTCTCTCACACTGCCATCAGGCGCTTTCTTCCCCTCGGTGGCGCATGTGGAAGCCTCACGTTGAAACGATGGAGCAGTAAGATGGAACGGGTCTGGAGCGCTGAATCACTACATGGAGGACGGCTGCCCTGGAAGGCTGCCTGGACCTGCCCCGGGCTTGGCCTGAGTGGGAGACTGTTGTGTTAACATCGCTGTTTGTCATTGCAGCATAGCAGAGCACAGCCTGATTGCTAGAGAAAGAACTGACCGAAGATTGGTGAGTCAGACATGAATCCTTCCCCGGAGCACACACGACTCAGTAAGGGAGACTAGACATTAGATGCGTGTGGAAGTAACCAGGACAGGGGGCTGGGTGGTGGGTCTCCCGGGTTGCAAACACGTCCTTGGCAGCTCTGCACTTCTACCTGATATCAGATTCAGCCTTGGAGGGTGATGACAACTGAGCGCAGCCTTGAAGGAGGGCTTGATTTGGGAGATTGAATGCTATTCCAGTAGAAGGAACAGCATGAACAAAGGTCCAGAGGTCGGAAATTAAGGGGCGTGAAGCAGAACCAGTTTTGTCAGAGTTGGGGGTGTGGAAAGAGAAATGCTAGAAAATAAGACTGGAAACACACTGGCCCGAGATCTGAAGGGGCTTGCGTTTCAGACTAAGGAGTTTGGATGCAATTCCACCGCCAGCATTTCTCCAGGAAACTCGGGGCCCAGGAGCTGCACCTATCAAGTGAGAGTTCCGTAATCAAGAAGTTTAGGAAAAAGCTTCATCCTCTGCTTCTTTCTGGATAAGTCCCAGGCTCATGAATGGGATCAAGGCGCTGAGAAGTCCTGTAGTACAGAATCTAATCCACATTTGCTTAATACAGCATTTCTCAGCCTGGTTGGATCAAGCAGCTCTTTTTGACAAGCCTTGCGGAACGTTATGCAGAAGAGGGGTCAGCAGATTTATGAGCGGGAGGAGGGGGATGTGACCAGAGCCTCGAGATTAGTCAGCAGGAGGGAGACAGGCACGTCTGCTGCCCCAGTTCCCATCTGCCCAGCCTGTCGCCTGACGTGGCCATGGCCCGGGGGCCCTCCATGCAGGCTTCGAGCCCCTCGTGCTGACCACATCTTGTCTCAAGCACAGGCTGCAAGTCCTCACTGCCTTGGGCGCTGCGAGCGGGAGCCCCTCTGGCCCCCCGCCCCGTGTGGAAGTTAGGGGCTGATGTCTCACCAATGAGGGAAGGAAGCCCAGGGACAAATACTCCTGTCCCTGTCTTTGGAGCAGACAGTTCTGGGAGGTGTCCTGTGAACTTTCTAGGAGATCCTGGTCAGATTGATCCCCTCTTGCCCCCAGTGACCTCAATCACGCCCTTCTCCTCCTCCCCAGTCCTCAATCCTGCACCCTGGACCACCCCCAAATAAACTACCAGCTCCCAAGGGTGCAGCTTTGGGGATCCCAAGATAAGAGCAGTAATGGATTAAAGGAATTGGAAAAAGAAAAGACTGGATATGGGGAGATCTTTCAAAAGGTTGTGCAACAGACCCGGGAAACAAAACATAACAGTCCCAACAAATGTTACTCCAAGGAAAAGTGGCAGCGAAAGCAGGCAATGATGAAACCCACCCCGCACTGGGCTCCTGACGGGGCCAGAATCCACCCAAGACTCTTCCTTGCTGTTTCTCTGAGCGTCTCTGAGAAGACTTTTATTACTTCCTTGATTTTACAGATTTGGAAACTGAGGCTCAGAGAGGTGTGCTCTTGCCTCTGAACTGGGCAACTTCCCATCCACCCGAAATATGTTATGGAGGAAGAACCAACAGGGTCGGACAACTGTTGGATGTTGGGCAAGGAAGAGGGAAAAGTTGGCTCTGAGGTCAGCACGCTCCAAGAAGGCTTCCTGGAAGAGGTGGACAATTCCGAACATGGGACCCTTTATCAGAACCCAATGCAAACATGCACATTATGCTCTTGTTATTACTACCCCCACCCCAGTGAAAAGCCTGTGCCCAGTGGGTGTTCTGTAAGCTCTAGCTAATTTCTGGTTAAATATGGGATCACCAGCACTCTTTAAATGCTCTTTTACCAAGCCTGGAGGATCTGTAACTCAAATGTGTTGTCAGAACCAGGGAACGGTAACCCCCCAGCGCAGATCACAGCTCAGACATCAGCTGGGAGAAACTCCACAGCTGCGAAGCAGAGCGGTGGTGATTGTCTGAGCTCTCGGGCACTGGAGACGTAAATCTGAACAAGCGTGTCCTGCCCTGGGGCGTGTGCACAGAACGGATGCTGCGTTTTTCGCAGAACAAGCCAGGGAATAACTCGATGTCACTCAAGTCCGTAGGGGGACAGCAGCCTGGCCCAGAGTCCAGCCCACTTGTTGGTCCGCCCAGCAGACATTCTCCGGTGATGGCTTCGTCTTCCTCCCAGCAGGGCTGTGCGCACAAGGGAGGCGCCTCCCCCATGGGGCAGGCCGGACGAGCCCGGCCCTGCTCATCCCGCGGCCCCCACAGCCCAGGTACAGATCATCAAAGATCGTTTTACCTCCAAATGGAGTTATAAATCAGTCCTTGTACAGGATGGTTCCCACAAATGCCCTGGTTTGCTGTCAAAGAGTAAAAGAGAAAAGGAAAAAAAAGTGAAGACAAAGGCCTGGGCTCCGAGGCAGAAGAAGTAGACAATATTTGTTCAGCGGGTTGGAGCAGAGCCCCAGTAAGGGCCCGGCGTCTGGGGAAGCCGGTCCTTTGAACTGTCCCCCCCTTTGTTATCCTAAGAGCTTTGACGATAAGCCCACCCAGCTCACAGATCCTCTCAATTCAAGGCACATGGACTCCATTAATCTGCCCTCACACCTTTTCAGAACTTGGCAGCTCCCGCCGCCCACGCACTCAGAGGGGGCAGAGCCGCAGGGTTAATTTTCTTAAATGGATTTTCGTCAGGCTGTCGCAGCCTCTGCGTGGTGTGCGGAGTTGACAGCTCGCCTGCCCACCGGCAGGGCCTGTCCTCCGGGGAGCGACACCCACGGTGGCGCAGCAGCCAGGGACACGCCCGGTCAGCCAGGGAGGGGGCCCTGCCCGGTGGGGAGGGCAATAGGCTTGCCGCCGAATCTCAGCCCCACCACTGCTCAGCATCTCTGGGCCTCAGTTTCCCCCTCTGCAAAGCAAAAGCCACAGGAACCGCCCTGTCGCATGTCACATTGTTACACAGGTTGTAGGAGTTCAGATGTGTGAAGCGATGATAACAGCTCCTGGCACATGCTACATGCTTGACAAGTATCTGTCCCCTGGTGAGGGATCAGGAAACAACAGCCACCTCCAAAGCAAGGCTAGTCGTCAAGATGGCAGGGACTCTGCGTTGCGCTGAGGGCTTTAGAGATGGAATTTCTGATCCCCCCTCGCCCTTTTGGGGTTCCAGAGGCTGACAATGCAGATGCCCCACAGCCTCCAATGCAGGGAGCTGAAGCTGAGCTGGCCACTCAATCCTGCCCAACAGGGGCCTGGAGGGGAGCTCCAGGCAGGGAGAATCCTCCTGCCTCACAGACAGACGCTCCTGGGGAGGAACCGCCCTGCTGCCTCAGGAGGCTGTTGTGGGGAGTGGAGCCTTGAGCCACCACCACCGTCTTGCAGCAACTGGGAGCTGGAAACCTGGGGGCTGAGGGTGGCAGCAGGACAGAAGGAGGTGAGGTCGCTGACCACATCTGTGACAGCTGGAGCAACCAGTCTGCACTTCCTTGATTTGTGAGAGGATTTCTCTCTGCCACCCAGCACTAGAGACTGTGGGGAAAATCATGGGGAGGGAGGTCGTGTCATCCAGGTAAGATGGTGCAGACAGACCTGCAGATCATCATTTCATTCATTTATTTATTCATTCACTCATTCATTCATTTATTCAAAAATTGTTTATCAAGCACTTACTACATACAAGATGCCTTCCAGGGATCAGGGGGTTTAATGCTTAGGGGCACAGGTCCTCCAACCGGTATTTGGGCGAGCGGCCCCACGCATGGACGGCAAGTCCACACGGGCCTCGGTGCCCAATTATCTGCACCACACTCTCTGAAGCGGAGCCAGCACGAGGAGATGCTGAATTCCAGACTTTTAAGTGGGCTTTTCTGCTTGTTTCTCCTGCAGGACTTGCCAGAGCCTCGAATGTGCTTCTGCACTGAGACCCTCTAAGACACGTGGCTCAGCAAGCCGCTGAGCTCTCCGACCTTGGTGTACCAATCCTCACAGTGGGCTAGTAGTAACAGTAGCCTCCCAGGTCTGAGACGTTGTTGAGAGGATTCAATGAGATGAAGCCCCAAAACTGCCCACCCCAGGGACTGCACATGATAACTGTCACCAAGAGTAGTAGTGGGAACTCCGGCTCCTCGTCTCATTCCCGGGCACCTCCACTCCACAGAGAAAACACTGGTACCCAATCGTAGGTATAACCCGTGTGGGTTAGGGAAATGGCAGGCTCCCGTCCGTCATCCCCTCTGCGGCTCCTGTGTCCCTAGACCTCCCCCTGGTCAGCGGTTCTAGGCTGACATCTAAGGCAAGCCCACTCTTGGGTCCAGCCGAGCCCCCCTCCCCATGGGTGGGACCAGCCCTCTGATACTGCTCCGTGGTCTGTCCACACAGCATTCTCCTCAGGACACAGCCCCCTCACTCCTGGCACCTGAGGGACAGCTTCGGCACACACTTCTAATTCGCCCTATTTCTGTTTTCATCGGATTGGCCACATTCATTTAGAAAAAATGACGGAGTTCTGAAAACACGCTGTAAGGAGTACAGCCCCTGGGCCACTGTCTGCGATGAATTTCACAGAACATACTTCCTCTTGACCACAGTGCGATTGAGGCTACTTGCCAAGAGCCACACAGATGAACAGATCCCATCACAGGCACACTGATGTCCCCGAAAGGAAGTCGCTGGGAAGGAGATGGCCCAGATCTGGCCAGAATTGCAGCTGTCCATCCTCCTGGAGGGAACCAGCAAGGTGACCAGAGAGAAGGTAGGGAAACAGATCCATATTTGACATTAAATGGCTGACCTGGAATCCACTAGGTATTTCTGAATACTATTTCTTAAATTTTGTTTCTTTTTTTAATAAAAGAGCGTGGGGAAAGGATCGGTGATTCCCCCAAACAGAAAGGCTGTTACCTGGTAAAGAACATGCTTAAGACTTAGCAATCTTGGAGTTTCTTTTTTTATTTAACTTACAAATAAGACCCTTGGGTTAGTATTTGAGACGGCTTGGGTATAACATTGGCCTAGACGAATTTTATCCAATTGTTCTCAGTGGAGTGGAAAAGCGTTAACATGCAGGATGAACCCATCATATACACCCAAAGGAAATCAAATCAGGATCTCAAAAGATGTCTGCACCCCTAAGCTCACTGCAGCATTATTCAGAGTAGCCAAGACATGGAAACAACCTGTGTCCATGGATGGACGAATGGATAAAGAAAATGTGATATATGTATACATATATATATGTACACACACACACACACACATAAAAGGGAATATTATTCAGCCATGAGAAAGAAGGAAATCCTGGGGCCGGCCCAGTGGCACAAGCAGTCAAGTGCGCGCGCTCTGCTGCGGCAGCCTGGGGTTCGCTGGTTCGGATCCTGGGCGAGCACCAACACACCACTTGGCAAGGCATGCTGTGGCAGTGTCTCATATAAAATAGAGGAAGATGGGCATGGATGTTAGCCCAGGACCAGTCTTCCTCAGCAAAAAAAAAAAAAAAAAGAGGATGGTTGGCAGATGTTAGCTCAGGGCCGATCTTCCTCACAAAAAAAAAAAAAGAAGAAGAAGGAAATCCTGCCATTTGTGACTACACGGATGGATCCTGGAGGGCATTATGCTAAGTGAAATAAGTCAGACAGAGAAAGACAAATTCTGTATGATCTCACTTACATGTGGAATCTAAAAAAGCCACACTCATAGAAGCAGAGAATGATGGTTACCAGGGGCTGGGGGTGGGGGAGAAGGGAGATGTTGGTCAAAGGTAAAAACTTCCAGTCATAAGAGGAATAAGTTCTGAGGATCTAATGTGCAGCATGGTGACTAGAGTTAACACTACTGTATTGTATAATTGAAAGTTCCTGAGAGTGGGTCTTAAATGTTCTCACCGTGACGAAGAGAAGGTGACGGAGGCATTAGCTAACCTTATTGTGGTGATCGTTGTGCGACATATACGTGTATAAATCATCACGTTGTGCGCCTTAAACTTACCCAGTGTTATATGTCTACTGTATCCCCGTCAACTGGAGACAACTGTAACAAAGGTACCGCACTAATGAAGTAGTTAATGATGGGGGAGCGAGGGGGTGGAACTCTGTGCTCTGCTCAACTTATCTGTAAACCTAAAACTGCTCAAAAAATAAAGTCCATGAAAAATGAATGTAATTAAGAAAGAAAAGAAAAGATGAACCCACCTGCACGGTGTTTGGATCTTATAAATTATGGCTGAAATTAGGCGTGGACAACAGGAGACGGGTTTCCTGGTCTGGAAGCTCTGGATTCCCAGGGAAGTTCTCAGTCCCTCTGCCCACCCCTGCAGTGTGATGGAGCCTGCTGCTGTAGAGGCCACCACGCCCGGGACGCCCCTCCGTCCCATATCAGTCCTATGCAGTAGCTTGTTGGGGGCCAGGCAGGGTGGTTATTGTTGGGTGGTTGTCATTGTGGCTGTATTGTTGATGACAATGACATGTTGTTGCTGTGTTGTTGGGTTGTTGTTTGGGGCTTGTTTTCTTTGTTGCTGTGTTGTTGTCATTGTTGCAATATTGGTGGTTTGTTGTTGTATTATTAGTGTGTTAACATTGTTGCTGTATTGCTGGGTTATAGTGGCGTGGTGGCGTTGGTGTCGTTGCTGTGCTGTTGTGTTGTGGCTGTGTTATTTTCTTTTTTGCTGTGTTGTTTTCTTTGTTGTTGTGGTCATTGTTGGTGTGTTGTTGTCGTTGTTGCTGTGTTGTGGTCATTTTTGCTGTGTTATTGTTGTCATTGCTCTTTGTTGCTGTGTTGTTCTCTTTGTGACTGTGTTGTTGTCATTGTTGATGTGTTGTTTTCTTCGTGGCTGTGTTGTGGTCATCACTGGGTTGTCACTGCACGAACCCTTCTTCCAGGCTACATCACGTCCTGCTCCGTGCCCCTTCACCGTGTATCAGGGAAGGAGTTCGGCTGCAAATCTAAGCTCTGTGGCACCTTAAGCTCATACTATTTCGAGGATCCTCGTTAAGAAAAAAAAATACACACAAAATGACCAAATTTGGTATGAAAGTGAATATTCATTTGGAATGAGAAAAGAAATCAAACTAACTCCAAAGCTGAAAAACTAACAAATATAACAAATACCACACAATCCAGAAAAACAACGTGACATTTTATTAAGTAACGGCCCGACAGCCCTCGGGCCCTCCCTGCCCTGCCCCTCCCGTGAGGCCATCGCAGGATCGTGCGCAGACAAGCAGCATGGAGCCAGTGTGCCTGGCGCCCGATGCCGGCTCTGCCACTCCCTAGCTAGGTGGCCCTGAGGGGAGGGGTCCTCATTCCTCGGTGCCTCCATTTCCTCGTCTGTAAAATAGCATGTCACTGCTGACTGAGCTTCCTCCAAGGTTGTGCCAAAGACCAAGGGGCAGCTCGGGCTGCCACCGGTCAAGCTCGCCTCTGCTGGTCTAGCTAAGTGAGTGCCCACCACTTCCTGATGCTTCCTCCGTAATGAAGCAGATCAGACTAGATGGGCGAGGGCATTCATGTGAGCGCAGCCGTCCTGGCAGCTGTGCTGGTGAGCTGGCACAAACAGGTGTGCAAAGAAGCAATGGAGGGATGTTTACTGAAACACAGGAGGTGGCACCTGGGATCCCCCAGAAGCAGGCCCTGGGACAAGCATTGGAGACAGGGGCATTCCCCTGGGAGGTGGCCCCAGGAAGCCCTGGCCAGGAGTGGGGAGGTGAGCCAGAGAAAAGGACGAGCAGTGAGGAGCGGGGTTATCAAGACGTGCCCACCAGGAGCAGCAGGGCTTGTTCCTTCTGGGAACTAGGGGTGTAAGTGAGTTTCCTTTTGGTGCTATAACAACTCACCCCGAATTTATGCATTGAACAACAGACATTTACTATCTCACAGTTCTGTAGGGCAGCAGTCCAGCATAGGTCTCACTGGGCTAAAATCAAGGTGTGGGCAGGGCTGGCCCTCTGGAGGCCCCAGGGGGCATCTGTTTCCTGGCCTTTTCCAGCTTCTCAAGTTCGCTGCAATCCCTTGGCTCGTGGTGCCTTCCACTGTCTTTGAAGCCAGCAGTGGTTGCTCACATCTTTCTCAGGCTGCGTCTCTCTGCCCTGCCCTTCTGCCTCCCTCTTTCACTTTCAAGAACCCGTGTAATTACATCGGGGCCGCCCAGATAATCCAGAATAATCTCCCTATTTTAAGGTCAGCAGATTGGCAACCTTAATTCTATCCGCAACCTTAATTGCCTTTTGCCATATAGGGTAACATGTTTGCAGGTTCCAGGATCAGGATGGGGATATCTATGAGGGGCAATTATTCTTCTGAACACACCTGAGTAAAATCTGCATCTCTGAATGTTCTCTTCTGGAGAGCAGGGAGCTGGGGTATTTACACACCATCGCGCATTGGTGGGGCTGCTCCAGGTGTTAATCGTTGGCCACTTCTGGCTGCCCTGGGCCAAGTAGAGCAGACGCCTGCTGCTGGGAAAGACCTCAGGCGAGGAGACCCCACAGTGCTGGGAGAGGACGCTGGGCCTGCCTGAACACGCTGGGAGAAACCCTGGTGCATCCGGCCTGTCACTTTCCCCAAGAGCAGAGAGTGACGTTGGAACTCCGACTCCTCCTCTCACTGCCCCACCCTGCCCAGAGGATGCGGGAGGCACAGGGCCCCCACGGCAGGAGGGCCCTTGGGGCATCCTGTGCTCTTCAATTCTGGCCGTGCCCTGGGCACATGTTTCACTCCAGCTGAGGGGCTCAGAGACCCAGCCCAAGCCAGGACAGACAGGTGGGGGTCCCAGTTAGGTCACCAGGGGCCTGGGGCCATAACTCTGATCTCTCCAGGAGAAAAGCAGCAGTGGGCCGAAATCCACGCCTTCTGAAGGCAGGCGAGGGTGTCCTTCCACCTTGTGGAGACTTGGCCGTGCGACTCTCGCCTGCTCCGCACAGAAGCCTCTTTATTCCTCAGACACCAAAGGAGTCCTTTTCCCCCAGCACCCCCCCAATGACATTTCGTCAGCAGCCTCCTCGGCCGGCCTCTCCCCTACCTAAGCATGCCCACACGCCCGCAGGCCCCCCGTGGGACAGCGTTGGGCACCGGCCTGCCCTGCGCTGAGGGTCCTGTGTGCCCGAGGAGGCTGGCTCTCCAGCCGCAGCTGCACCAGCTCGAGTTTCAGCCGGCCGCCAATTCCCTCTCCCTGACAAACGGCCTCAGAAGGCGCCGGCCAGAGACTCCCACCTCAGGCAGCACTTCCGCTCTCCTGGCGGCTCCGCTGCCTCCGGGGCCGCGGCCGGGCAGGGCTGGCAGAGCCCGGGGCCCATCAGCCGCATGTCCTGTCTCTCTCTGTGTCTCTCTCTGTGTCTCTGTCTCTCCCTGTGTCTCTTTCCCTTTTTCTCTCCCTCCCTTTCTTTCTCCTTCTCCTCCTCTCCCCCATCTCTCCCACTCTCTTTCTTTCCCTCATTTCTTCCATGTCTTGTCCTCGTCCCTATTACTCTCTCTGAAGCTGCATTTATTATACTAACTCGTGATTTGGGCGCAGTGGGGAATTCCAGCCGCCAGAGGACGAGGGGCCGTGGAGGGAAGGCAAGTGAGCAGCCCTGGGGCACCTGCCTCGGGGGGACATCCTGAGGGGTTCTCCTTCTCCATCAGCCACACACTCACATGCATGTACAAACATGCACATACACACACTCACCCACACGCTCACACACACATGCACACATTCATACACGTGCACGCTCACACACACAAACTCACACGTGATGCCGTGATTTGCCCAGTCTGAGCTGATAAAAGCCAGCCATGAGGAAAGGAGCCCAGCCTGGCTTGCTCACATATGCTGACAGGCCCGGGACCCACAGGGCGCTGGGCCTCCATTCATGCCTTGAATCATTTATTCCCTGCCTCTAGGAACTTCCATTCAGGGAGGACAGACTTACCCCTACGAGTTGGTTTCTATCTGGTGAAGGAACCAAGTTGGGAGCCCCCAGTTCGTCTCCTGTTCTCATGCTGTCCCCATCCTGGGGACATCCTCCTTCCCTTCCCAGCACATGAGGCAGCGCCCGTGACCTGGGCTGCCTGCCTCTCCCACTTGGTCTTCTCTCCAAATGCCGCAGAACTCCCCGGGCCCTCCACACCACCTCCCCAAGCACGCCTGCCCACTCACCACTGGGCCTTTGCTCGTTTGGAGCCTCCCGGAAGGCTCTCCCCACTTCTCGGCCGCCACCTCCTACTGTTCCTTCAAGGCAGGGTTGCAGTGACCCCTCCTGCAGGAAGACCTCCGAGAGCACTCCTGGCTCCGGGGCTCAGGGCTCAGCGTCCCCACGGCACCCTGGGCACCCTCATTCGTCCGTGCCTTTTGTCACGGAATGTCCAAACAGACTCAGAACTTCATACGTGTCCCTTTAGATGCTAACAAAAAGTAATGCAGGCCCCTCCCCAGCAGTCCTGAGTTCTGGCAGCCAGTGGAGCCTGGGGCCCAGCTGAGCTGAGCTGAGCCAGGCGATGATGGGCAGCCCCGAGAGACAGACGGGGCAGGACACCCCTCATCGGTCAGAGACACCAGCTTCCCTTCCACTTGGAAACAAAGCCAACACCTCACAAGGGGAAGGAGCCACAGGAAGGATCCCTCAGAGGGACGGAAACCTCAGCCTCCATCCTCCCACGGGCACTTACTGTGCGCTGCACGGCTTCTGGCAATCACGGCTGTGGGCCCTCCCGCAGGTGAGCAGTGCAGCTCTGCCCTGCGGGCGCCCCCAGGGCTCTCCTCCCTGTAACATCAGGTGCTCCTCCAGCAGCGGCCAGGGTGACAGGCACCCCCGTTCCCACCTGGGCACCATAACACAAGGGCCGGTGGGGCCCAGGTGTCAGAGACCTGCAAGCTCCTGCTGTGTTACTAGGATTCGCCAGCCCTGTTTCCTCTGCTCCCCTAAGTCCCGAGCCAGCCAGGCCGCTTCAGGAGAAGCAGCTTCCCCACACCCTCTCTCCATTCCTCCCGAGAAGCTGCCCAACAGGTACTTCTCTTCTTCACGCATAACCCCCGGCAGAGAGTCCTGGGTGCCTCCTCCATCTGCCCCAGCCCCATGCCCGGCCTGTCAGCTGCCTGGAGATGCTCTGCCTGGGGTGAAGCGTCTCCCTTTTGGTTAGCTGGGAGGTCCGATTCAGGGACTCATCCTAAAAGGTCTATCCCCCCTCACCTCCCTGGCCTCATCTCCTGTCACTCCCTCCAGTTGGCTCCCTGGAATCAGCCACACTGTCCTCCTTGCCTTCCTCTCATATGTCCCCCTCTCCTAGAATGCCCTTCCCCCCGAAACCCACACAGCTCCCTCACCCCCTTCAGGTCCTACCTCAAGGTTCATCACCTCCAGAGGCCTTCCCAACAACTCTCTTTGAAATTACAGTTTCAGGGAAGCAAAGGTCTAAAAACAATTCACTTCCATTCTATTAACAACTGTTTAACGTCCGCTGGACACCAAACCCCGCGCCAGGCCCTGGGGTGCAAGCAGGAAGCCACATCTGAGCGATGCCTCTTACACCAGTGGGGAAACTGAGGCTCAGCGGATGAATCCGTGTGCCTTAGGCCACACGGACTCTGAGTGGGAGTCAGGCCCAGGGAGGAGGAGGCCTGCGAGGCTCCCTTTAAGGAACAAGGCCAAGCGGTGATTTATTGCGGAGCAATATCTGGGGAGATGTGAGCTAGAAGCAGTCCGGCAGGCGGTGATGGCTTTCACAGCAGACAACCAGCCCCTGTTTGGACGGAAAGGTACCCTGACGGCTATAATTTAATTGTGTTTCTGTGTTGCAGTTTAATCCATTTTAAACATGGGCGGGGGGGGGGAGCTGGACATGAAGACTAGGAGTGAAATCCACACTGGAATCTTCGAGAGAGCTGGCCACCCTGGGCCACGTGGGGTGGGCTAACAGACATGGTGGGGTGTTCCAGCTGGCGGGGCTCAGAGTGAGGGTATAATAAGAAGATAAGTTTCGAAATCACTGAAGAGCTCGAGAGGGCCTAGCTGCACCTTGGAACTAGCAGGGGACAACAGCCCACATGGACTGAGGGATGACTTTGCATCAGACGCTGCTGTATCACACACCCTGGTCCTTATGGTCCTGGGAGGCAGCAGCAGCATCATCACCACCCCTCTGTAAAGATGAGGAGGCTGAAACACAGAGACATTAATAACTTTCCTGAGAACACACAGCAAGTAAACGATGAAGCCAGGATACAAACCCAGGCTCTGAGGGTGGGACTGGGAGTGGCTGGAAACCTCGCTGTGAATTTCAGGCTGGAGGAGAAGCCAACAGTGAGCAAAGAGTCAGAGGTCACAGCTATCTGAGATGCAACTGCAAATTCCCGGGGGCCTGCTATCAGGCAAGAAAAGGGAATAAAGGCATCCTGATTGGAAAGGAAGAAGTAAAATTAACTTGACTTACAGATGACATGATCCTGGACATACAGAATCCTAAGGAACCCACGCACACACACGCTAGAACTAACGCACAAGGTCACAGGACACAAGATCAATACACAAAAATCAGTTGTGTTTCTACACACTAGTGATGAACAATCCACAAATGAAACTAAGAACACACTTCCATTCACAACAGCGTCACGATAGCACCACCAGAGAGATGGGGGGACTTGGTTCCTCCACCCTCATTCATCCGCACATCCAGGAACTCACCTTCCACCCCTGGGAGACACAGCCACCCACGCCTCCGTCAACGTGCCCTTAAACTCCCCTCAATCGCCCCATTTCACCATGACATCCATGTCCTACCCGGTCCCTCTTCCCTCTGTATTCTTCCCAACCCGGTGACACCCACTTCCTCCAGGGGCCTCACTGTCCAGCGCCCCGCGGCTTCCCCTCGGTTGAGCGCCTGACACAAATGCCGTGCAGGGGACTCCAGCTGGAAATACCGTTGGCTCTTATTTCCTGAACTGTAAGCTTTTTCTCCCCATCTCCTCCGGAGAAAGGGTCGCCACGGCTTATATTTCTTATTTTACATGACACTTCCAAGCTCCTGTGTGTCGGAATCGTTGTGGGTGGTTCGGCGAAGACAGAAGTCTGTGACCTGGCGAGCGGGAGGAGAAGCTGACCTCCTCGCGCGCCAGGAGAAGCATCCTGCTTGGCAGGAAAGGCACGGAGTTGAAGACTTCCAGGAGGGAGAGAACAAGAGCGAGGAAAATCCAGGAGGGCGCCGCGAGCAAAGGCTCCAGTGCCTTGGCAAGTAGGGGCCGGGAGGGCTGCACGTTGGAGAGTGAAGGAGGCGGGCTGGTAAACCGAGGCAGCCCTGGCTCTGGGGCAGCTGGCAGAGACCCCAGGAAGGCTGGATGACTGAGTCTACCAGCCAGGCTGGGCCTTCGGAGCTCCTCTGCCCTGTCCTGTTCCCCGCCAGTGACGGGGCCAGTCAGGCTCCCTCCCTAATATTTCACCCGAGCTGGGAGAGAAGCAGCTCTCAGCTTGCTAAACTGGCGCTGGAATGAGCTCATCGCATTTATTCACAAATAATTCATCCCACACACAATCCCGAGCACCTACTGTGTGTCAGGTGCTGTTCTCAGCCCAGGGGAGACAGCAGCGAACAAAGTGGAGAAAAAGTTCCCGCCCTCGTGGAATTTATATTCCGGTTCGGGGAGAGAGAAACTTTATTTTTTATTTTTATTTTTTTGGTGAGGAAGACCAGCCCTGAGTTAACATCCGATGCCAATCCTCCTCTTTTTGCTGAGGAAGACTGGCCTGGGTTAACATCCATGCCCATCTTCCTCTACTTTATATGGGACGCTGCCACAGCACGGCTTGACAAGCGGTGCCTCGGTGCGCGCCCAGGATCCGAACCGGCGAACCCCGGGCCACCGCAGAGGAGCGTGCGCACTTAACTGCTTGCGCCACCGGGCCAGCCCCGAGAGAAACTTTACAGTAAAATAATCAATAATAATCTAAATACCTGGCATGCCAGCCAGTGGGAAGTGCTGTGGAAACAAAGTGGATGGCGTGGGTAGGGCCAGGATGCAGTGGGGGGCAGGGGGAGTCGACAGGGAAGGGGTCGGGGCAGGGCTGGGCGGACCCTCCAGGCCACTGTGAGCTCTTTGGCTTCTGGAGGGGTTTCAGCAGAGCAGCAGCAGCTCCCCCGGGGCCCTCTGGTTCTCTCCCCATCTTTCTTCCAGCCCCCGCTGCAGACGTGTCCTGAGAAAAACTGACCGGTGGAACCTGAGAGAAATTTCCAACCAGTTCTGCGCCTGCCTCAGCAGAGAATGAGGGAAGTGCTCCTCTGTCTCCCTCCCTCTCAGCAGCTCAGGGCCTGCTTTGTCCCTGACAACCCCTCCTGCTCTCCGTCCCCTTTCTTCCCTGCCCGGGCTTTGGGGCTAAATGCTGTTCTCAGTAACAGAGGATCAGAGATGCTGCACTCCATCAGCCCCTCCTGGCCAGAGACCCTGGACCAGGTCAGCAAACTTTTCCCGGAAAGGGCCAGAGTGTGAGCAGTGTAGACTGTGTGCCATGGTCTCTGTCGTAACTACTCACCTCTGCCGTCACAGTGCAAAAACAGCCACAGGCTCAACATAAACGAATGGGCATGGCGGGGTTCCAATAAAGCTTCATTTACAAAGCAAGTGGTGGGCAGGATGTGGCCCCAAGGCCGTAGTTTGCTGACCCCTGCCCTAGAGTGCCAACTGGCTTCACGTGTTTGTGAGAGCACTCTGGGGTTCTCAGTGAACGTGGAAGAAATAATAATAGTAGCAATAATAATAACGATGATATATGCTGAGTGCCAACTTCCTGTCATGTCATTCTTCCTCTATTGAATATTTATTGAGCTGGGAATACAGTGATGAAGGATGAGGGGACCCCTGCCCCCCAGAGCTTGTCATCTGATGGACACTTCCCAGACACCACACAAGGTAGCCCCATGTGACAGGTGAGGACACTGAGGCTCAGGGAGGTGACATGATGTGCCCACGGTGACACAGATGCTGAATCTCAGTCACTCCTACTCCCGTTTGACACCCACAGGGCCTCACCACCTGGACCTCCCCTCAGCCCCCGGCAGTGGGACAGCCCTCAGCCACGAGCTCATGCCAGAAAACGGCCCCGGTGGAAGCAGAGAAGAAACCACCGGGCCCTCGTGCCTCCTCGAGCCCCCACATGAAACAACGAGCTGGTATTTCCCAGCGATGCCTACGTGACATCATCTTTGACACTCCCTTTTAAACAAAGACTTTATTCTCTTGCCAATGTCTTCCTCCTCAGACAGGAAGAAGCTTTGATCTATCGATTACATTCCTGTGCTCGTCAGGACTTCGGCGGGACGACTTCTGTCAGGGTGACAAGCGTCCCCGAGCTGGCACCACAGATGACGGACGTGCCTTTGACTAACGGAGTGTAAGAAAGTGAGTTGGCCCCACCGGCGCCCACATGACAGACAGGCCCACGGGCTCCGTGGGGAGCGAGGCGAGCCCCGGCCTGCCCCGACGTGGGAGCCCGCACAACCCACACGGAAAGGCACTTGGCGCCACCGCTGTGTCCTTCCCAGCAGCAGCGCTGCGTCTCCTAGAGACCAACTCACCTGGAGGCTGGACCCTCAGCCATCATGCCTCGAGATGAGGCCTTCACACGGCAGGAGGTCCCTGATCAAACGAAGGCTCCGGCAAGACAGGAAGAAGCAAGCCTTCCAGCCTGGCTCCAGAGGTGAGTGGTCAGCAGACGCAGCAGGGAGGGGGCAGCCTGCGCCACTGGGCATCCGAGCAGCCGCAGATGACGGCGCCTGAGGAGCTGGCTCCCGGACCCACCAGTCAGATGGAGACGGACGGCCCGGCTCCCCAGGAGGGACCCGCCGCCAGCCGGCAGCACTGGGACCGGCATGGCCTGGCTCCTGCCCTGTTCCCTCCCAGGGCGCCTGAGGGGTCCCAGGCCAGCGCCCGTGGCTCACCCATGGCCGGTCAGAGCCCCTCAGCCATGTCTGGATGCGCGGCTAGCCCAGGGAAAACCCCCAGACACACGATACCGGGAGGGCTGGCTCTGTTGAGCCGCCGGGCCGGGAGGCTCATCCTCAGGCCCTGCGAGGCCCCGCTCGCCGCCCGGGCGCCGGGAGCAGGCGGCGCGGGAAGCTGGGCAGCGAGGGCAGAGCCGGGAACTACGGCCCCCCGTTTCTGAACAGCCTGGAGCTAAGTGTGGTTCTTACATTTGTAAAGTGTTGTAAAAAGTAAAAACAAGAAGAATGTGGGGCCTATGTACTTGGCTCACAGAGCCGATAGTATTCGGATCCAGCCGTTCACAGACAGTGTCTGCTGACCCCAGAAGAGAGTCCAGTAGCCAGAGGGGGACTGGCTGCCGCACTTACCCGAACTCAGAAGGCAGGAGCTGGGGGGAGCGGATGGCTCTCAAGGAGCTGCATGGCCTTCGGTGAAGGACAGCCGGCTCATGGGACCTCCTCCACACGGGAGGGGAGCTGAGGGGTAAGCACCCCACCTCCCCCTCCTCTCTCCCACCCTCTCGTGCCAGGCCCCACATGAGCCAAACCCCCCGGGAGCAGAGGTCGGGGTCCCACGGCAGACTCCACATAGGCCGGCCTCCCAAGACAGAGGGCAGATGGGGTGCGTGGGGGTGCAGCACCCTGCGGAGAGGGGCATTTATCCTGCTTTATGAGGATTATGAGGAACAGAATCTCAGAGAACTGAAGTGACTGGCCCAAGACCACCAGCTCTGCACGTCTGAGCAGGCACCAGGACTCTGCTCTCTCTGGCCCCAACCTCAAGCCCAGACGTCCGCATGGGCTCAGCTAAAGCCCCAGCAAGCAATGAACTGGCTTTGCCACTGACCCTGGAGATCATCGCACTCCCTCTCCTGCTTGGCTTCCACACTCACTAAGCCACCTTCTGAGTATAATTCTGTCTCTGGTGTAGATTTCCTACAGGGCGAAATTGCACTGGCCATCGTGTAACCATCCAGACCACGCCACAGATAGGGGCTCATCATGAAGGACTCATTCAGTCCCGGGAGGGAATGCATGGACCAGCTGACACCAACATCTGGCCCCACCTTGGTCCCCTCCTCACCACGGACGGGCACTCTGGCATCTCGGTTTACACACTGTTCTCTTGTGAGTTGGGTTAGTGTGAGTCAGCCCTCCAGAATCTGAGCACCTCTGGGGCCCAGACCAGATCACATTTCTGGACCTACATTAAGGGCGTAGTGACCTCAGCCAGGCCCTGCTTCCCGGGGGCCCCTGCTTGGGCCCAGCTTGCATCCCCTGGGGAGGTCCTCAATCAAGCCTCCTCCAGATCACAACAGAGAGGAGTTCACAATGTCGCTCCATCAGAATACCTGGGGAGGGCTGGGAGCTGTGTTTGCATGTGTTTCAGCAAGGCATCAGGATCCAACACTCAGCTGTCTTAGAGAAACTACGTGCATTGCTACTTTCAAATGCAAAAGAAAGTAAAAACTGTCTTTGAAAATTAGGAATAAGAAGAACGGGGCTCCGCCCACTGACGCTGCTGAGAGTCTTCCGCATGCAGGTTGTGAAGACAGAACTGCCACACCACTGGTCTTGCAGCTCCCCGGGTTCCCGGACCTCTGGAGGGGAAGGGTTCCCAGGAAGGCTGCAGACACCAACCAGAGGCTGCTGCACGTGACCACCGTGTCTGAAGAGACCCCTAAGCACGGTGGTGCGCTCGCAGAGCACACGGGCTGACTGGGTGCTGCCCCAGACCCCTTTCTCTAGAACAACTAGAGCGGAGTGGCCGGGAGGCTTAAATGAAACAGTATTTGAAAACCATTGAGCACAGCGGCTCCTGGTGAACTGTGAGGGACGGGTGGAGGGGTGGTAACCAGAATCAGGAAGAGAGGCCTTGTCATTCATGATGGAATCTTGTGGAAGTTGTCGCTGATGGGATAAGAACTGTCACCAGAATCACACTGCAAACCCGGGGCTGGCACTTTTTCCTCGGAGCTGTACTGAGCTCCACAGCTTTCCTCCTGGCAAGCTTGGAGGAGGGCCAGGGGGCTCCCGGAGAGGGAGACGCTGCACAGACCCACAGGCAGACACCCGGAGACCACGGCCAGCAGACTCAGCGCCAATCGCTTGAGGCTGCAGCTGACCCACACAGACCGCGCCACCTCCGAGGCACGTCCTGGGGGGCTCGAAGCTGCGGCAGATAGTCACGTGGGTGGTCTGCATTAAACCCCACCTGCCAGCACTCACAGCCAGATGATCCCCTCTCAGGCTGGCTCTGGGCTTGGCCATGTGACTTGCTTTGGCCAAGGGGACACTCGCCAGTGTGACGTAAGCACAGGCTTGATAAACACTTATCCCCAAGGCGCGGCCGTTTGGAACCTGAGGCCATGCTGTGAGGAAGCAGAGGTGCTCCTGCTGGAGAGAGAGGCCCCAGGAGAGGCAGTGGAGACAAGACACTCGGGGAGAGGTGAGGAGAGATGGGCCAACCCGCGTGGAGATGCCGCACAGAGCTCTCAGCTGAACGCAGCCAGCGAGTGACCCCAAGACACTGCATGAGCAGGACCACCGCCCCGAAGCCCACAGGGTCATGGGAAACACAGAATCCTGGTTTAAAGACACGACATTTGGGGGCGGCCTGTTAGGCAGCAGTGGGTGACTGAACAAATGCCCACCCGCCCTGTCCCCACAGATGACTTTGCCTCTTTAGCTCATCTCTGTTTGCACCTAAAATTACGACAACATAAGTGCTGACGCCAACAGCCCCCTGCGGGGCTGATTCCTTTGGAAAGGCATGCCGGAAGCCAGGACGACCCAAATTCTACCCACCCTGGACGAGCAGCCATGAAGAACGGACACCACCATTCATCGCTGTTTGTGCTGAGCTCAACGGCCCCCATAGTCACTTCTTGTTTCCTGTGCCCTCCGTCATCGCTTGCACATCTCTGGCTGAGCTGCCCAGCCTGCGAGCTGTGATGTCAGGACCCAGTAGGGCAGTTAATGACCAACCCAAAGTCAACAACCCGCACAAGTGGCCCTTTGACTAGGGGAGTCGCAGGGGCGGCTCCCTGGTGGCATTCGAGCTATCTAAGAACGTCAGCCTAATGGTCCTGTTTTGCATGGCCTTTTCTGCTGACAAGGCTTGCAGGGGGCGGGGGAGGGGCGGGGGAATTTAGTGGATGGAGCGGGTCCCTGTGAGTCTAAAGCCAGGAAGAGGCCCCCCATTAGGAGGCAACTGCAGGACTTCTTTGAGTGTCCGACGTGTGCCAGGCACCGTGCTAGGACGTTTAGATACAGAATGGCATTTTTCAAAAGCTCCAACCACAGCGGATCTTTAGGGCACTGAAACGACGCTGTGAGGGTGGGACGGTGACGTCACCACTTGTCTGAACCCACTGCATGTACAACTCCAGGAGTGAACCCTTCTGTGAACTATGGACTTTAGTTAGCAATAATGTATCAATATGAGTTCCTCATTTGTCACAAACGTATCACACTAACACAAGATGTTAACAGCATGGGTAACCGTGAGGGAATGGGGGCATATGGGAACTCTACTCCCTGCTCAATTTTCTATAAACCTACAACTGCTCTAAAAAATAAAGTCTAATAATGTAGAAACAAGGAAGGAAGGAAAAAAGGGAGAGAGGGAGGAAGGAAGGCAGGAAGGAAAGGAGGACCTGGAAAGTTTTGAGACTTTGGAGCGTCTGGTCACTCTTCTTACCCGGGAGATGTGAGCATTATGCTGTCCGACCCTGCAGGACTGGGCGGCTGGGGGAAGTCAGGGCTGGGGCCGCCAGCTAGGAGGCTGTTACAGTAACCCAGGTGTGAGCAGGCGGTGCAGACCAGGGGCGCAGCGCTGGGGGTGAAGTCAACATTTCTGGGGAGCAGGGCAGGAACAGAGAAGAGAAAAGTGGTGCCCACCTAGCCAGGCTCGCTGGGAGCTGTCGTCATGTTATAACTGTGTGCGCAGGCTCTGTCATGTGGGGTGAGGCATTCCTGCAAATAAAATAAACATTAGTGAGTTTACAGATGTAGTATACTCTGTTCAAATCCTATGAGTGGTGTTCTAAGAAACAACAACTTACGGAAGAAAAATAAGTCTTTAAATTGGCGATTTTGACTTGTGATTCTGTGCAGTGCTGTTAACATTCCTAGAAGATCTGAACGTGGCATTATTTCCGGTGTATGAATATTGGCTCCAGGATACTGATCTCTGCAAATACTTCAGCAGAAGAAATGCAAACAGAAGAAGTAAACAGAAGAAGAAAATCACTGTGGAATACTCCAAGTGAAATCGGAAACCCATCTTAAATTTAAATTTGCAAAACCCAATTGCAACGGCAAAACTGTGATCAGGCCAGCAGACAATATTCTTTCACCATTAAAAAAGGAACTGAACTTCCAGGAAGCAACAGGCACCTAAGGCCCAAGCTGCAGATGCTCCAGGATGCCCTCTCAGCAGCCCGACCAGCCTGAAGGCCACACAGAGGAAACTTTTCTACCTCCGGATCGTTTGTTACAAAACAAACATGGGATCTTCAGATGGGCCATTAATGGGTGGTGTGCTTTCAAATTTTATCTTTAAGATTGATATGTTTTAATTACTAAATATTGGTGGTGCTTCAATTTTTTAAATTTTTATTTGACTTTTATTTTGTGTTCATGTATCTTACTTCTAATATGTTCTATTAGCGAATGTCTGAATCAGGTACAGATTAACGTGAAATGCTATCAATTATTGAATTACATAATATTGTCAAAATATATTGATTTAAAACAATAATAAACCATGCATTTGTTATATTTTTTAGTTAAAAAAAAACTCTGCAACTTTTCAGATAATCCAATCACAGAAAAATGATTTACCATTTACTATCATGGTCTCTCATTCTTATTTAAATCACATAAATAAAGTGTTGTGGAAAATGTAGAACAACTTAGGATTTCAGGAATTCTCGCGTTTTCCCAGGAATTCTACGTGTTGTTCCCAAATCCCAAAGATTCAGGGCCGGCCCGGTGGCGTAGCGGTTAAGTGCACGCCCCGCCGCTGGCGGGCCCGTGTTTGGATCCCAGGCGTGCACGGACGCACCACTTGTCAAGCCATGCTGTGGTGGCGTCCCATATAAAACAGAGGAAGATGGGCACGGATGTTAGCACAGAGCCAGTCTTCCTCAGCAAAAAGAGGAGGATTGGCAGATGTTAGCTCAGGGCTGATCTTCCTCGCACACACACAAAAAAAAAACCCTAAAAACCAAAGATTCATATGTGTTGGGAATTTGGAACTCCTGGCCTGATCTGAGTAGCGGGAGCCAATATGGGTGAGAGAATGGAACAGGATGAGGGCACGGAGCAAGGGGATGAGACAGCAAAAAGGAGACGCGTCCTGGAGAGGCAGCAAGGCCAGCAGCCGAGTTCTTTGGCATCTGCATTGGTGACCAGAAGGTGGAAGAATGGAGACAGGGCCGACACTTGGGCTGGGAGATCCACCATATACCCCAGTCTTGCCCTCCACTGCCATCCCTTACGGACCCTGGGGCAGGGGGTGCCCACATGCTCTGCTCCAGCTGCTGAGGGTGGGGACACGGTCTGGCTGGACCCCTCAGGCCACGCAGGTGGCCGCCCCTCCAGACAGACACGAGCACTCCCCAACCGCCCACCACACACAGGCTGGGGGAAGTGGGTGGGCAGGATCTCTGAGCCTCGGTCCAACTTGGCCCAAGTCGGGCAGTGGCTTCCCAACCTCGTCAGCGGGGCCTCTGAGCGGCTGGACCTGAGGCCCTGCCTAAACACACGGTATTTTTCTTTGAGGCTTATGAGCGCTTATCCATGTCATAAATTGTCACCTCCTTCCACTGAGGGATTCCAGGCCTGCGTTTCCAGGGAGGTCTCAGCTCTCCCAGGCGCAGGGAAATGAGGGCTTCTGATCAGCTCACCGAGAACTAAGAGCGACTCCCACACGGGGATCCTGGAAAACTGGCTCCGGGCGCTCACCCATTCGCTCACTCACTCACTCAACAAACACTCAGCAAGTGCTCTCTCCAGGTCAGGGCCGGGCTTGAAGTTTCAGATGTGCAAAGAACACACAGTGCAGAGAGGAGGACACACACGTAAAATGCGGTCATCTTGTAGAGACACATACTGAAACATCTGCGCCTGAGAGGGTAGGATGTCTGGGATTGCTTCAAAATTAACCGAGGAGGGAAGTGGCTGGGTGTGTGTGAGGGGCAGCCCAGCCTCAGGAGGAGGGTTCCTAGGGCTGGGGCAGGTCATAGACAGGTTTATTATCCTGAGCTGTCCACCTCTGAGAAGCAATTTCAGAAGAAATTATGACACCAAATGATAACAGTCACGCTGGGGCTGTACAGTGTAAGCGCCCGAGGGCTCAGCCAGAGCACCCAGCTCAAAGCCCAGCTCTGCCACTTACCAAGGGGTGTGGCCTTGAGCAAATGTCCTAACCTCTCTGTTCCTCAGTTTCCTCATCTGTAAGATGCAGATAGTAATAGTAATAATAGAACTGTGGGAATTAAGTGAGTCACTGTCTGTGACACACCTGGTGAGTGCTCAGGAGGGTCAGCACCCAGTGAGCTCTCCCCACCTGGAGTGATTCTCTTCATTTTCTAGATGATGACACTGAGGGTCAGGGTGGTGGGGAGACTTGTTCAAGGCCGTACAGCTAAGGAAATGGCAGAGCCAGGATTGGAACCCATATCCGTGGGGCTCCAAAGTCCTTTCTGCTCCAACGTGGAATTGGATGGAAACGGTGCAGCAGAAGTGGGAACCTTGGTGGGCTTTGATGGACACAGCGGGCTGGCAGTGAGTGCCTCAGATGGCCCTGATGCCCGCCAGGAGCAAAGACTTCCTTCCTCGGGGATGCCATCACCTCTGCCACCCGAGTGGGCCCTGCAGGGGTCCTGAATGTGATCAGAGTCTGAGAGGGAGTAGTTCTGGGGAGACTCGGGCTGAAGGTGTGGGGCAAGCCTCTAGGAGCTGGTTTCTGCCACTTTCTCTACCCTGTGCTGTCCAGTGATCCCTGCGGTTCCTCTGGGTCCTAACTTAGACATCACCTCACTCAGGAAGCTCTCCCCAGCCTCCACAGCTTGGTGGCACCTCAAAAATTTAAATATGGAATCAGCATGGGACCCTGCAATTCCACTCCCGGGTGTAGACCCAAGAGAAGAGAAAACAGGTTCTCAAGCAAAAATTCATACATGAATGTTCATAGCAGCATTATTCATAATAACCAAAAAGATAGAAACAGCCCAAATGTCCATCAACAGATGAATGGAGAAGCAAATTGGGGTATATCCAGACAACGGAGTATTACTCAGCCATAAAAAGGCATCAAGAACTGACAGGTGCTATGATGTGTATGAACCTTGAACACATGCTCAACGAAAGAAGCCAGACACAAAAGGCCACACAGGGCATGATTCCACGGACATGAACTGTCCAGGACGGGCAAATCCATAGAGACAGAAAGTACATGAATGGTTGCCAGGGGCTAGGGGAGGGGGATGGGGCGTGACTGCTAATGGGTACAGGGTCTCCCTTTGGAGTAATGAAAATGTTTTGGAACTAGGCAGAGGTGGTGGTTGCACTAAACTGCCACTGAATTATTCGCTTTAAAATGGTTCATTTTATGTTATGTGAATTTAACTTAAATTTTTTAAAAAAAGCAAAATGAAGCCTAGGACGATGTGGAGCCCTGGAAAGTCCATTATTCCCTTCCTGGCATTATATAAGCTCGAAGCTGGCGATAGGAGAGGAGGTGGCGGGAGGGAGCTGCAGGCCAGGAACGCAGGGTGTGGCTCAAAATGCTCGTGGTTTAGTACCAGGAAGCCTGAGCAATACCATAAATCAGGATTTTTTGACGGGGTTGCTTGTGCTGAGCAGAACACAGTGTATTGAATATCCCGAGTAGGGGCGAGTGCCGATTGCCAGGCCCTGCCAGGGGGGCGGCCTCTAATTTGACACTGGCCTCAAACTGAAAACTGCTCAATGAAAAACTAGGTTTCAACATTTTAACAAAAATGGAGCTGGAACCAGCATTACACATGAGCCAGAGCATTTTGGTAACCGCAAAGACAAAGCAGATGGACAAACGCCTTGCACATCTGAAGCAGTTGGAGGATAATTCCTCTTCTGGGGCTCGCTATGGAGCTCAGTGTTGTGGCTGCAGGTGAGAACACGTGGGCCCAGGCGAGCTGTGTCTGCCCCGTCACACCCAGAAGGCTGGGAGTTACTCTCCACCCATCCCCTCGAGCGCTTCCTCTGCCCGACTCTGTGGGTCCAGAGGTGATGGCACTCAGGGACCGGACCCCAATGTTTCTGGACCTGGTAGGCTAGAAGCAGACTCAGGCAGTTCGTGTAACCCCCAGTGTTTTCTTTCCAGAAGTTCTAAGTGTGTAAAGCTGGATTTGGGGTTTGGGGATGTTCCCGTCTGTGCCCGTGAGCCGTCTCTTTCATCAACCTTTTAGTAAGAAGCTGTGAGTCCTGAATCTGCCCTTGGGGATGCTCAGGACAGGGGAAATAATCCCACACACAGATGCTCCTGATCCAGAGGTGAGAAATCTCTTCAAATACAACACTCTGGCCTCTCTGAGCCGAGGTTTTCTCATCCGTATGCTAGGGCTACCTGGACCACCTCGTCGGGCTCTTCTGAGAATGAAACTGGCTTTTGCGCTCTGGTCCCTCTACCCGGCACCTTCCTCCTTCCCTTTCCTCATGGGCCAAGTCCACCACCCCTCACGTCTCACCTGGAACCTGAATCTCCCAGGGCTGCCTTGCCTGACCTCCAGACTGGGTTAAACCCCTCGTTATACCTCTCATCTGGGTTCCTCTGCTGGAGATCTAATGCTACCTGGAATGATTTCTATCAAGCCCACCCGCATCATCCAGGATCATCTCCCCAAAATCGCAAGATCCTTAACTTAATCATGTCTGCAAAGTCCCTTTTGCCATGTCAGGTCACATATTCACAAGTTCAGGGAGGAGGACAAGGACATCTCTGGGGCCATTCGACCGCAGGTGGGAAAGGTGCCCTTAATCTTCATACAAAATAGACAATTTATGGCCCCATGGAACTGACAGCTTGGTAGGAGAGAAAGATAGCAGAACAATCGCAGGAATAACTGCTCTAAAGGATGGCCAACCTTTCTGTCCAAATCATGACAATGACAAAACATATATATTTATGGAGCACTCACTATATGCCAGGCATTTTGTCCAACATTCACAGACATTATCACACTTCAAACAATTCTGTGAAAGAATGGGTCTTATTAATTCCACTTAACAGAAGTGGAAACTGAGGCATGCAAGGGTAATGACTGGCCGTGGGTTCATATACACATGTGGACCCCAAAGCCCGGGTCTTGGCCACGGTGCTAAATAGGGGACGTCAGTTCTCAGTCATTGACCGCAAGCAGCGTGCCGCATGCTGGAACAGGGACCCAGGAAGTCTCTGTCCTCTTCTTAACGCTTGGGAGAGGAGGAGAGCAGCTCAGCCCCTTCCCCCGACAGTCCCTGGGGGAGTGACTGGAGGGAAGATGTGTTTGCACCTGGCCATCCAGGCCCACCTCAACCTGCAGTCCGGCAAGCCGGGCAAGTGGAGAGGGCACTGGCCGGCTATGGAGCAAATCTAGTCCACCTGGACCACTCGAGCCAGGAACCCGCAAATTGCAACCGACGGCATTATCGAAAGCTTGCAGCGTTCAACTGCATCTCAGTTCTCCCTGGGGAAAGGAATTTTCCTCTTTGGCTGTAAACAAAGTTTCTAACAGTCTTGACTGTGTTTCTGAGATGTGCTTCTCCTCTCTCCACTCAGGACGGTTTTATTGTCCATGTGGCTACAGGGTCGTCCGAAGTACTCACCGTCCACTGACCAGGGGTTTCAGTTACCCAGAACCCAAACATCCAGAACTCATTTGAGAATGAAGAAGGAAGCATCGAGGGTCTCTGAGCATCCACAACACATAGAACAGGCCTGTATACTAAAGCACATGAAATTTACAGTATTGATGCCCCCTGTAACCCATTCTGTGCTGATGTACTTTTACTTTAGACACAGTTCTAACAAACTTGGCTATTTTGTCTATAAATAGATTAAAAGTATCAGATTAGAAAGAAAAAAGAAAAGGATGGTCAGACATGATAGATTCACTGATGACATCAGTGGCTTCTGAGGACCCAATATTTATAGCAATAAAGGCAATCGGGCAAAAATAAAGACGTGAGTGTCGCAGTCAGGAGATGTTAACTGGGAGACAAGAAGCCCTGTGCATGGCAGCAGTCCCTGAGGACGCAGGGCACCAGACAGTACCGGGCATGCGGTGTAACAGCCTCCCACTCTCCACCTCCATTTCCCTCCCGAAAAGTCCAAGACAAAAGCTCAGACCCCAGCGAGGCTGACTGTCCCCGTGAAAGGTAGGAAGACCCGAGAAAACCAGGGTCAGGATGCGAAGCTCACTGTGGTAGGAGAGAGCGACGTGGCGGCCAGGCTCAGGGAAACTCAAAGGACATATAGCTCTGTCTCCAGATCCAGATCCCCCAGGGACTGCGTCCACGCACGCCGGCTCCGTGTGGGGGCCCTAGCAGGTTGTCGCATTTAGGCCTCACAGCTCCCCGAGTTGTGAACACAGCTCCCCTTCTCAGACATGACAGACCTGAGATGCAGACGAGGGGAGTGAGCCTGCAAAGTCACAAAAACAATAATGGAGAAGCGAGGGTGGCACCCAGGGCCATCTGACCCCACAGCCCATGGTCTTCTCCCAATGCTTCTTTCTGCTTTGCCTCCTGACCAGAATCGGGAGACTCTCCTTGATGGGGCGTTGACCCTCTCCGAGGGTTTCATTCTGTCCTATTTTATTTCAGAAAAATGGGGATGAGGCAGCCTAGATTTGAATCTTCTCAAATCCCCACCCAAAAAAATACAAATTGCAATGGGTGAAACTCAGTTATTATGTTTAAATCTACAAGTTCATAATGATTTAAAAAAAAAAAAAAAGCCTAAGTGATTGCCTTTTGAGAATAACAGGTAATCCATTTATCGTGTAGAGAACTGGGTAAATAAAGGAAAGGAAACAATCATTGGTCCTCCTTTTCCTATATGGACTGTACCACTGGGCAGAATGACAGAAGAGGGGAGTGTCTGTGCATAAACTCCTCCAGCTAATAAACAAAACAAAAGGATAGGATTAGAACATCGCTATTTTGCAGCCTCTAATGAATTAATGGAAAGGCACTGAGCATCAATGGCTGCTAACGTCAAAACAGAGAAAGACAGGGAAAGAATCTAGGACAAAAAAATCAGAACTCTCTCTAGTCGGCATGGGAGAGATGAATTCTGGAAATGCACAACAGTAATTTTAGTCACAACAGGTATGCAAGTGTGTGAAAACACAGCTGCACAGGTGTAAACAATATGCTGATGCTTGATTGAGGTAAAGAAATTGTCTTCATGCCTTGGGAGCAGAACTTGTAAATAACCAAAAAGGAAATAAAAACCCTAACATTAATCTAAAAATCTCGTATTTTTATCATAGCCCCATTGAATGTGAATTGCAAAGTTGCATTTAATATGTGTATTTCATTGCCAGGGCAATTTCCATTGTCCCTTATATCTATTTTTGGTGTTGATCCTTGAGGCAACGAATATTCATTTTCAGGAAACAAATCTATGAAAATTATACCAGCTTTTGTGCTGAACGCAAAACGAGTGCGTGTGGGTTCAGCGTTTCCAAGCGGTGAGGGATACACTCTGCACTACTCACCCTGAATTCCTAACATCTGTGGGTCCACAGGATCATTAATTCTTCAGGAAAAGGCCCCTGCCCTAATTAGATTTTACTTTGTTTATTAGTAAATCTCATTCACTGACTTAATGAGAAACAAAAGTCATGTGATAAAAGAGTCACGAGCAATAAAATGTTAACTAAATTTATACAGCAGAGGGCCAGAAATTTTCCCTCCATATCAGCAAAACTGAAATCCACAGTGGAAACAGGAATTGCTATAAATGGCTTCAGATCCAGGCGTGGGGACCTTTTTACAGTCAGGATGTAGCTTATTCCAGTGAAAGCATACACAATGTAGGCATTTAAAGTGCTAGATATGCGTCCAAATCTTTACTAATTGGGAGTAGTAATAACAGCTGAGATTTATCACGTACCTCCTATAGGCCAAGCTATTCTAATAATCCCAAATGCATTAACTCATTTAACTTCATGAGGTAGGCTTTTATTATTCCCATTTTACAGATGGGAAGACTGAGGCTCAAAAGGTAAAGCGACTTACCTGAGGTTTCTCAGAAAATAATTGGCAGTGATGGAGTCCAACCTCCAAGCCAAGAGAGCTGGACCCTGGCCCTCCAATTACTCCTGACACTTGGAAATTGAGGGAAGTCTTTTTTATACTTGTTTACTCAAAAATTAGTTTTTTTGAATTATTAAAGAATAACTCAAAAACATGATTGCATGTTGGGATTGCCATGGATGTCAGTTGCCACTTGAATACAAAGACTCTTTCAGCCACATCTTCTTGATCGGTTTTATCATAACATCTAAATTTCAATTAATGTCGAAGAGAGACTGGAGTCTTCATGTTTCTCCAAGAGGGGCATGGGCTTTAAAACTCAAGATACCCTTGGTCAAGATGGAATTCCATTCCTTAGCGGGACATCTTCATGTGGCAAGTTAGCCTTACCTGATGTGGCCCCACAGTCACTATGGTGATGAGAGGAAAAGAGATGTCCATAATTAGCCTGTAGTTTGGAGGGAAATAGGTACTTCTAACGAACAGACTGACACACAATTTTCAGCAGGCTTGCTGAGCCCTGATCTCACTGCATGCCCCCAGAAGCTCTGAGAGGCAGCACTGTCATGGTCTCCACCGTCTAACTCCAAAACCCAACATTCCTTCCACCGCTCAGGCAGCCCCTCTGCCAAGTCTTTGAGGAAAAGCCCTCAAGGGTCATCTCATCCAAGCAGAGAGAAAATGACTCTCATGCCATCTGCTGTTTCTGGAGCTATGGTGGACATCTGGACTTGTGACTGCTCAGCCTTCTCTTCACCCTAAGATATTTCTCCCCTGGGGGGCAGTGACTGCTCCCCCATTACATGAGGTCCATCCAGCTCCCTAGTTGCAAGCCGGGCATGGGACCCAAGCTGGGCCACTTGGATTATTTCTTCCTGGAATTCTGCATTGGAGTGGAAATCCACTAGAGCCAGCGCATGGATGGATTCCCTGGTACTGGACTCCCCGGGTTCCTAGTGCCACGATGCCTGATGCTGACTGGGTCCCTCCTTCCTGGAGTCTGAATGTTTAGTTCTTCCTCTGAACCTGTCAGCCTCCAGTATCCTGTGATAATCCCATTTTCGTTTTTCAATCCCAGTTGGAGAATATGTTGGGACTCCTACTTGAGAGAGCCAGAAACCCATCTCAAACCAGCCTAACCCAAAAGGCCATTCACTGGCTCCCTTCACTGGAAAATCGACGGGGGGGTCTGGTTCCGCCACACTTGCGTCCTTGGATCCAACTGAAGCTGTCCAGAATCTGTCTCTCTCTCCATTTCTTGATGCTGGCTGTCTTGATTTGGTTCTCAAGCAAAAATGATCCTCAGCAGCACCAGGTCTTCCTGGTCCGTAAAGGGTGGGTCCTGGAGAAGGGAGCACATCTCTCCCAAAAGCTCTGGGACAGGCCTGAGGAAGACTGGGGTTGGCTTGGGAGGGTCCCATGTCTATCTCTGTGTCCATTTTCGTGGAGAGGGGGGCGTGGAGAATCCAGAGTGGCCAGGCCCAGGTCACACACCATCCATGGGCCAGGAAGCAGCGCCAGCTTACCCGAGACACATGGATTACTACGGAATAATGTGCTGACTCTCCAAAGGAAATGATGTCAATCAAATGCCCCTCACCCCACAAAAACAAGATCACTCTAGTTATAATCCAAGAGCCCCATCTGAGACCAGCTGCACTGAATCCACTCTAACGGCAGAGATTCTGAGATAAATCAGAACCCAAGCAGCTTCCAGAAAAGACTGTCCATGGGATTTGGATGGCTTGCATGGAAAAAAGGACAACCTTCCAAGCAAGATGAGGGACAGCTTCGGGCCTCATGGGAGGTCTTGAGAAGGCCCACCTCCCAAGTCTGGAGGGCTTCCAATGGGTGAGTGGTGGGAGAGCTGGTCCAAAAAGAACAGCGCGTCCGGACTGTGGTCACCCTGAAGCGACCGGAAGGGAAGTAAGAGAATCCTGTAGAAACCAAGGAGCCAAAATCCACCCCTGAGCTGGCACTGCCCCAGGGAAGGGGTGGTTCCACATCCTTCACACAGAAAGAAGACAGTGTGAACTTGGGGGTGCCAGCTGGGCACAAGGACGTTCTGCAGAGAAGGGAAACCCCGAGGGTCTGTGGCTCCACGGTGCATCTCAGCCCCCGGTGGTTCCCCCCAGAACTCGGGCGGACCAACTCTGGCAAGATCTGCCTCCCAAACGTCTCTGTCCACAGATATTTCATTTTCCTGCTCTCCAAACCACAGGCAGACATCCACCCCTCAGGACAACCAGACCGACAGCCTGGAAACAAGGCTGGCCTTGGCACCCGGGGGCTGGGACGCTCATCTGTGACCAGCAGGAAGGCTGGGCTCTGCCCTGAGGTGGGGTCTCTATGGCTCCCTAAAGAGCCCCTGAAAGATGAGCCCCGCTGCCCACAGCAGTGACCTGCCCGTCATTGTGATTGTACTGGTCCCTCCCCTTCCCTGTCTGGCCCCCCAACCCCCTAATGGAACACCCAGTGACCCCCTCCTTGAGATCTGAATCCTTGTCTCAGGCTCGGCTTCTGGAAGCTCTGTGAGGGGGAGGATTTGTGCCTGTATTGTTCTCTGCTGAATCCCCAGCGTGAATAATAGGTGCTCAATGCATTTGATTGGAATGATGAATGAATTAAAATGCCTTGGCCTCACCCTCTGAGAATCAATGCTTAACATTCTATTATCCAATATGGCGGGCTGACTTACATGTCAAGGAACTTTTTCGAGAGAGAAAATGACCTGCCCAAGGGCACATAGTCAGGAGCTGATGAGGAACAAGGACTCAGACAGCCCATGGAGATGTTTTCATTAAGAGAAAGAAATCCAATCCACCCAGTTTATGCCAAAGGGGGGGTTCATGATAAAGATGCAGGGCTGTCTGTGGAAGTCAAGGCAGGACTGTCACAGGAGCTGCAAGGCTGCTTCTGTGTCTGTCCCCTCTCTCTGCGAGCCAGCACTGTCTGCTCCTCTATCCACAGAGCAAAGCAGGGCCATGCCCAGAACATGAATGTGCAAGTCTCCCACAGCGAGACCCCAGCCCAGCCTGGACCCCAGGACAACCCCAATGGTGCTGTCTCAGGTGGGAGGGCCTCAGGGACCAGTCCACTGCGGTCAAAGGGGTGGATGCTCACGGTGTAAGCATAGCGTCCCAGGCATGGGGGGCGTGAGTTCAAGGGTCCCTTGGAATCTACTCCACCCCCCACGAACCAGCTCCCCTCCACTCCCAGACGTCGTCTTCTTCCTGTTGTCACAGTCTTCTGCCGTATCTCCACACCACCGTCACACACACCGGATAACCTTTCCTTCTCTTTTTCTAAGAAGCTCTCCTTTTAAACTTTAATGTGGCCATTCTCTAGTCACGGGTTTGAGTTGTTAGAAATGTTTTCATGATGCATAATTACATATGTGAGCAACATTGCAACTAAGTCCAAAAAAAATTACTGATCTTGCTTTTATTTAAAATTTTGTTTATCACACGTTTTTTGCATTTCGATTTTCTAAATGTTGCATTTAAGTCATATTTATCTTGATGGCTGTGGATTGTTTGGTGCCCCTTAAATTTCACGCCCAAGGCCAATGCTTACCGGCCTCACCCAGCCTCCACCCTGCATAAGTCCTGAAATGAAGGTTTAAAGTTCTCAAGTGTGAGTCACCTAACGCGCCTGCATCCTGAACTTGGGGAAACGTTCACCTCACCTGCTTAATGTAGAAGCAGTGAGCAGCTGAGCTTTCGCACATCTGCTGGTGTGAATCTCTTCTCTTCCAGGTGAAGAAACCGAGGACCAGAGAGGTTGAGTGACTGGCCCAAGGGCTCACAGCTGTTTGATGGCAAACTTAGCACTTGACCCAAGTCTACCGGGGAGCTCCCCTCCACTTGGCTTGTGGGCTGTTTGATGAATCTGGGAGTAAACATAAAGTCAGGGCTGCGGCCTGAGCCTTCTGCTGGCTGCGTTTTATTTCTGGAGAAGAAACCAGCACTGGCCCAGGAGGGAATCATAAATTCCGCTGGGAAAGAGCCTGGAACTCCTGAGCCACGGCCAGGGCTGCCCCTGGGGAGCACGAGGCTGGCCGGGGAGAAGTCGCAGCCAGTGCCCCTTCCGCCTCCCCACGCCTGCGCCCAGCATTTTTAAGCAGTGACATCACAGTGCAGGGAGCAGAGACCACCCTTGAAAGGAAAAACAAGTCACAAGGAGGGCAGGGGGGTGTGGTAGAAGGGAATGGGGCCAGCCCCTCCTTTGCCTTGGGGAACACAATCAACTTAAGAATAGAAATATTCTCTACTTACATAAAGACACTGCTCTTTAAGCCCATCCCTGGGTGCCAGGCCCCAGGGCTGACCATGAAATGCATCATCTCATTTAATCCCTCTGAGGAAGGTGCTGTGTTATTCCCATTTCACACATGAGAAGACTGAGGCTAAGACAGGTATGTGACTTGCCCAAAGTCTCTCACTCAGTGAAAGATGCAGCCAGGATTCAAATCCAGGCTGCCAGAATCCACAGACACACTTGTGAGCAGATGGGCGATCGCTCCAATTGAAAGAGCCCCATCCTCTGCCTGCAGGAGGCCCCAGCATCAGTGCCAGAAGTCAAAGGCATGTTCCCCAAGCCCCTGACTCCAAGAGTCCCAACACCCCAAATCCCCCATTCCTCCATGAGGGTGCCCATCTCCCCCCCTTCTCTCCCTCTTGCTCCCCCACCTCCTGCCCATCAGGCTCCCAACCCCCCTCCTTTCCCAAATTCTTTCACCAAATCATTTGAAACATCCGGGTGGCTGGGTCTGTGCCCCAAGCTTGCCCCCTTCATGCCAGAGAGAAGTTGGCCCTGAGAGGATGAAACTCAAGATAAATGTGTCCACCCACGTGTGAGATTCCTGCAGAGTTATGTGCATTTTCTGGTGGGGAGAGGGGGGCTTAAATATTTCTGACCCTGGGCCAGCTGGAACCGTGCTCTGAATAGGCTATCCACCCAGATGCTCCATCTCAGCACTTCTCAATTATCCGTCAATGAGGAACCCACGGTATTGCTCAGCCAAGAAGCGCACACCTCGAGAACGTACACAGGATTCCTTTCCACCAGCGGGAGAAGCAGCCTTCCTACTGCGAAGCCCATTTCCTGCTCAGTCCAGGTGGAAAATCTGCTAAACTCGAAAGGTCAAACCTAGTTGAATTTTATACCCTTTTGTTAAGAATGTTCCCTTAAAAAAAAAAAAGCAACTCATGTTTCTTTCCAACTTTTCAAAAGTTAATTCATGTGGAAGAAAAAAAAAGATTAGGATAAAATTTCAAATATTAAATTCAAATGCAGGATTAGTGACTTTTATTTCTAAGCCCAAGAGGTTGTCTGGAATTTAGGACATTTTTGGAGTAGTCGAGACCAGACAGAACCAGATGCGGTTGTGTTTTGGACCAAGTCAGCACAAATTTCGTCCCTTGAAAGACTGTATCCACGTCCGTCTTAATACAAACAGTGCCCCTCTTCCAAAACTCTCCATCCGAAGTGAATTCAGAGCCATCAGCTTAAACACAAAGACTAAACACTCTTTAAATGTGAGTGCAAGTAGCTGACAAGTGTAAACCTTTATTAAATACTGCCTGAGCACTGGGACAGTTTCTCCCCACCCCTCCTCAAATCCTACACACCTACACACAGGCCAGAGGGATGGGAGAAAATGACTCATTTGAAAGAAGGAAAAATAGCCTTTCCGTAATGTACAATTTTTCTAGAGTTACTAAATGCTGTGATAACATGCGTGGGGAGGTGTCTTAAGTTCTGCTGAACCCAAAAGCACTGAAATATCTCACACGAGGGTCCTTGCTGAGTAATCTTCCAGCCCAAAGTGATTTAGATTACTTAGGATCAAGTCCGAATAGGAATCTAGATGACTCATCTCAGGCCACAGATGAGCCTTGTAAAATAGTATCCCACCATGGGAGGACACGGGCACAAACAGGATGGACATGGACAGTGCAAAGGCGCCCCACTGAGGGTCAAGGGTTGGCGGAATGAAGAGTGTGATCTGTGGAATGCGACACTTCTTGAAAAAAGAACTCCACATTGCAATACATTTGGAAAATACTCCATACTCTATGACAGGGGCCAGCAAACTACAGCCCATGGACCAAATCCGGTCCACTGCTTGTTTTTGTAAATAAAGTTTTATTGGAACACAGCCACGCCCATTCATTTACATGCTGTCTATGGCTGCTTTTAGGTTACAACAGCCGACTTGAGTAGTAGCAACAGAGACCACCTGACCCACAAAGCCTAAAATATTTGCTAACCAGTGCTTTATAGATAAAGTTTGCTGACCCCTGCTCCAAGACTATCTTAGAGATTCACAAATCACATCAGTGCAAAGACTCCAAGAAATGCTGCAGCAAGGAAATCTATTCCACCTTGTTTAGCATATGTCACAACCTTATTTGAGTTTAAAAAAACTTCGCTCCATGAGATATACATTAATTTCTCTCATAGGACGTGCTCCATACACATTTTGGGAAATACTGGTGTGTGTGTGTCTGTGTCTGTGTGTGTGTGTGTTTGCATGTGCCGAGAAGGAGACCCATGAAAACCACCACCACACAGAAAAGCTACATAGCGGTTTTCAGACACTTCTGGTCTAACAGGCAGTGGACACAAGAACATCATCAGTGGTTCTTTAGCCAACACTTGAGATGGATCTCACCACACCATATCCACACAACCAAAAATAAATGGTTCACTTTGTTCAGAGGGAGAGAAATGGTTTGTTTCAAATGATTTGATTGTTTCCAACACAGACATCTCCTTATTGTTAAAACAGGATAAGAAATACATTCATGGAAGCTTCCCATGGTGAAGAGGAAGAAAGAGAATGCAAACATTACAAGCTGAATTGTGTCCTCCAAAAGTTCATGTGTCAAAGCCCTAACCTCCAGGACCTCAGAAGGTGACTGTATTTGGAGACAGGGTCTTTAAAGAGATAATTAAGATGAGGCCACTAGGGTGGCCCTAATCCAGTAGGACTGGTGTCCTTATAATGAGGGGAGATCAGGACACAGACACACAGTGGGAAGACCACCTGAGGACACAGGTAGAAGGTGGCCATCTATACGCCAAGGAGAGAGGCCTCAGAAAAAAACAACTCTGCCGACACCTTGATCTCAGACTTCCAGCCTCCAGAATCGTGAGAAAATACATTTCTGTTATTTAAGCCCCCCAAGCTGTGGTACTTTGTTATGGCAGCCCGAGCAGAGCAGACAAATACAGCAAACAAGGCTTTTAGCAGAGTGCTTCTGACAAATGCCTGATATTTCATAGCTATGTTTTATGAAAACTTCTTCATAGCTAATGTTTAAGTGTTCAGCCTACAGTAGATCCGAGTTGAAATTCAAAATCGACCACTTACTAGCTGCGTGAGTTTGGGGAAGCTACTTACCCTCTCTGATTCTATGCTTCTCTACCTATAACATGAACACAACTACTTCTCACCCGTGAGCCCTCCCCGCAGGTGTTCGTGAAGGTTGAGGGAGATAATGGTCATTAAAGCAGAACAGAGAGGGCAATCGATGAGCTGCGGTCCTCATGCTTATGTATTATATTTCTTCCACCCTAAGGCAACACCGGCTGTGATCCATCATCAATTTACCAAGAGCCTTTAAGGGAGAAAAGAGACACTGAATACATATACTCATGGGTGACAAGACGTGTTCTGATCACAGGAACACTCGGATGGGAGCAGAAATAGAAAAGTGTTGCCGGGCTTTGAGAAAATGTGACATTCCTCTTGGTTTTGTATTTAGAGAGGCGCACACCTCGCTGGGATGGGGAAATGACCATAAGGGATTCTGCTGCAGGGCTCTGTCACACTGCCGTGGACAGTGAGCCCCTACGTCTCGGGCTGATACGTAACACAGCAATAGACAATGGATCGGGAAGCAATTCCTTGTGTGACTGCCCTGCTCGGGGTCAGGAGTTTAACACGATCTATTTGGTTGTCAATAGCCAGGGCAGCCACGGCCCTTGCCTTGCAGGAGCTTACAAATCACACATGTCCAGTAGAGTGGGGCATGAAACTGGGTGACTGAACTCCATACTGGGGGTCAGAGAGGGCGTCTCTGAGGAAGGGGCATCTAAGCGGAGATGCAAAGGATGAGCACTGAAGGCAGGGTGGAAGTGGGGCAGAGTGTGCCAAGCAGATGGAACAGCCTATGCAAAGGCCCTGAGGCAGGAGAGAGCAGTCTGGATGGGAGGGACTGAGAGGAACCCCTGTAATTAGAGAGAATGAGTGGGGGGAGAGGATGATCGAGATGTGGCAGAGAAGTAAATACCACTTCCCCCCTTCTTGGATCTTGTTGTTGTTGCAGTTGAATATCAACAAAACTGAGCTGCACAGACTGCAGTGAGGAAGGGATCTGAGACCCTCCTTCTCACACGCCAAGGTGCCAGGAGGTTTCACCAGCCATGACAGGCCACGTGCTGTGACACGGGGAGAGCTGACTGCTCGTCACATCACGTCCTGTGGGTCGGGGTGGTGCTCTGCTCCACAGAGGCCTCCAGGGCCCAGGTTCCCCCCGTCCCATGGGTCTGCCCTCTTCCGCATCTTGGGGGCCTCGGCAGCACTCATCACTTATGGCCATGAGTCAGTCAATGCCACATCCAGTCCCAAGGAGGCTGGGCTGTGGAGGCTGACCGTGTCCCCGGAGGAAGAGCACTGTCCGTTTCTCCCTCTGACGGTGGGGAGGGGTCTGCGTCTTGCCTTTCCATCAGGGAGCCAGCCTTTGGGACATCAAGAGCAAGGCTCCAGGGGGAGAGTGGCAGGCACTGGGAAGCAGCTGCCCAGGGAGGGGTCCACCAGGTCCGCCCACCCCAGCCCACAGGTCACAGCCCACGCGCGGTGCCCTCTTGCTGCTCACACAGGCAGCCCCGTCTTCAGGCCGGCAGACTCTGCAGGGGGGCTCCGAGTCCGCCTGGCTTCCCATCCCGGACCCACCAGCCGCATCCACTGAGTGGCCTTGGGCTGGCTCACCTCCTGTGAAATGCACAGTTGTTAGCACAGCACCAAACACAGAGTAAGTGCTGGATAAGCAACAGATACGTTAAGTAGTAGGATGTAAATCCATGAACGTCATCTAATGGTCTGACAGGGGATTATTTATTTATTTATTTATTTTTACTGGTTTTTGCTTAAATCTAAAGGTAGCCTATAGAGTTTTAACCATCTCGTCATTGGCCCCAAGAAGCCTCCTGGAGGGTCCGCTCCTTTCCCATCTGAGCACTGGCCTCTAGTAATAAGATCCACAGCATGGTCTTGCCCCAAATATTGCTTGAACGCCGTGGATACGGCAAAGGTTAGTGGTTAAAGCAGGAACTCTGGCTGGAGACTGACCAAGTGAAATTCTAGCTCTAGACACGCACCAGCTGTGTGACCTTGGGCAAGTCACTGGACCCCTCTGAAGCTCATTTCCTTGTCTGCACAGTGAGGACGATTGAGCACCTCCCTCAGGGGCTGTTGCTGGGATTGCAAGTGGTTCTGTGTTAGGCTGTTGGAAGAGGCACACAGGAAGCATGGGTGGTTTATTGCTATAATTCCATGGAGCTGTTAGGAAATTCGCTCAGATCATATATACACAGCGCCTGGCACAGAATGAGGGCTCCAAGAGTGAGCACCAGTGTTGTATTTATTACAGTCACAAGTGTCCCTCGCTACCTGAATGAATTTGATCTCTGAGTTTGCACAGTGAGAGTGGATAGCAGATAATGACCACGTTATCATTCTTATTATCAGGACTTCCTCCAGGAAGGAGGGACCCAGCCTGGCTTCTCTGAGCCTCATCATGCAGGTGGTAAAGAAGCGGCCGTTCTTCTAGACAGACCAGTGAGGTCCCAGGCGCCCAGCCACCTGTCGGGGCTCTTTCCTGTCCTGGGTGCCAGAGGAAGAGGCAGCCCGTTCTTCACCACGCAGCTCAGCCAGCCGTGGGCCGTGCAGCCTGCCCAAGAAGATGACGCACTCCCCCGGGACCCATGAGGCCAAACAGGCTCTCAGGGCAGGAGAAACAGGCCTGGGCTCCTCAGCCAGGAGCAACGTTCCCACAGGGGCCCTGGCAGGACGGCCGGTGAGGTGGAGGCCAGGCGGCCTTGGAGTCAGGCCAGGACCGGGCAGGGGAAGTCTGCGACATGCCCGTTTGCTCCCCTGCCTCGGGGTCACAGGAGCTGGAATGGACCTGCAGGCTTCAAGCCATACGCGCTCAATCTGTCATGATGCCCCAGGAAAAAATACAGTGAAATACTGTTTTTTCATCCCATTTATTACCTTGACGAGACTTAACCTGGAAGCACTGTTGGCACCGAGTGGCAGCGCACGGGGAGTATGGGGACACCCACTGCGCCCCAGGCTTGCCCAGGGTATGAGAGTGGTCGCTGGGGAGCCCAAGGTCATGGAGGCCCAGGCCTCACAGGCGAGACCACAGGGATGGGCGTAAAGGGGGCCACAGGGAGATGTCTGCCCCGACAGCTTTACGCCCCACACCCGCTCCCACAAAAATCGCCATCGCAATGACGTCAACCCGCCTCCCTGGCGTGATGTCACCTTGCCGGGCAGGCTGCCCACTTTGGAACCCAGAACCAGGAGTCAGCTGTTTCTGGTTACAAGAGGTTGTGACCCTGAGGCCAGTCCCTGGGTAGGATTCAAGGGGGTCTGTCCAAAGCTGTGCCCCTCCCCCACTGGGCAGATCTCCACCATTACAGAGCCACGTCTCTGGACACTGTGTACTCGGGGTCCTAGGCTGAAACGAAAGGTCCCCAGAGGGGACAAACAATGGCTTATCGTCAGCCATTGCCCTCCAGGTGTCTGCGAGGTCCGCCCTGGGTCAGGACATGCGTATTCAAGGGACTCCAGCGGGGATAAGCAGGCGCACACGGCCGGGGCTCAGAGGGACCCTGCAGCTGGCTCAAGGCTCTGCTGTGGCCAACTTGAAGTTCTTCGTGATGTTTGAACAAGGGGCCCCGTCTTCACCTTGCACTGGGCTCCCCACATTACACAGCCGGTGCTGCCCACACCTGGCCCTCCCTGGTCCGCCCAGCGCTGACTCTTCTCAGACCCCCGACCCCTGCAGGACCTCCTTCCAGCCAATGTTTCCTGACATCCTCGAAACAGCCCCAGGTTTGGGGGGCTACTTTTGATTCCTATCTTCCAAACATGGAAACCGGGATGCAGGGATAGGAAGCGACTTTCTTAACCCACACCACTAGCAAGAGGCAGACCTGAGGACCAAGGGCAAGCTTTTCTAAACCCAGAACTCACGTTCATTCCCCCACATCTCTTCTCCCCGAGTGGGGAGGAGGACCCAGAAGAGCCCAAGAGGTGGTCTCTGGCCAGCTCAGTGCTGCTGGGAGAGGCCTCGTGGGGGAGGAAGGAATTGGGTCATTGTCCCAGAAGAGAAATTCCAAGTGAGGCCCCAGTGGGGAGCAGTAGTGGGGCAGGAGGCTGAGTAAAGACACCCCATGGCTCTGTAAATGTTGGGGGTGTTCTTGGGACCCTCCTCTCATCTGTCCTCCTGATTTACACTTATCCTCCCTGAAGATGTGCCCAATGAGGTCACGTCCCATGACCCTGGGCCATTGCCCGGGTCACCAGGCCCCCAGGAGCCTCTGACATCCCGAGGCGTTGGCCTCACAAGGATAAAGAGCAGGGAGCTCCCGGCCCCACAGGATTCTCTGGGACCCCAGCAATGGGATCAGCCCTCCTTTGGAACAAAGAGCAACTTGATTCCATCCTGTGCGTTGCAGGGCAGTGTCAGAAACATAACCAAGAACCCCAAGAAAACGGACCTCACACAGAGGACGGCGGGGCCACAAGCTAAGGTCAAAGGAAGTCAGGAGGTCAGTCCCGAGGAGTGGAAGGCCCACGAAGATGGTCAGAGCACTCCAGCCAAGCAGGGCCAGGCGCCAGCCGCCCAATGAAGATGCCCCAGCGGCAAACAGCAGGAATCCCGAGGGAAAACTGCGTAAGGACTCGATCCCAGAAGAGGCCGGTATGCAGGAGAGTCGTGAGGGAAAGCCCTGCAGGACTTCCCTTCTTTCCACTCTTCCAAGCACGTCGCCGGCCTGCTGCTCTCACTGGGGGCAAACTTCGCCAGGCGGCTGCAGGCAGGACGGCCAGGAAGATGGGGAGAAGTGAGTGGAGTGTCCACAGCTTGGCGTGAGCTTCTCTGCAGACCCGTGCCGCTCCTCAGCGTGGACAGGAACTCTGGCAAGAGGACGGCGGCCCTGCGCTCGCCTCCTAGCCCTGGCTCTGCTGTTTACTGCCCCAGGACCAGAGCCTCTCGCAGGCTTCCGTGGCTCTTAAGAAAAATATCAAAGTTTGTGTCCTGACCTAGAAGGCTGTATCAGACAAGAGTATCATTGCCACACAACCGGGGGTCACCTGGGCGGAATTCAGTAAAAGAGCAAAGCTCAGAGGCTGCGGCACGGCACGGCTCCACTGCCTCCAGGAATGCGGAGGGCCAGCATTCGAGGCTGAAGGGCCAGCGGTAATTCCCGGAGCACGCCGAAGAGCGGGTGTGGTGGGCGTCCCCAGCCCTGCCTCTGGCCCCCCAGTAAAGCTTGCACTGTGCTGCACAATGGCTGCAGCTGCACTGAACAGAAACCGAGAGACCAGCGGCCGAAGCAAGATGTTTGTAGAATCTGCTTTTCTCACCTAAAGGTCTGAGTTATGCTCTGTAACCTCGCCGGAGTTCTTTCTCTCTCATAAGTTGTGGGGTCCACCCACGAGGGCTGTGATGATCCGTCACCATGTCTGCGTGGAGCCATTGGGAGGACACAGGAGGGAGCAGAGGAGGCTGCCCATCCCTTCATGGACACACACGTGTCCCTTCTCTCATCACACTGGCCGTTGCTTGTCACATGCACGTCACAGCTACAGCGGAGGCTGGGAAAAGCAGTCCTTATTCTGAGCTGTGACGGACCTCATTACACATTCCATTACTACGGCAGGGGGATCGATGGTGGGGGATGATCAGCAGGGTCTCCCTCCCTCTCTGCACCCCAGCTGCCCTACCAGCACCTCCTTTTATTTCTCTGGACAGGACAAGCTCTTCACATAGGCTGTTCCCTCTGCCTGGGACACTGCCTCTTATTTTGCCCAGCAAACTCCTACACCTCCCTCAGATCCCAGCTCAGACATCATTTTGTCTCTAACAGGCCTCCTGCTATATGATCTCATCTCCCTGGTCTTGCCTGTCCTAGAACCTTCTGGATTTTGTGATTATCCCTCTGGGACATCATTTGGCTGATGGCTGCCCCCTCAGGAGATGGAGAACTTTGAAAGGGCAGGCACTTTGTCTTGTTTCCCGTTAGGCACTAGCGCCTACTCCAGGGCTGTACTATTGGCTGAAGGACTGAATAAGAAATGCGCCTTCCAGAGCGCCACGTCCTCCCCCGCAAGTGGACACAGCTCCGGCTGGTTCTAAGAAAAACAATTCCGACCGTATCAAGAGCCTCTGAACTCAGTGGCAGGCACTGTTGCCTGTTTTGTTTAATCCTCCAGCCGCCCTGTAAAGTAGGCTATGTTATTACCCCATTTTACAGAAGAGGACACTGAGACACATAAGCCTATCAGCCACGTGGCAGGCTGCGACTGAACCCAGGAGGGGCTCAGGCAGTTCCCTGTCTGCACAGACTCGCCTGAGCCCTACAGACCTGCTGGAGGAGCGAGCGGCCGGGAGGGGCCAGACCCGCTCCTGCTGTCCCCAGGCCTCCTCGAGTACTCCTCCCGGCCTGACCCAGAGTCCTTCTGCAGCAGGTCCCCAAGTCCCCACCAGCCCGGGTCCACACTTCCAGGAACCAGGACATCCGGAGTGCAGCCATGTGGCCGGGAGCCCTGCAGTGGCTCCCAGAGACATACAGCTGGGTGACGCACGCCCGCTGCTTCCAGGGCCACAGGCCAGAAACAGGCAGGTGAGGACAGAGGGGTGCAGCCCTGCTGGGCCACAGGCCCTCCAGGGAAGCTAAACTCTGCCTGGGTCACTCGGCCACGTTTACATCCTTGTTTTTTTAAAAAAAACTGTGTTTTATCACAAAACAGGCACGCATTCAGCACAGGAGGAGAAGGGGGAATACACACAATATGAGAAGAGGCTCGTCCACCAGCCACCAGCACTCACTCGGGCTGGTGCCCGCCCCGCCTCGCTTTCCGCATCAGACCTCATTCGCCACCGAGAAAACCACGTCACGATGACATCACAGATGCTGTGTGCGGCCCCCTCTGACTTCCAGATCCTGGGTGTCATGGTTTACACATGAACAGAGCAAGTCGGCGTCAGGACATCCCTCGCAGGGGCCATGGGTGGGCAGTGAGAGCGGGGGTGGAATACCTTGGACAGATGGGGCCCTGTCCCTCCCACTAAAATTCCCTGAGGCCCCCTCTGTGCCCTGGGGGAAACACAGAGCTGGCTCAGGCTCGGTTTCTATCTCCCATTCCTACTCCCACCCACCATCTTACCACCCAGGGGTAAACAGACGAGACAGTTACTTTATTTCTATTTTATTTTTTTTATTTTGTGAGATCAGCCCTGTGCTAACATCTGCCAATCCTTCTCTCTCTCTCTTTTTTTTTTTGCTGAGGAAGACTGGCCCTGGGCTAACATCCGTGCCCATCTTCCTCCACTTTATATGGGACGCTGCCACAGCATGGCTTGCCAAGCAATGCGTCGGTGCGCACCCAGGATCTGAACCGGCGAACGCCCGGCCGCTGCAGCGGAGTGCACACACTTAACCGCTTGCGCCACTGGGCCGGCCCCAGGTTACTTTATTTCTAACGAACATTTTTCTCACACTCTCCATGTGCCAGGCATTGTTCTAAGGACTTTACAAATGTTAACTTGGTTAATAACAACCTTAGAAGGTGGGTCCTCTCCTTATCCACATTTTACAGATGAGACAACTGAGGCCCAGAGAGGTCAAGTGACTTACCTGAGGTCACACAGCAAGGGAGTGGTGGATTTGAACCCAGAGCCTGTGCTGGGAGTCCCATAAACACAAGCTAATTGACTGTGGATGTGAGGATCACGTTGGAGCAGCCTCCCCCAGAGGAAAGGTAGAAAGATAGGAGGTGACACATGGGTCCTGAGCCCCTGCTAAGCCATCACTTTTTAAAAAGAGAATTCCAGCAAGAGGAATTGGACATAATGCAGTGGTTTGGAACCCTGATGCTCTGTGAAAATCACCCGGAGCACCTTGAAAACTGCTGCCCAGGTTCTAACCCCTTGTTCTGGGGTGGGCCCCAGAACAGCGCTTTCTAAGACTTCCCAGGCAATCCACTGTGCAGCCAGCTTTGAGGACCCCAGCTCTCGGACACAGGCTCTCTCTGCAAGTCCTGGCCGTGTGACCCTGGGCTATTTGCTCAACCTCTCTGGGCCTCAGTTTCCACATCTGTGAGGTGGCAACTCCGTTGCTTTGGTGAGAACAAGGAGCCACGTGTGACGTGCATACCTCACAGGGGCCTGGCACTGTCAGCTGGTATTATAATGACATGCCATTCTCAGCACACGGGCAGACGTCAGCATACTGTCAGCTCAGGCGGCCAGGACAGAGCACCACAGGCTGAGGCTTAAAAGAGGTTTATCCCCTCCCAGTCCTGGAGGCTGGGAGGCCGAGGTCAAGGTGTTGGCAGTCTGGCTTCTCCTGAGGCCTCTCCCCTTGGCATGTAGATGCCGTCTCCTCCGTGTCCTCACGTGGCCATCCCTCTGTGTCCTGATCTCCTCTTCCTAGGACACCAGTCATGGTGGATCAGGGCCACCCTAGTGCCCTCCTGTTAACTGAATCACCTCCTCAGAGGCCCCGTCTCCAAACAGAGTCACATTCTGAGGTCCTGGGGGTCAGGGCATCAGCATGCGAACTTCTGAAGGACACGACTCAGCCCAGAACAGCGAGTGAGTGCAGGCAGCACCTGTTCGGAAGGGCCTGCTGGGCCGTGCTGCTGAAAATGCAGATCCTCACACTCACGTCCCCTGAGCAGGGCACGGCGGGCGTCCCTGGGCCTTGGGAGGTGAGAGCTCTCTCTCGAAGGTTCCCGTCTTGGCCCCACCTCCAGGCCCGGCCCCTCGCCCCTGCTGGCCCTGCGAGGGTTAAGCCGAGGCCTCCAGAGCTGCGTGGATTTACTGCGCAGACCTTTATCATCTCCCCTGACGCGGAGGGCTCACATTCCCCACTTAATTGCTTGTCCGGCAATCAGCAGAGATGCCCGCTCTGTGTGGAGCGGCCTGCAGCTGTCAACTGTTTATTTACTTTTCTTCGGCCCAGGAATGGCTGTAATTTAAAGGTTGAGATCTCAGCTACCCGGCCTGGTGCAAACTCCGCTTAAACACTTCCATATTGCTCGAGCGGAATGCTGCTGGCAGCTGCCCCGCCTCCCTTCCCCGGCCGGCGGCCGGGCGCTGGGAAAGCAGGTGTT